>NC_140933.1:40923106-41240606 GCF_014529385.1 Adiantum capillus-veneris | reverse complement strand
TGATGATATCAGGCATAGCATCACTACATTGAAAGAGGGGTAGTTTCAGTTTGATTGCTCCTACAGGAACGTCTTGTATTCTTTCCTTGGCTAGAGCATCTGCCTCCTGATTTTCTGTCCTGGGGACATGAAATAATTTCATTGCTTCAAAATTTCTTAAAAGATCCTTAACTTGGCGTAGTTGACCAAGTAAAACCTGATTTTTACAAACCCAAGTGCCGTCTTTCTGCTTTATCAAAAGCAGAGCATCACCAAACACATTTAGGCGCTGAATCCCTTGCAAAATACACTGTTCTAACCAAAGAATTAAAGCTGCATACTTTGCTTCATTGTTGGAGTGGGAGTGTAATAGCTATCGATGGAGAATACCCTTTCTTGTTGCTCATTGAAAATGACGATGCCAGCTACAGACTGATCTATTGTTCTCTTGTATTCTCCGTCAAAGAAAAGAGAGTGAGCTCTTTCTAGCTTAGGACTTTCTACCATTGGCGTCTCTTCTTTTGCTTCCGTGTTGACCTTCAGCTTCTTCTCATAGTGGTGATGAGTAAGAATACCTGCTAGACTGGCCTTGGTGGAGTTTTCCACTTGCATGGTGTAGTCAAACTCTTGTAACCTAACTAGCCATTTAGAGATCCTAGATGAGACATCCATGTGTCGCATTACATACGCAAAAACCTCCTCCATTGTCAGAATTACAAAGGGTATAGGCAGTAGATAAGAGCGGAACTTTGTGGTAGCAAACATTAGTGCGAGAACCATGTGTTCTACTGCGGTGAATCCCTTTTTTGATGGGGTCATGACACGACTAGAGAAGTAGATAGGACGCATGAAAGAAGTTTGGGGGTCCTTTTGCATTAGTATGGCTCCGAGTGTATCACTTCCTACACTGGGGTTCACATAAAATGGCTCGTCCCATCTAGGGGGTGAAATGGTGAGGAGCGTGGCTAGGATTTGCTTCACCTCAGTAAATTGTTGCTCATTTTCTTCACTCCATGAGATGACATCCCTCTGGATGACTTGTTGTAGAGGGAGAACCACTTGAGATAGCAAGTGAATAAACCTGCTTAAGTATCTTACCTTCTGAAGGAAAGAAACCAATTGCTTAGCTGTGGTGGGTGATGACAAAGATACCAGAGCTTAAATCTTGCTAGGGTCAGCCTCAATTCCTTTTTCTGAAATTACATGGCCAAGGAGAGTGACTTTGCTTTCACCAATGTGACAGTTATCCACGTGGAGCTAGCCACCCAAGGTTTGCAGCCTGATCAGGCCATCATAGACTTTGCTCAAATGGAGGGAGCGTGAACTATAGATGCAAAAATCATCTATGAAGACTCATATTGATGCTCCAAAGTATGGTTGGAAGACAAAATTTACATAGCACTGGAATGTGGCCGGAGTGTTGGTGAGGCCAAAAGGCATCACCCTGTAAGCAAAGCATCCCTAAGGTGTTATGAAAGTTGTCTTTTTCTGGTCTTCTTCCGCAATGCTAATCGAAAGTATCCTGAGTAGCCATCACATACTGTGTAGCACTCATGACCTGCCACTTCATTGAGAATTTCATCTTGGATGGGAGGGGAAAGTGATCCCTCTTTGTGGCTGCATTGAGAGGTTTATAGTCCACACAGACTCAGCATTTGCCATTCTTCTTTGGTGTGACTACTACTGGAGAGACCCATTCTGAGTCTTCGATGGGGTAGATGAAACCTTCCTGTAGTAAATTCCTCACTTCTTTGAGTAGTACCTCTTGTTGGATTACCCCAAGTCTTCTGAGCTTTTGCATTATGGGTTTACTTCCTTCCTTGAGTTTTATGCAGTGTTGTACTACTGTGATTCCTGTGATCTTATCATAACCATCAATGAACAATGTAGTGAAGTTACCTAGCATGGAGACATATTCCTTCCTCTCTTCATTGGTTAACTCATTGGAGAGCATCCGATGTAACTTACTTGTATCCTCAAAGGATTGTGTACCTGATGGTCCTTCTTGGTTTACCGGTGGTGCTTCAGATTGTGTCAATATTTTTGGGTCTTTAAGGATGACCCCCATCACTTTTATGCTACTGTCACTCTCTTCAATTGTTGTTGTCTCTTCTCCTGAGGTGGACGAATAGTCACTGGTGGACTCATCTTCTAAAGCCTCCAAGATCATGTTGTGTTGCTTCCCAGTCCTGATGTCATAGAATATGGAAAATTTCTCTTTAGCGTCCTTCATCTGCATCATTACGATAATCCAGTCTTGCTTAGCTTCCATAGCCATGAGCCAGGGTCTCCCAAGAATGATAGGTAGCCCTCCCCTTTGTGTGGCATGACAAAAATGTCTACCTCCACTTCTGTATTGAATCCCTTTACTTTGACCGCATTCACAATGCCTACGCATTTCACTCTTACGTTATTTGCCATTTTGGCTCGGCAGGGTGCCGGCCTAAGGGTGCCAGCCTACTCACCTCTAGGCCTAGATGGTGCATCATTTTTTCAGTCATGACGCATATTTGCATGCCACCATCTATGCAGACATTTGAGATTCGTTGCCCCTTGATGTGGGCATCCATAGTTGGTAGGATGTCGTCGAGATCCCTCCCAGAGATAGCCCCAGCTATCCTTGGTCTTGATTTTCTTGTACTTACCATCTTCGTCCATTGCCTCCTCATCCTTGGTGCAAGATGGAGTAATTGGGGCCAAGTTATCTTCGGGCCCTGCATCAACACATCCTGAACTAAGTCATATGGTTTAGCATACTCACCTAGTGAGAAATCCACGATGTCTATCATCCGTCGCGGCTTAGATGCTTGCTTGCTAGACTCGCCTTTCCCTTTCATTTTCTCTTCTTTTTGAGAGGCTTCTTCGTGCCTGGCACGCTTCACCCCCATGGCATCCACTTATTCTACTTTTTCTTTCCCTTTGTGCTTCTCTCGAACTGGTTCTTCTACCTTTGCCTTCCCTTTAGCTTCCAAGCTAATAACACTTACAGCTTGGTGTATAGCAGGTGGTGGGGGTAGTGGTGGAATAAGCGGTGGCGGTGGTGGTTGTTGTACTGGTGGTTGAAGGATTTAAATGCTGGAATCGGCCCTGGTTGCCTGGGTGGTGGTGGTCTTGCCCTTGGCGGAGAGATCTGATTCTGTCTCCCTCCTCTATTGAAATTCTTCCTTCTTGGATGTGGGCAGTAGTACATGCCATGGCCGTCTTCCCCACAATTATAGCAGTGGTACTCTTGGTTTTGCCTTCGTTGTCCTCTCCCTTGCTCTATATTTTTGACACGTGCATGCCCTTGCTGCACCAGATGCACGGATAAACTCTCGAGTTGGGTAGTGATGCGACTCAGCAGGTCTTGCTACTCTTCTGATGCCTCTTGTGGTTGGGCTCTATGAACAGTTGTTGCAGTCATTGGGGTTAGTCGGACTGAGCTTGATTCCTCTGACTCTTTCACTCTTGCTTGCATGCGCAGCTTCTTGTCTTTAAGGCGGGCTACTTCCACTACCAACTCATATGTTGTAGGAAACCTTCCCTTCACCTTCTTCTTAAGCGATGACCACAGGCCAGCAATGAAACGGTCCTTCTTCAGGAAATTAGGCGCTCCTTTACCTTCCTTCAGTGAGGCAACCCATCTCTCCCACAAATCCACAAACTTGGACTCGTAGGTGGCATACTCTAGCAGATCTCCCTGCTTTAATTCCGTCAGTAGCTGCCATAGCTTTTCTGAGGTTGTGCCTCCACCAAACCTCTTCACAAAGGTAGCACGTAATACATCCCATGCATTTTTGGTAGCTTGGGGCAAAGCATTGTACCAAGACTTGGCCTCTACTTTCATCAGTAGAGGAAAATACATCCCATGCATTTTTGGTAGCTTGGGGCAAAGCATTGTACCAAGACTTGGCCTCTACTTTCATCAGTAGAGGAAAATACATCCCATGCATTTTTGGTAGCTTGGGGCAAAGCATTGTACCAAGACTTTGCCTCTACTTTCATCAGTAGAGGAAAAATTCGTATTCGTGAGGCGTCGTCATCCTTGTTGGAAACCACACAAGCGATGTCGAAATCATCCAGGAAGTCGGTGGTGACGTCTTCTCCCTTATTTCCACTGAACGTGGGGAAAGCGTTGAACAAATACACAATCTTTTGTTAGTAGAAGATTTTCCTATCTACATAAATATTCACATGCATATGTTGCAGAAATCTAAACAGGAACGCTGTTAGCCCGTTTTTCATCATGCATAGAGGGTGGGACACTTACTTATACTCTTACCGTGCTGGTGTTGATGAGTCGGCACATCCACAGGAGGTCATCTTCTTTCATAGGCTTCACTTTTCCTTCGTCGCTCAGCACGTACGGGGTGATGGCAACGTGTCTGACTACTCCTAGCATTTTGGCTAGCACCAACTGCAGATAGTTACCGTAGTCGGCGCGTTACATGAACTCCACTCCATTCAGCTGTAACTCATCTCTAGCCCACTGGGTTTCACCTGTGGTGGAGAGCTTCTTCAGGATGAGCTATATGGAGAGAGGAGGAAGACCCTCTACCCGTCTTCTAAAACAGTGAGAGCAGTAGCCAAACCACTCTTCCTTAGGGCATGGAAACCTTCTTACCACTTCTGCTTCAGGATTGTCAAAATGGACTAGCAGTACTCGCATGCGCCGTGCGAATCGATAGGCGACCTTCTGCCGCTTAGCCTCGGATGACCTTATCTTTGGAAAACTGGGTACGACCCGGCTTTCCGAACTTGAAGCACTCGCTTGGCCAAATGCTTCTTCCTTTGGGGTCATGTGTTTCCATACTGGCTTAGCCTTTCCTTACCTTTGGCTCGAGTAGCCCCTTTAGGCCATTTTGGAGTAGAGGTTATACATTTGATTGCAGTTTCCTTAGGGAAGAGAGGCCTTACCGTTTTCTTTCCTCCTTTCATATGGACGACCTCATCACGGTGAATGTCGATGTAGACGATTTCAGCCCCTTCGCTGCCTTCATTGCTGGCACTCATTGACAGTGTGCTTTGGTTGACAGCAGTGATAGCACTCCATAGGCCTCCCACCTGATTCTCTCAATTTGTGGTCAGAACGCGCAACACGAGATGGGGATCTTACCTCCTGAAGACTGACGACCCTACAGCTTGGCAGTAGTACTTCGATAAAGGCGGCTAGTGCCTCTTTAGTCTCCTCCTCTTCCGTCCTCCAGTTTGAGAATTCCTTTAGCCATTCGTCCATGATTGATGATGTGTGTTGCTTCCAGCATTGTAAAATGAAGGTTTCCGAGAAGCCCTCCTCAATGGGGGCACCAAAAGACGAGCACAAAGCGCGACACGGATCTCGACGGCCTCGAAAATGTCGAGAGCCAATGCATGTCGCAAGCCGGTCACAGTGAAGCGAACAGGGGGCACCACCTAGCTTTGAGCGGCTAAGATGCATACACAATGATTTGAATTATTACGCACACACACACACACACACACACACACACACACACACACACACACACACAGAATGACAGGTGATGAAAACCCTCGGGGGTGTGATGGAGAATTATTTTCTTGCAATATTTACAGCAACCTTTTTTCCAACAGGGGTGGCAATTCATGGTGATAGAGAGATAGAGGGAGAGGTAGTGAGCCTACTTGGTGCGTTCTCTAAAGATGACTCATCGACACGAGAATCTTGCTAACATGAGTGTGTGTGCATCGACCATTGGAGTCAAGATGTAGACATAGCTTCTTTACATAGTAAAAATTCCAAAAAAAATTGCTACACTAAGTCCCCTCTCTTGTGATGCAAATGTTGCCAATTCCTCCCACCAAAATACTACCAAGTGGTGGCCTCTGATGAACTTGCCTCCCCCCCCCGATAGTGACCTCTCGGTGCCTTTTTATAGGTGCTGGCTGCTTTAGATTAGGGTAAGCTGATTTGATTAGGGTAATCTAATCAAGGGAGACAAAGCAAAGCGGTGGGCCCTGGGTGTTTGACCCTTGCTTTGTCTTGGGAAATATTCTAAGAAAAAACCTCTAGGTGGGCCTTTGTGACCATCACCTAGAGAGATGAGAATTTACAAGATTTGGGATTTTTAAAAGATTTGGTTTGAAACTGGAAAAAATGATGACAATCTACAGATTTTATTGAAGAGGGCGTCGTGGACGCGATGCTCGTGAATGGCGGCCTAGATGGTGCATCGGTGTAGCGCATTCCTCACTTTCGGGGTCGACCGGGACATGCCTTTGACACCTTTGCTTGTTTCTTTGTCGGCGGCGCGCGACTTGGCCATCTTCTTTTCTTTTCATTGATGACGTAGATTCCTCGTTTTTATCTTCTTTGATGGGTGTGTATGGCGTGTGTGCTATATATGTGAGTGCGCTCATGGGTGTGTATATGTATGGGTGTATGTATGTGGGGTTATGTGAGTGTGTATTAGCATGCATGGGAACGAGGGAGTATATAGTTATATGTATATATAAATATATTTTTTTCTTTTTTTTTCGGTTGGTTGCCTACTGCAGGGAACGCGAGGACGAGAATGGGGGAGAGAGAGAGCTCGGGAGCTGTGTGGGGGAAGGGAGGGTGTGTGTGTGTGTGTGTGTGTGTGTGTGTGTGTGTGTGTGTGTGTGTGTGTGTGTGTGGTGTGAATAACAAAGAGAGGAAACACGGCAGTGCCTGCTGCGCCTTCGGGCCGACTCAGAGAGAGAGAGAGAGAGAGAGAGAGAGAGAGAGAGAGAGAGGGGGGGGGGGGGGGGGGGGGGCGTGTGTGAGGATCCTGTGTGGTGTGAATAAGAGAGAGAGAGAGAGAGAGAGAGAGAGAGCGTTTCTACTTCATTCATGGCGGCCTTTGGGTTGTGGGCTCGACACAAAGAGAGCACGAGATGGCGGGGTGAGGGAGCGCTTGGCTCGGGTGAAGGTGAGGGTGGATAAGAGAGAGGCAGAGAGAGTGGGCCCTTGTATGGCTGCTTGCGTCCTTTGGGCTTGAGCAAAGAGAGCACGAGATAGAGATTCTGAGGGAGCGAGGGCTCGGGTTTCCCGTGGTCAACAGAGAGCGAGAAGGGGGGGGGGGGGGGGGGGGGGGGGGGGGGGGAGGGGTTATAGGTAATGGTCAACGGAATGGGAAGGGATTGGGGTATAGTGGTTGTAGAGAGAGAGAGAGAATTATGTTGTGGCGGATTCCTACCCGTGGGAGCGAGAGTGGGTGAGTGAGGGGAGGGGGTATAGACAAGAGGGAGAGGCTATGTGGAGGGGTGAATTGAGAGAGAGAGAGAGAGAGAGAGAGAGAGAGAGAGAGAGAGAGAGAGAGAGAGAGAGAGAGAGAGAGAGAGAGAGAGAGAGAGAGAGAGAGAGAGAGTTATCATATTTCATGGCCGCGGGGCCGCTCAGTCAGAGGGAGAGAGAGTGAGAGAGCTAATTGAGGGAGGGGAAGATAGGGGAGGATAGGGCTGTGGTCCGCCGGTGGGAAGAAAACAAGAGGGGAGGGATAGGGAGGAGAGTGAAGCCGAGGGGTTGTGGACGAGAGGGAAGAGGGAGGGATGAGGTATGGCGGCCCGCTGAGCTGGGATATGGACGAGCGAAGAGAGAGAGAGAGAGAGAGAGAGAGAGAGAGAGAGAGAGAGAGAGAGAGAGAGCTTGTGAATAATGAAAGAGAGAGAGAGAATTTACAAAACTTGCGGCCCGCTAGGGAATATAGGAATTTTTTTTTTTAATGCACCCATTGGGCCGGTGATGCAGCGGCAGGGTAAGTGAGAGAGAGAGTGTGGCAGAGCCGAGCAGCAGGAGAGAAAGGGCTCTGTCTTCTAGCGATAATGGAGAGGTGTGGCTAAATTGGTGGCGCCCCGCAAGTGGCTAAGCTTAGAGGGGTGGTGAATGTTAAAGAACTTTTCTTTCTTTTTGTTTTCCCTTGGTAATATGCTCTCCCCTTCTTGGGGTTTAGTTCTCGTGGTCGCGGTTTGGAAAACAAGCCGTCAATATCAAATCTTGAAATTTCAATAGAATAGATGTAGGATGGCACAATTTTGGATTCAATTGTTTAAAGAGAATCTAGCAAAATGCTAAAGCCAAGTTTGTAGATGAAACCTTAAGCGAATGGGAAAGAAGCGGCGCAGGCACAATGAGGCGCGGAACAGAGAGAGGAGCCGAGTGAGAGGACAGCTAGGTGGCAGGTTGTGTGGGACCCAAGGGGCACCATTAGAGTAGGATGCGCATGCATTGGCAATAGGAGGGGTTTGGAGGTGGCATTGGGGAAATTTTTTTTTAAAACAAATGTAAAGTGCGATTGTTCAGCATGAAGATCTCATGTGCAAGTTGGCTAGGGCATTAGACTACTCTGCATGATCACACAAGCTTGAATTTTTCTGATATGTTGGGATCATTTTAGTTGTTAAATACCTTGTTATATTATATGTTTTATTCTTGTGAAGATTGAGAGATTATTTTTCCACTTTCACACTTCACACTCACCCATTCAATTATTAATTACTTCCACATTGTGAAAACATATAACATTACTTAATTAATTTATGAACATTGTTTTTCTTAGTTAGCCCTTTTTAAGTATTACAAAAATTCTTTTAAAAAAACAAGTAGATGCAAGTGGAGATGGACTCACTACATCGCAACCAAACATGGGAGTTGGTTGAGTTGCCTAAAGGTAAGCGGGCACTTCAAAACAAATGGGTGTACAAGCTGAAGGAAAAAGAAGGTGGGAAGAAAAGGTACAAGTCTAAGCTTGTGGTAAAAGGGTTTTCTCAAAATAAAGGTATTGACTTCAATGAAATATTTTCTCCTGTTGTAAAAATGAAATCAATTAGGCTTGTCTTAAGCCTTGTGGCTGCTCATGATTTAAATCTGGAGCAAATGGATGTAAATACGACATTCCCTCACGGTGACTTAGAGGAGGAAATCTACATGCTTCAACCAAAGGGGTCTGAAGTAAAAGGTAAGGAGAAAATGGTTTGCAGATTAAAGAAGAACTTGTATGGTTTAAAGCAAGCATCAAGACAATGGTACTTGAAGTTTGATCATTGGATGTTGGATCATGGATTCACAAGATGCAACTCGGATCACTGCGTCTACACAAAGAATTTGGGAGATGGGAAGTTCATCATCCTAATGTTGTATGTTGATGACATGCTGATTGCAAGTGCTAACATGCAGGACATCAAAGACCTAAAAGTGGAGGTGTCTAAACCTTTTTCAATGAAAGATTTAGGTGCTGCAAAGAGGATACTTGGTATGAAAATATCAAGGGATAGGACGAAGAAGACAATAAAGCTATCTCAAGAGGATTACATCAAGAAGGTACTATAAAGGTTTGCAATGCAAAATGCAAAACCAGTTTCTACACCTTTGGCTGGTCACTTTAAACTAACCAAGGATATGTGTCCAAAGACACAAGAGGAGATAGCCTATATGTCTAAAGTTTCGTATGTTGCAGCAATAGGTTCTCTAATGTATGCTATGGTTTGGACAAGGCCAGATATTGCACATGCAGTGGAAGTTGTGAGTAGGTTCATGGATAACCTAGGTAAAGAGCACTGGAAAGCTGTGAAGTGGATACTTACGTATCTAAAAGGGACAACAACAAATGACTTGTATTTTGGAAGAACCGAATGGTATGCTGATGCAGATATGGCAAGTGACAAAGATACTCAAAGGAGCACTACTAGCTATGTCTTCATGGTTGGAGGCACAGCAGTAAGCTGGGCTTCAAAGCTGCAGAAAGTGGTCTCACTTTCTACCACGGAAGCAGAGTATGTAGCAATGACGGAGGCAAGCAAATAAATTCTGTGGCTTCACAGATTCTTAGAAGAGCTTGGGTTCAAACAAGACAATTGTGTCTTGTACAATGATAGCCAAAGCGCTATCCATCTTGTGAAGAACTCAACCTTTCATTCAAGGACAAAGCACATTGAGGTGAGATATCACTTCATATGCACTCTTTTGGAAGAGGGAGAGCTAAATCTAGGAAAGGTGCATACAAGTGAAAATCCTGCAGACATGTTTACAAAGGTGGTCAACAAGGAGAAGTTGAGCTTTTGCTCATCTTTAATCGGCATTCAAGGATAAGAAGCCAAGATGGAGAGCAGTCACAGGTTTGGTTTGGAGAATAGTCTCCAAGTGGGAGATTGTTAACAAAAGAGTTACGCATTAAGAACACAATGTAATTTCTAGAGGACTTTTCATGGAGCTAGACCTCACCAAATCTAATGCAAAAATTTCTTACCTGATAATGCTCATCTTAAGTTTCCTATAATAACTCATGACTGAAATCAGCCTACATCATGTACTCATCCTCGGCCTACACCTCAATATGGGAGACTATGGGACCTAGCGGAAAGAGCTGGCCTTTGCTTTGTTTCCCAACAAGTGTTATAAATATCAAAGAATTGGTCACTATGTTAGGAACTTCTCTGAGAAGCTATCCACAATCCGGTGGTCAGGACTACCTGGAGATGTGTCTCTAGGGATACCAAGCCTCCTACAAGCTTCAACAAGCCAACAGAAGATGCTTGTGACAGTGAGATGAACCATGTTTAGATAAGCAAAGAGACTAAGTGCTATTATGTGATGAAAGAGAAGCTAGAGTTGCCTGTCGGTTCCGTCATCGAGACTTAGACGACCAATGATTCCATCCATCCTGACATTTTTGTATGTGGATCACAAGTCTAGAAATCAGACCTCATCAGCTATCTTGTTTATGTTTTGGGTTCTAACCAACACTATTAGTCTGTTGAAAAGAAAGAAGAAAAAAAAGTAATACTCGGTTCCTTTTTTGGCGTTATGTTCTTTTGCATAGGCTTGGCAATCAAGGAGTGTGCTATGGTAGGGTTCTTTCTTTGGTGGCAGCCCCAAGCCCGTCTTTGTTTCCCTTTGTTGTGAATGATGTACGGGTATAGGGTGGCATCATTTATCACTTCATGTATCTGCCTTTTTGTGACTAGGTTCTTGGTTGATTCCATGGCTCAAATGGAGCATGGGTATCATTGTAACTATTTTGGTTTCATAATTTTTATATCCACTCACTATTGTGAGTTTGGCAAAAAAAAATCCTATAATATCTTTGTTTTTCATACTCACAATAGGTCCCCCAATAAAAAATTCTTTCCAAACATATTAAGTGCATAAGTGAAGGGTGAGTTTGGGAAATGAAAAGAAAGATGAAGGTGGAAAGTCAAAAGACATATGAAGGTGGAAAGTTAAAAGACATTTGAAGGTAAAAGGTCAAAAGACCTTTTGTGTCCGTATAAGAGGTGTTTCTCTTCTCTTTTATTTTTCCTTTAGCGCTTTCTTCTCTTTAAAGTGTCCTCTCTCTCTCTCTCTCTCTCTCTCTCTCTCTCTCTCTCTCTCTCTCTCTTGTATTTGTCCTTCCTAGCTGATACTATTGCAAATCTACGTGCTTCGTCATTGCACGTTGCTATAGACTAGCGCATCATTTTTGTTGCTATTGAGAAAATCTTTGAATTAGGAATACCTTTTAATTTTTTTGAAGCCATTGGGAATACCATTAGAATGAGATGTTATATTGACTCAAAAAAGAATATACAATCAACCTCAAGCACTACATGTACCTTGAGGGGACAAAGATTCCAAAAGGGGGCTTGTTCACAAATGGAGCACGACACAAACATAGAGCTGATAAGTAAAACCTCCCGAGTAGTTGATGAAACTTAGAGAAATATTCCATTCTTTGAAATTAGCGGATGTTCCTTCTTTGATCCTACAACATAAATGAGCTCCATGCTCTCATAGACACTATCATCTCAAATTGAGCTACAATATACTTTTCCTCAAATACATGAAGGTTCTAGGATTTCCAAATTTGTTTCACATAACAAAAATGTGGTAATTTTGGTGTAAATAGAATGGTTTGACTTTGCAATCTATGCTCTCCCATTATCAAGTCGTTTGTAAAGACGATAATCTTCTAGGACTTTCGCACCCATTTGCAGATTTTAGTGACCAGTTCCCACTAGGCAAGGTAGTTATTGAACAAATGTAGGGAATCCTCTAAAGCCATTCTACAACTAGAGCAAGGCCAATCCCTCTAGTGCAAATCTCATTTCTAGTAGGGATGGATTTCCAAAGCACCTTAAGTAAACATCTTTCTGGCGTCGCTCTTATGACTAGTATTTCTTCCATATCTTGACGAGTGGAGCGACCCATTCTACTTTGTATACCAGTTTATTTTAAGTATCTTGGGTTTTAGGGAGTGCAAAAACTCTACCTTTTGGCCAATGCTAGGCTTTCTAGTCTAGCTCTAACTCAGGCTCATCCTAACAAGTGGAAGTGTCCAATGCATATACACAAAAAAATGAGATTTGGAAAAAAACATCTTTATTATATATAGAGACCTTACACTAGTCCAAGCCCTCAACACATGATGCTTTATTGACCACCTATCCATGGGAAACATGGGAATATTGCAAGTCATAAGTTTAGCTTGTCTTGTCTCCAAGGATTTCACTAGCGTGATCATGATTGTGTGATTACATGAATAGCACCAGTAATTACACATAAAAAAGACATGATTATGTTAATTGTTAACGTGGTCCTAATGATGACTTGCAAAAACCAATAGAGCCGGTTAGCCCGCCGGGGAATGTCTTTTGTCCGACGAATCTGTCCAAAAAATAAAAATGCCCGGCGGGCAAAATTATATAATGTAAAACCTCTTCTAACCTTGACACTTTGACAGTCATGTCCTTATAAAAATTAACCTATTGGAGGCGGGACCGGCTCCATATGAATCCGGTCCTCAATTGTTGTCATGTTCTCTAAACTCTCTCTCTTGCAAAAGTATTGTTCATGCCAAGTTAACTAAGTACCATTTTTATGTTGCTACCATCAGTTAAGTTCACCCACTATGCTCACAAAATAATCTCACAAAAGTACTTCACCTAGTTTCCTAATTCCACTACTCTCAAATTTCATAGGCCATTTCCATTACATTGGTATCAGAGCATTTGGTTTCTCTTTTCTTGCTTAAGAAAAGAGGGCCTTAAGTAGCCTATTAGTGGTTGATTTTGTTAATTATATTAGGGTAAGTGGGACTGGGATCTATTATCGGTTCTGTTGAGCCCACTATGTGGGAAATGGTGCACACCTCGAGAGCTTTGGTTTTAATAATAAAGTCTGTTTAGACTTGCCTACATATTTACCATTATTGAGCCATAAGAAGTCCGAAAGGAGCTATCCCTCGGCAACTTCACTATTAACCATTTCGAGCCGTGGCTATAGATACTTAAGTGCCTATTTTCAAAGGCTAAGAGGAGTAGCAACTAAGGTTTTGAATTGCCAAAGCATACACTAAGTAAACACCTAAGTTTAATTAACATGGCTGACAATAACCAAGAGAGTAGAATGAACATTGATAACTTTGATTTTGCACATGAAGGTGTTAATGATGATGCCCCCATGTTTGTTAATTATCTTGTTACTAGGTTGCAATAAACTATGGGCAACCCCTCTTTGCAATCCAAAGTTACTCAACAACTTCGTGCTCATGGGATTTTCTTTCCTCTTAAAGAGGAGAGAGAGGTTAGGAGGCCTCTTGGTGAGACCCCCAAAAGAAGACTCTCTCCCAAACGAGAGGAGGAATCCAAAGATCAAGAAATTAATGAATCCTTAAATTCCTCCAAAGATGTGGCTCACAGAGACGGCGGACTAAACGATCGCCAATTCCTCCTAGGAGGAAACGGTTAACCCATAGTCGTTCTCCTCATCACTCAAAAAGGGAAGAGTGGAAACAAGGGAAGAAAAGGACAAGAAAGAGGTCACCCTCTTCTCCTTCTTCTTCACCTTCCTCCTCTTCTGACGAAAGCAATAGTTATTCTCCTAGAGAATACAAGAGGGGAGGACATTGCAAATCTTACCCTGCATGGCGAAGGTCACAAAAGCTAAAGAAGTTCAAAGAGGGCGGAAAGAGTATCTCTTTTCTCACCTATGATGGCACCTTTGGTGCTACCAAAAAAGTATTGGCCTTCATCCAACAATTTGATGCGGCCTTTGGAGACGAGGGCTTCACGGAGTCCTCCAAGCTACACCATGTAGCTATGCACTTCCAAAAATCGGCTCGTCAATGGTGGGCTAGCCTTCGTTGCAACGGCGAATCCCCAAAGACATGGAAAACTCTACGCGTTTCCATCATGAAGCAATTCCTTGCAAGTGATGCAAAGGACAAAGTGCTTACCAAATGGTGAAGATTAAAGCTTCTCTCTCATGAGTCTATCAAAAAATATGTGGACAAGTTTTGTGATTTACATCTCAAGACTACTATCTTTCAAAAGATAGACTTTGTCTTGCAAAATAAACAATTTTGTGCGGGATTACCCAAAGAGATGGCCGAGTATGTCAACTCTCAATGGCCTGGTTCTATCACCAAATTAATCCACCATGCCATGGTTGCTTTGCCCGTCAATTTCCAACAAGGGGCTAGACGGAATGTCAAGCCCATAGAAAATAAAGACAAAAGTGATGCCAAGGGAAAAACCAATGCCAAAATTCTTACCAAGGCTATTCCAACAACAGCAACAATCGGTCCAAGGATAAGGGAGTTTACAAAGGTAAATATAAACTCTCTCCTAAAGAGCTAGAAGCTTTTCGTAAGGACCACAAATATTTTAAGTGTGGGGAGCAAGGCCATGGTTATTGTCCTTACCCCAAGAGAATTGCCCGCAATGAGACTCCTAGAGCCTCTATGTTTGAAGCTCCAAAAGAGGATGCTCATTGCCAAGGATTTCTCCTTTCCTATGCTTGGGGAAAGATGCAAGAGCATGATGCCTTTATTTTGTTTGACCCTGGTTCAACTCACAACTTCATAATCATGGCGTTGACCACTAAGCTAGGCATACAAGCCCATGAGATGGGAGATGCATTGAAAGCCAATGGAGCTATCAAGGGACAAGACGTCTTAGTTACTTTCTTAATTGGAAAATTAAGGCTTCATGTCCAAAGCTATGTGGACAAAAAGGATTTCTTCATCTTCCCTCTCAAACATGAGAATGTTAACGTTGGGGTACCATGGCTTAACCGCATGGCTTCCAACATGAAGTTCCTTGAAAGGAGAATCTAGTTCACCTACAGGGAAAAGATCATGTACATAGATGCTAATGAGTCGGGGAACACCATATCCCTGCAATAAAGGGAATCAAGAGAAATTAGATATTTCTAGTTTCCTAAATGAATTCCAAGATGTTTTCATTGATGACATCCCTAGTGAGAAACCTCTAAAATGAGGGATGATGACCATGCAATTGAGCTCCTACCAGGAAGCTCACTGCCTAACAAGCCTCCTTATCAAGTTTCACAAGCTCAACAAGAGGACATCATGAGGCAAGTACATGAATTGGTGAAAAAAGGGATCGTGAGGTCGAGCTCCTCCCCATTTTGTTCACCATTGCTTTTAGTGCAAAAGAAAGATGACACATATCACATGTGTGTCGACTATAGAGCACTAAAAAAGATCACTATCAAAAATAGATATCCCGTGCCACGGATAGAAGATCTATTTGATAAGTTACAAGTCTTGGCCCGATAAATGCTCGAGCCACATTCAAACTAATGATGGGCAAAAATATTCAGGCCACTCAAATTCTTTTGAGGAGTACAAGTGACACCTCCAGGTAATCTTTCAAGTTGTGAGAGAGAATACGTTTTTCATTAATCAAAAGAAAAGTGAATTTTTCCTACAAGAGATTCAATAGTTAGGTCACATTATCTCTAAGGATGGCACCCGTATGGATCCAACAAAGTTTGAGATAATAAAAGGATGGCCTAATCCAAGGAATCTACAGGAGGTACAAAGCTTCATAGGTATGTGTGCATACTATCGATGCTTCATTAAAAAAAAAAAATCTCGCTATAGCAAGCCCATTACATGACTTAACAAAAAAGAACGTTAAGTATTCATGGACTGCAAAAGTGCAAGAAGCTTGTGAAGAAGCTTAAGGAGAATCTTATCTCTGAAGGTGTGCTCACACTACCATATCTCTCAAAGCCATTTGAGGTCCAATGTGATGCTTGTGGTAATTGCCTTGGAGCTATTTTGCTTCAAGAAGGGCATGCTATAGCATATGAGAGTCAAAGACTCAACTTCAATAAGTGAGTATTGGGCAAATACACAAAAGAGCTACTAGCTATTCTACATGCCCTAAACATGTGGAAACACTTGGGGACTCCATTCATCCTACGCATGGATCACAAAGCCTCAAGAACTTCATGATGCAAACCAAGCTCTCCAACAAACAAATGAGGTAGGCAAATTTTGTTTTTCAATTTAAATTTGATATTGCTCACATTGCTAACAAGCACAATCAAGTGGTCGATGCACTTTCACAACGAACAAGGGTAAATGTGGTGTCTATAGCAACTCAAAATGATCTATCTTTTATGATAGATGAGTATGATATTGACCGAGACTTTAAGTACGTAATTATAGCCTTTGCAATAGGAAAGAAAAAAAGAACCATTCACCTTGAAGGATGGTTATCTTCCAAACGGCAATTCACCCATACAATACGAAAGTCATGTATGAATCCCATACTTCTCCTTATGCGGGGCAAAGAGGGATTCCATAATCTACTCTTCGAGGAGTAGAAATGTATTTTTGTTGGTCTACCATGAAAAATAAACATACAAGAATATGTTTCAAAATACGTGGTATACCAAAAGTTAAAATTTGATCGAGGGAAGAAACTTGGATTGTTTCAATCGACAAGCTTAACAAGAAAACACACTCTATGCCTGTCAAAAAGAGTATTAAGGCACATCAAATGGAAACCCTCTTCAGATCTCAAATTTTCAAGGATCATGGCTTTCCAACATCCATAGTGTCGGACAAAGATCCTAGTAAATTTAATCTACTTCCTAGATTCTCGAAGAGACCCTCAAAGAGACCTCCCCTGACCATGTGGCGGCTTGGGGCAGTGAACTCCATGTGAACACACACACACACACACACACACACACACACACACACACACACACACACAAGTGGACAATTACTTCAACAAGCCGTTCATCATCTATGTTAACAGTGAAACAATTAATTATCAAAAAATTTCATACGTGAGACGTGGTAAGAGTGAGCGAGACCACCAACAAGGTAGGTGTGTAGTATCACAATTGGCACAATGTTTCACTAAAATGCAAATGTGTACAGGTTGCCATGATTGGTGATGACCGTGGTGGCCAAGAGTAGCATTGAGGCAGTAGGATCAAAGAGTGAACATGAGAGAGAGAGAGAGAGAGAGAGAGAGAGAGAGAGGCTCTATGTGTTTGTAGGCGATAATAGAAGGCAGACAAAGGCCACAAGCCTGAAATTCATATAACACCAGCAGCCTATGTGCATTGCCCATGTCCAACAAGGCGAAAAGAGGGGTAGACAACAGGCGTCATTGAAGGGAATTGAAGAGGCATGGAGAAGAAGGAAGTACCACTAGCTACAAATAGAGAAGGGGACCAACAGTAGCATGAGTTCAACATTTTTGCTCCTCCACATCCCATCATGCCTTTGCTTTAAACGTCTTTTGCTCATGCCATCCTCCTCTTGCATGTACACACACAATCTTTACACAACAAAGGGATAAATTATAAGTTGTGATGTAAAATGAGCTTGATTGTGCAAATTTAAAAATTTTAAGGGTTATGTATTTCAAATCCTTTTGTGGATCTCTACATAGCACTGTCAGATGCAGTGCGGCGGCGGCACCGTTTTATTAGTTCTAATAAATTCTACACACACACACACACACATATATTAATTAGTTCTTTTTATTTCACCTTTCATTTGACAACTTCACATGGCTTTACATTTCTTGCATTCTATAACTTGATTCCAGTCACTGTTAATGTTCGAGAAAGTCTCTTTTATTAAGCGGCTGCTGGTCGAGTTTCCTCCTCACAAAGAAGAAAACTGGAAATACTAGGAGAAACTTTGAGATTTGCAAAATTTTTGGACGACTTTCTCACATATTTCATTGTTTTTTCTTCCGTTTACCATGGTTTGCAGCTAGTTAGTCTCGTTTTTCAATCGGCTCAAGACTAGAGGCAATCCTTTCCCAAACACTGATACCAGTTTAATTCAACCTAACAATTTTATCACCTTCTTATTTTTTTTGAAAGCTGTCGTGACCCTTTTACTTGTTTTTTGTTTTAGGGGTTTTTTTTTTGTTGTTTGGGGGGGGGGGGGGGGGGGGGGGGGGGGACCTCGTTTATAAATGCCACGGGGAGGGAGTCGAGGGATACATGGCGGGGCGCGTGATCGACGGGAGTTGGGGGCTTTGGGCGGTCGGATCAATGCAGCAAGGAGGGGGGGGTTTTATATCTATGGTCTCATGATCCTTGTAGCGATGCGCGATAGGTAGGTTGGATAGGATGTTGCACTGCTGAGTGCGAGGTCCCCAGTTCATGGAGCATTCGTGACGATCGAAGCATGATGTTTTCTTATATGAAGAAGGGATCAACGACGGATCAAGACCTACCCCTACACGCTCCCACACCTAATCGAGCTCGCCTAGCGCGATACCTTGAAACGTATGTGACTCTTGTGCTATAAAAGTCTTGCTCCCCCTGCTACATCTCCGACGTCCCCAATTCCTTGGAGCGCTAACAAAGTTCCCTTGTCATCGATCCCTTTAGTTTGACCGTGTCACTTATAAGAGAGGGGTTTTTTTTTTTTTTTGGGGGGGGGTTGTTTGGTTTTAATGATTGGAGAACCACTTCAAGGATAATGTGGACATGGTAGAACTTAGGCTAGGTCTAGACTGATGACTCGCTTTCAATCTTGAGGAGATGGCTCATGACAATCACGTGCGCGTAGCTCCTTTATAAATTATCACCATTTGAACCACGTTTTGTGGGAACTTGTGGCATTGGAACGTTTCTATACTACATAGAGGATCTAGAAATTGTACATATTGACTTTTGTGCCCACACGATCAAAAGAAGCCCGATGTGTCCTCTAGAGAATCAAAGAAATTCTGTAGTAGGTAGAGAGAACCCCATTGAAAGATCTCTAACAGGCCCTCAAAGCAGCCTTCTTAGAAACGAGGCTAATGGCTCCACTCAGCACTGTACAAAAGGCAAATGGTTCCATTTCATTAGAAGGTGACACATGTGAGTCGATGCATTCAGAAACTTTGTTATTGGTCTGCTTGTGAGTCGTGACTAGCTAAAATTTTCATTTTCCGAGACTTGGAGTGTGCTTCAACGCCTTAAAATAATCTCTCTCTCGTTAAGGACTAAAAACAAAAATAATCAACTCAGGGGAGTTTCATTGGACCTTGGTTTTCAACGTCAAATCTGGCACTTTAGTCACAATCCCAATAAATACCTTTATTTTTGTATAAATCCTAGTTCTCTCATTGGCTTGACCTAAAAAGCAAGGCCAAGAAAATGGTTTTTTTTTTCCAAGGAATGGCCTAGGTGCCCATAATCGATAAGATCATCGCTTATTGCATGGATAATGATTAACTAAAAGTCAACTAACAAATGTCAACATATCTAATATTAGTGTCCACATTACACTTTTTACTAGAAGATCATTCTTGGTACGTCCTTTTATGGTGCACTAAAAAGGTCACATGTTCGTTAACAGATTCGAATCGGTTTTGATGGGAATGAAACCTTAAAGAGCATCTATCCTTGATAGGATAAAAGCTCACTAAGAGGATTAGGATCGTATCAAGTATCTATGCATGTTTGAGAACTAGGCAAAAGAGGTCTAAGGGCGATACCTAGGTCGGTAGCAATTTTGAAAGTGGTCTTATATTAACTATATGTGTATCTTTGTCTTGAGTGAATTATATTAACAAAATCCAAAAATTATAAATTCTTGTCATGTTCCAACCAAGCCATGACATCACCCAGCAACCATAGATACATCGGTTGATAGGGGAGCCACCCCGCACCACTGAAAAGATTCTTTGGTTAGTGAGCCTTATCTACATGGCCACCCTTGCACACCACCGTAACCTCTTCCAAAGAAGAGATTAACACTACTTTCAATCAGCCTATCAATTTTTGAAAAATGTGTAGCTTTTCTTTTTTCTTTGTTGTCTTTTTCTTTGTTGTTTTTCCCAAACTCACAAAAGTTAGTAGAAAAATTGTATTCATCGAAGTAAATTGTGTACCTTTCATTTGTTTCTACAGCACCCACTCAACAGAGTGAGTTGAAAAGTGCGTAGCTTTTTCTTATCTACATGACCATCGTTTCACAATGCCATAACCTCTTCCAAAGAAGAGTGTTTTCCGTTCGCTCATAATTTTTTTGTTAGAAATCTCTTTGATGAATGTGTTGACGGCGGCAGGTCAACAGTACAACATAACTCTATAACTCACCAAAGCCTTATTCTCTCCTGACACTATGAAATGCTGCGGATTATGGTTAGAAACATCAATTGTAATAAGTAGGTAGTCTGGTCGTCGTAGAAGTCGGGGTGCAGTAGCACTTCCAGATTGTAAATACCAAGCCATTTGACCCCTCAAACTCTATTTTTGGTTAACCTAAGGTAACCTTAGTATATAAGGTACCTAGGTCATTTTTGTACGGAGAACTTTTATCATAATCATAGTTTTAAGATGTTGTCGACTGTGTGTGAGAGAGAAAGAGAGAGAGAGCGTGAGCTTCATCCTGGTGCTACTCCCCGCTCGTTCATTGCATTGTAGATCCGACTTCACCATATGGCTAGCCTTGGCAAGAGCTATGTGACAACACCAAGCATTCCTCGCGGAACAGAGCATACGTGCTCGCGCATCTACGAGCTACTCGTGGTCATAAGTATATCAAATGATGTCTGTTTTTTGCCTGCAAGTAGTCGTTAGAATCGTAGCGACATAAGCTACGTATAGGTACTCATAGATTTCAGTTTCGAGCACTTTCAAAATACTGCTCTATCTTTATACGCGTTGTCGGGGGATATGTATTCGAAACGTGAGCCGGGCAGCCTCTAGCTGTGAGAGGTGTGAAGAGAGAGAATGAGAAAAACAGATGCAACTGAATCTGGAAATCACCGTACCCTTCAATTGATTGATTAAAGCTTTGAGTACAACTTACTTCTTAGCCAAGGCGGGGGCTGTTAACAGCACCGTCACTTGGATCATCTACTAACTAGGAGTTTAAGCTCCCGTTTACAGGATTAACCGGGCCGTTAACGACACTGGACTTAACAAAATACTTAATCAACCTTCGGACTATTGTCGGTGATGAGATTCCCTTCTGTCGCTTTATCTGCCTCATTTACCTAATTTTGCTCATTGCCTCAATCTTTATGCTTCAATTATTGCCAAATTCTCTGCAAGCTATCTCTATGTAGCATCCTCTGATCGCCTCTGTCGTCCTTTTTATGCTTAATTGAGAGAAAGATTGAGAGAGATCTTTGAACATCCCCCCGTCTTTCTCGGTCTTCACCTCCTTCACAGATTCCTCAGTTTTACTCCTTCACTTTCCCTTAAGGGATTTGCCAAACTCGCCCCGATAGCTTAGGGGTTTGTAGTCGTCCAATCTCTCCCTTGCTTAGCTTCAAGAACGAGATCGAAAGAGAGTTTGAGAGAGCTTTGCCTTGGTCAAGCCTTGCTTCTTTCATGCCCTCAAAATCGAAAGAGAGATTCTCCTTGTAACTTCCTGCTCCATCACCTCCTTGCCCTCCCGACCTTGCTTTTCCTCTTCATTATGCCCTACTTGTTAGTTCCCTTCACTTCCCTCTTGTCCCTTCCTTAAGCTCTTTAAGATCTTCTTCGCCTTGCTTGCTTTAACCAAGCTCTCCTTCTCAAGCTTGCTTGCTTCGACAAGCTTCTTCTCGACCTACTTGCTTGCCTCGACAAGCTCTTCTCAAGCTCCGCTTGCTTGCCTTCTTCCTCCTCGCCTTGGCTTGCACCTTGTGAAAACGAGAGAGAGAGAGAGAGAGAGAGAGAGAGAGAGAGAGAGAGAGAGAGAGAGAGAGAGAGAGAGAGAGAGAGAGAGAGAGAGAGAGAGAGAGAGAGAGAGAAGCCTTGCCTTGTTTACCTTGCCGAGCATGAGAGCGAGAGAGAGGGAGCTTGCTCGCTCCTCCCTTCACGCCTTCCTCTAGCTGAGGACGAGAGAGAGGAGAGAGAGCTTCACCTTCCCCTCCGCTCCAAGCTCCTCCTTCGTAACCTCCTTGCCCTCCCGACCTTGCTTTTCCCTTGAGTCCCCCTCCTTCTCTTCGTTATCCCTTTTCGTTGATAACCCTCCTCTTGTTATATCCTAAAAAAAAGCTTCTCCCCCTAAGCAACGACAGCGTCGTCGTTGCTAGGGGTGTGAACTCTCTCGATGATGTGGTAGCTGTGGATTTGACAGCGCCGTTTGCGGCGGAGACAGCACCAAAAATGTTTTCCCAGAGCTGCTCACCAACATTCGCTTCATGGCCATCGTGATCCGAGGATCACTGCGCTCGCAGTGAGCGGATTTCTCTCCCACGCACTGCCTGCTCGCAGCCTGCATGTCGTCGGCGCTTTTCCCCTTGCTTGGCTTCACACTTTTTTCCCTTAATTGGGTGGCCACCCCTCTTTAGGCAATGGCCGGGCGGCCTTTTGAAGGGCATCTCATTCTCTTTAGGCAACGGCCGGGCGGCCTTTTTAAAGGGCATCACATTTGGCATATAAATTTACCAAAGCATTGCCAAGCACATGTTTCTCCAGAAGCCCTGTCTAGCTGAGCTTATCCCACAATCTCGGACTATGAGCTCATCAAGTGCTAAATCGTAATGGCACCACTTTTAGCATGCATAATCTAGCATGGCATTGCTAAGCATGACATTTTAATGCTTCTCGAGCTCAATCCACTTAGCATATTTATCATCCAAGGCACTGAGCACATCAATCGTATCTTCATTAACTGGTCATGAAATACAATTTCATTGAAGCACCAGTTAACAGTGCACTGCAAGAGATGAAATACGGAACAAGATTCCAGTTCCCAAAACCTGACTGAAGCTCAAAATTTCCCAGATGGCACTCAGTACCAGCCGACCAGATTGGTATGGAACTAGCCCTCGATGAATCTTTAACAGCCAATATCTTGACGACTGGGACTCCGATCACTAATCTGAAAAGACCGACATGCTCCACAAAGTGAGCACTTCAGGCCCGTGCATTCATTTCATCTGTGTCACCTCACCTGTAGTTGCCCAATCCGGTATGGATTTGCAATCGACTTGAACTTCAAACTACCATAACTTCTTCACCGTAGCTCCAATCGACAAGCCGTAAAGACATACCGATAGAGCAGTTTAGGCACTACAATTTTTGATCATAATCTCTCATCTGTGGTCATTGCAAGCATACTCATTTTTGGCATCATTGAGGCATCTGTTGGCCCTTTTAAGCCGCATCTGGCATACATGAATCAGTAAGCTTGGCCTGTTATGAAGCCCTGATCCCTGCTCACTAAATGTGTAGGCTTCAAAGAAGCTTAGCTTGCATTTCTATGCTCTTTTTCTCTACATGGCAGTGGAGCTGCACGACATCCACCCCCTCTGAACCTGCACAGCCTCCGGTCTGTGCCAACTGCACTTCAATCTGCATCTGTTAAAGGTACCTTAAGTTATTTCCATCATCAGACTCACATTAGTGCTAAACATATGAAAACGAAATAAGGCGTATACCCTATCATCAATGTTCTAGCTTAAGCATTAGGTAGCTGCCCATGAAAATTCTTTGAACCCTATCTGTCGTATCTTCAAAGCATTCTATTATGGATAACCTGTTTAGTGAACCCCACCAGACTCAAGTGAACCCCACCAGACTCAAGTCTTTCAGTTAATGATGCACACGGCTTGACCATTAAGCTCTGTTTAAGGAACCTTGTCAAGCTCAAGTATGCCTTACTCTGTCTGGACACGGAATGGCCGTCAAGTCCTTTACTTCTAGTTCTGGTAGTAGAACCAACTCAAAATATAAGAAAATACTTCATCAATTGTCCAAAGAAATCAATTGGAAGCCAACCATGTAATCTTATTGACTGCATAACCAAAAACTCTTCTGACTTAGCATAGATCTAGAAAACAAAATCTTGTACCATGCAACCTACTACAACAGATAACTGGTACTCTTCAAATTTGCAAATTTGCACTTTAGTAGCCCCCGGGATCAAACGGGAACTCAATCATTTGTCCCACTGTGAGCATTCCTTTAAAAAATTTGCACCATCCTCTAGGATCATAGGGAAAATACAATAATTTCCAACCAGTATAGCATAAACATAAATTAGCCCACAAATCTTCATACAAACTGCCTGGATCATATGACATATTAGTCAATTTCCCGGAACCATGCATGTCTCTGTCACCTCCTTGGTCAAAAGCTAGCTCAAAATCCCCTACATCATAGGGTAACATCAGATTCCATATAGCATCAGGTAGCACTAAATTGTTAAGTATGGAGCTTGATTTACCCTTGTAATTTTTTGTGGTAAAAGCGCACATTTGTAAGGCCCCCATTATGAGGAGAAGCCATCGTGCGTGAAGGAAAATCACTCGCCGGAAACCAAAATTTTCACGGAAAAAAATCAGGGGCAACTTTAGGGGCCTCGGGGGCGGAAGCCCCCGAGACATTTTTTTTCCCTCGCCGGAATATTATGGCCGAACGGTGGTCGGAAAACAACCGTCGGTTGGCCGGTGGCCGGTAGTCAATGGCCAGTGGCCGGTGGTCGGAAGTCAATGGCTGGTGGCCAAATTCAAAAGCGGACTTGTCTTCTCAAGGGTGGCCACACATGGGTGGATTGGAGGGTCCGATTTGGACTTATCTACACAAGGGCGGTTACACATGGCTGCCTCTCATGAGAGAGGGAAGCCCTTTTGGCCTATAAAAGGAGGCCATTTCTACACACATTTTACAGTGTGTGAAGTTGATGCAACAAGGTGAGTGTGAGGTGGTGAGAGTGAAGCAAGGCGGGAGCTCCATTAAGAGTATAATCCCTTTGTAAACTACTTCTTGTTTTGAAGTACTAAAGCCATTGAGTGGCTGCTTTCCCATGGACGTAGCCCACATTGGGTGAACCACGTATATTGTGTGTACTCTCTCTCTCTCTCTCTCTACTCTATAATCTCGTGTATGTAAATTTGTCTCTCCCCATTAAGTAATCTACTCAATTATCTATTTAGCTACGTCTTATTTCCTAGCATAAATACTGCCATATCCCCTATGCAACTGGCTCATCCAATTGTCGATCATCACTCACAGGTAAAAGCATTGGCAGTTCACCTTCACTCTCACAAGTATTGGAATTCCGATCATGCATGTCTGAATACATCAAGTCTATGGTAAAATCCTCTTCATTAGGCTCAAAAGATGCATCTGAAAACAATTCTCTATCTTGTAGAGGCTCAAAATCAAGTAGTGCATTATCTAACAACTGCATAAGTTCATCATCTGCTGAATCTAAAAAAACTAGCTCATGCATGAATCTAGATTGATTGGTATCCTTAGCATCTGTGTTTGAGAACCCTTCCAAAGCTTCGTCCAGTAAGCACATAAGGTCTAGGTCCACCACTAAAGAAGGTTCCGCCATCTTGTACATCTCAGGTTGCTGTAAACTAAGATTTCCACATGTGACATGCATACTAAATGCATTTGCTATAAACTGCTCTTTAAGTCTTTCACCCTTAGCCAGATATCTTTGCACTTCTGTAGCACAAAGTTCAGCATGCACATTGAAAATTTCATCTACTGCCCTGTCTGTAACATCCACACAATGAAACCAATCATAATCATCAACAAGAGATTGCACTTCACTATGCACCACCTCTGAATTAGCATCATCAATTTCATAATCATTTTGCCATAGTGTGGGTCCTTTCTCACAAATTCTTCATAGAGGAAAAGTTTTCTCCCTCTCTAAATCACCATCATCAAATTTAGGATCAGTTTTCCAGATCGATAGCTCTAGGTCACAGAAGCATGTCAAAGGAGGAGTCTATACCCCCTCTGATTCATCATCATCACATTCAGGTTCAATTGTCCAATTTGGTAGTTGTGCTTCACAAAAGCTTGTCAATGAAGGAGTCTGCACCCCCTCTGAATCAAGCACATACTCTTGCTCAACCAAGTCCTCAAAAACTGGTACATCCAAATTCGGTAAATCTGGTATATCAAAATCCATGGTCTTGCTGCTCTTAACAGTAGCCCTGCTTTGACCTATAACATATGTACCATTAACAAAGTGTTTGGCAAAACCTATACCAGTATCTTCAATTACCTCTATGGTAGAATTTGCACCAAATTTTTTTTCCTCTAATTTTGGTTCAATAGCAAAAGTATAAGTTGTAACCGAATCTTCCTGCATGTCTACTTGAATTTGGTTGCACTCATTTACCTGCAAAATTTCTTCTTGAGCTTTAGTTACTTCACTGTTTTGATTCGATGATTTATTTTCTTCATGCACTGCATGCATAGGTTCTTTGCAAAATTCATTCTGTGTATCCCGAACTGCATGTGTAGATTGTTTGAAAAATTCACCCTGCGTATCCTGAAGCTGTAAAGCCTCACCCTCAAAGACTTCTATAGACTTCATGCACAACATCTGCAAAAACCAACTTTGCATACACAGCTTCAACTATGTCTTCATCATTAGCTTGTAAGAAGGTAGCATCCTGCACAATAAACTCATCAATCACAGCTTCTAATTTTGATCGTACTTGTCCTCAAATATCTGTGTAGTCTGGTAGATTTGAACTCTGTTCTTGATAGCTTTCATACTGCTCATAACGTACTTGCACAATAGCTTCTTTGAAATACTCCCAATCATCGTTGCAAGCTTTGGTAACTTCTTGAATCTGCTCCTTCACATCTGAACTCAATAACTGCTCAAAAGATTTGGTCATCAACTCTTCTGGTATCCCTCTTACCTTGGTCTCCAACTCATAGCTCTCTAGGTAGCCCTCTGGATTGTATCCATCAAAGAGTCGTCTCTCGTCGTATACTGCATCTAAAGCTGCATTCAAAGCTTCATCCATTTGATTTTTCTTCTTTACTGTCTCTATTTCAAGCAGAGATCCTTGAACCAATTGAAGCATCTTTGAAAAATCTGGAATTGTTGACTTATCATCAAAACCGTTCGCACTTAGCTCTGCAATCATCTTCATCATCTGCTCTGAATTCTCCATCTTTACCTCCCACCCCGACTCGTTTTGCATCGGGTTCACCAAAGATGTTGGGGGATATGTGTTCGCTACGTGAGCCGGGTAGGCGCCGGGCCTCTGGCTGTGGGAGGTGTCAAAGAGAGAGAACAAGAACAACTGATGCTACTAACACTAGAAATCATCGTACCCGTCAATTAATTGATTAATACATTTGAGTACAACTTATTCCTTAACCAATGCGGGCTGTTAACAGCACCGACACTTGGATCATCTGCTAACTAGGAGTTTAAGCTCCCGTTTTACAATATTAACTGGGCCTTTAATGACACCAGGCTTAACAAAATGATTAATCAAACTTTAGCTGATGACGGTGATGGAAATTTCCTCCTGTCGCTTTATCTTCCTCAACTGACCTTAGATTCTGTAAACTTTATCTTCCTATGTCAGTCTTTCCCTGCTTAGATAGCACTCAAGAGCTTTCTGCAGTGTTCCTTTTCATTGCTTAACCTCGTTTTCTCCTTGCCTTCTTGATCATGGCTGCTCATCTTATGCTCGATGAGAGAGAGACTTCATTTTTGCTTTGTCCTGGTTTTTAGGCGGTATCCTGCTTCAAATTCTCCCTTGCCGGCTTTTCTTGCCAAGGTCTCCTTATCCTCTTTTATTAACTCCCTTCACGCCTCTTGCCGAGCTCTCTTGTGAATCCCCTTACTCTTCTCGGCCTGCTCAAGCTCTCTTGCCCTTTCAAGCTTCGACCTTGGCTTCCAATTCATCAATGAGTAGCCCAAAGAGGGTTGGGGAAAGTGGGCATCCTTGTTTGACACCAATGGTGCTTGCAAAAAATTCTGAATTCCATCTCCCATACGTAGTCGACATATCACTTTCTGGTAGATGCGAAAGATTGCATGCATAAATTATCTCGGCACTTGAAGGCTTTGCATACGTCTCCAAAGATTTCCTCGCGGTACCATGTCAAAAGATTTTTTGAAATCCACAAAGCAACAATAAAATTTTTTTCCTTTCAATCGAGAAGCTTCCATAAGAACTCGAAGAGTGACAAGGTGATCAATAGTGCTATGATGCTTTCGAAAACCTGCTTGGCCTAGCGCACGTTTGTCATTCCTTTCAGCCCATTCACTTATTTTCATCTCCATGATACATCCAAATAACTTTTCCATCAAAGAACCAACCATTATAGTGCGATAGTTGTTCACATTGTTTACATCTCCTCCTTTGTGCGAAGGTTTGATCCAATTTTCACTCCAATCATGAGACATGCGATGCTGAAGTGGAAGGTTAAACATATCACATATCCAATATCATGTTTTCTTGCTTGTCCATTTAATCATTTCAGCCTTGATACCTTGAAGGTCCCCTGCCTTGCGGGTAGCAAGTTTCTCAAGCGCGCAACATACATATTCAATGGTAAAGAAGGGAGGCATAAACGAAAGGGAGCTACAACACTCCATCTTATCAACATTGGGTTGCTCATAGAGTTTCTTGCAATGCATATACATATCCTCAAGAGTCAAGTCACCAAAGCTCTCAACACGCTTGCCTTTTAGATTTTACCAAAACTTGCCACATGCATGTGCTTTCTCTTGCGCTAAAAGAAGTTGTTTTTTGACTTCCCACCTTCTCCTCTTTTTTTGAACAAGTGCTTTGTGTGTGTGTGAATGTTCCAAGTAACTTTCCTTGTCTTTGCTTGCATCCAACCTTAGCAAGTGTTTTCGGGCTTGACTACATTCCATGTCGAACCATTTCTTCTTGGTGCTACCTTTCTTAGATCTTTTGCAAGACATGTGTTTCATCGAAAAGCATTCCCTCGCACAAGAGCAAATTACTTCTTTGAAAAGTTTCCAACGTTTTTTGAAGATGGGTTCAGAGCTAGGATTTTGAGTGTAGAGGTTTAGGGACAGGTGTATCCTAGTGAGGGGGTGGTGTTCCTTAAGTTTCGTATGATTCTGGTATGATTTGATGGGTTTCCTTCCATTTGTGTGTATGTGGCTTGGGTGGTGTAGTTGAGAGTAGTGAGATTCTAAATTGTGGTTTAGTTGGCCTTCCAGAGTGTTGTATGTGTAGGATGTTCTCAACATGACAAGCTAAAGAGATTTCCTCTGTGTGCCTATCGTGTCATTTGTGTCCTCGATTGACATTATGTTGATCTAGGTTGTGTTGCATGCACTTTATGGGTGGTGTGATTCGCTCCCGCAACATTGGCGTATTGCCGAGGATACAAGGACTTATATAGGTTTCCTACTAACAATCGTGTGATGGTTGCTTGCTTTAGTTTTGGCTAAAGCAAGCATTTTTCTTAAGTGAATCTGAAAAAGGTTATTCCGAGATCAAGTGGATAGCCAGGAAGCGTGTGTCTTGCCGAGGATACGCGACTAGGTAGGTTTAGTTAGGATTTGTAGATTAGAGTACATGTTGGTGGTCGAGTGGTTTGTGAGGTGATAAAAGTGTTGTCTAATCCGTGTGTGGCATTGAAACGTTTTCTACTCATAGATGCAAAACCCCATATGATTTGTAGGAGTAGATTTAGGTAAGTAATTTGATTCTGATCTAGAGCTATTCGTCATTGATTTATTTGCTAAAGTGCTTGTCTACATTTGAAATCACGAAAAAGTCTGCCTTTGAGGAAAAAATGCAATAAACAGCTTTTTGTTGATATTTTTGCATGGCTGATTCGTGTTGAGCATATAAGAGAGCATGTGCAAGGATTCTGTGTACGAAAACTGAAATTTTGTAAACTTAGACATTATACGCGTATAATGTCTCAAGGGACATCTGGGGACCAAATTTGAGAAATTTGACTGCACCAGTGTCTTCAAAAGGGGGGTTTTACCCCAAGTATACATTAAAACTAGAGTTTTGACCAATTCTTGACACCCAAAAGACAAAAGACGGAGTGTCTAAAATGGAAAATAGAAAAAGTTGAGATTCTGAGCACTTACACCAAGTTTTATATCATTTGGACATATAGATTGAAAACTGAGAGGATTTTACTCTTTCAGGGGATTTCCTTATGAAAAGTGATGATTTTGTGCATTTTTGCTATCCAAAAATTGTTGTGAGCACATATTCTTGATCTACACAACTAAGGAGCACCTCTGGTAGAAACAGAGGAACTAAAATATTAGCAAAGGACATCATATGCGTATAATATCTTAGAGGTCAGATCTGGGGTCGAAAGTTACAACTGAGTGCACCCTTGTGATCTATAGCACTTAGGAATCATATAGGCCAAATTTCATCAAATTTGGATCATTTTTTGGATCATATAGACCATAAGACGCATCTAGGCAAGTGAATGCTTGTATTGGCCATAACTTACTCAAAAAGTGTCAAAATTCAGTTTTGAAACTTGTTGTGAGTTGCCAATGTTGTGATGAACCTCTGGCGTAAATCTCACTTCATTCTGATTAGTTAGACTTTTTACGCATATAATGTCTAAAGAGCACTTTTAGAGACCAAAATTGAGATATGAGCATACTAGGGTGTTAAGCACCACAAGACAAGCTTACTCACCAAATTTGTCAAAATCTAAGCACATAGACATTATACGCATATAATGTCTCAAGGCCAGATCTTGTTGGGTTAAAGGCCCGTGTGCCCGGCTGCCTGTTGTTCAGCAGCCCATGTACAACCATTCATTTACTCATTCATAAGAACTATACTCATAACTACACATTGTAGTGTGAGTACCGCCCCGCCACACACTGTGTCTATCTCCTTCTTCGTGCTGGCTCTCTATGTGTGTGCTCTTCGATCCCAACAAGTGGTATCAGAGCCAGGTTGTGAGAGCATTGAGAGCTTCATCATCATTGTTGAGTGTGTTGAAAATTGCTGTTGTTTCATTGCCGTTTTTCGATTTCGCGCACGCGTGCATTTCTAAAGAGCAAAAGGTTTTTCCGAGCTTGGCATTGGAAGGTTCAACACTCCGCGAGTATTTTCAACAAGCGTCCCAGAGTTTAACCCCCCTTTCGGAGCCATTCGTGCCATTAGAAATCCCATCCGAGCTACAGACTAGGAGCTGCGTTTTTCAGCCCTCTTTGGTAGTTTTCTGCTGCCAGAGTTTCCATAGCCATTACAGGTGCCATTGCTGTTGTGTCTTCCACTTACGTGAGCCCACAAATCATTTGAGAGTGTGTAGCCTCTTCTTGGAGTGGCCTCATACACACAGATAGAGTGGGAGTTTGGCGGCATTGTCTTCTTCAACTACAGGTACAGGTGTAGGTGCAGGTACATGTACAGGTTACAGGGAGCTTTGGATACAGGTTTCTTCTGTGGTTACAAAACATGTATTTTGACTACGGGACAGCCATGTATATGGTTGTGGTTTGAGTGGGAGCTTCTACTTTTCTGGGCAGTCTTTTTATGCGTGTTCTTGAGCTACAAGTTTACATCATCTATGTATGTTGATGGATGTGGATATGGCAGTTTGATAGACACTCTTTATGCATGATATTGTGGAGATTTGGTTCACTTATACATAGAGCGGGTTTGCTCTTGCTTGCAGTGTTGCGGTTTGAGTACAGACAGGTACTTGGTTGACAGTAGAGATTGGACTTCGTTGAGCTTGTGCATTGGTTATATGCTCACTTGGATCCATTTATGCTCACGGATTTGTGTAAGCTTGGTCTGCTTATGTCTCTATTGTGGTTATTCAAACATGGAGTATGTTTATGCCTCTATGACAGCTCATTGTTGATGCATTTTGTGGCATGGTTTGCCTAAGCCGGTTGAGTTACAGGTGTCACGGGTTTATGCATTTTTTTGTGGATTTCTACGTACGTTTTTTGACCATATTATGGGCTGATTTATACTCTATGCGTTTGCTCTTTGATTGAGCAGCAGGTGTTGTCAGATTTGCAACACTACTTTGTTGTGGCAGTTTGTTGGTTGGTTACAGGTTTCTCATTGTTGCATTCTTGTTGTAATGGGCACTAAAGAGGACACAGTTTTCAATATTGAGAAGTTGGATGGTGCTAACTTCTCATATTGGAAAGATCAGATTTGGGATGTCTTGGTGCAAAAGAAACAGATTCGACCTCTAAAGTTGCAGGGAGTTAAGCCAGAGAACATGGAGAGGGATGATTGGGAGGAGTTGGATGAGATGTGCCGGTCTACCATTAGGCTTTCCCTTTCAAAGTCTGTTTATTACAATGTGAAAGATGCACAGGGTGGAGCCTATGAGCTATGGCAGCGGATTTGCGATATGTATGATAAGCATTCAGATGCTTCTATGGTGTATTGGATTAAAAAACTTATTGATTTGCGAATGGAGGAAGTTGCTTCCATGAATGCGCATTTGAATGAGTTCAATACAATTTTCAGCCAACTTGCTACGCAGAAAATTACATTTGAGGACAATGTAAAAGCTATGTTTTTACTTGTCACGTTGCCTGAGTCATGGGACACATTTAGGACAGCCATAAGTAACTCGGTTCCTGCGGATGAGTTGACAAGTACTAATGTGGAGTCTAGTCTTCTCACAGAAGAGATTAATCGAAAGAATAATGCAGGTAGTAAGTCTTTTAGTGCAATGGTTGTCAGAGGCAGGACTATGGACAAGTATAAGTCCAACAGGGGTAAATCTAGAAGCAAGTCCCGTGCAGGCACAAGTAAAAAGGATGTGGAATGTTTTCATTGTGGTAGAAAAGGCCATTTCAAAAAGGATTGCTACAAGTGGAAAAGGGAAAATGGAGATGGTAAGAAGAAAGACCATGATGCTAAGGACAAGCCTAAGTCCAATGTCAATATTGAGGAGTTAAATGCAACACAGGGAGAGTGTAGCTCTCAAGATGACCATGTATGTGCTCTGACTAGTGCTACTAGTGAAGAGCTTGGTGATGTGTTGCTTGCATCCTATTTTGATGATGATTTTCTTCTCACTCATGAGAGTAGTATGCCTATGGATTGGGTCATTGACAGTGGTGCTTCTTTTCACGTTACGCCTCATAGGTCGTGGTTTCATGACTATGATGCTTCGAGCACAGGTACTGTCAGGATTGCCGATGGGCGTTCTATGCAGATTCATGGCATTGGGGATATTCATTTGGCTATGCCAAACTCTACTACGTTTGTCTTGCAACGTGTGCGTCATGTGCTGGCTCTTGCCAAAAGCTTGATTAGTGTGGGTCAGTTGGATTCACTTGGTTTCAATGTATCTTTTGGTGATGGAGGTTGGAATCTCACTAAGGGCAGCCTTGTTTTGGTTAAAGGTGCTAAGAAGAATACGTTGTATTCCCTTTGTGTAGCTAGTGTGGCTGATCACATTGTGGGGATCACTGAGCAACCTCCTGCTTCTTTATGGCATCAGTGTTTGGGGCATATGTCACTGAAAGGTTTGAAGTTGTTGGCACGTGCGGATTACATTCCCGTTTCAGATTTTGGTGGTTTTGAGTTTTGTGAGCATTGCCTTTATGGTCGACATGCTCGGTCTTCTCATAAGAAGAGTGTTCCACACAGATCTTTGGAAAAGCTAGCTTTGGTGCATAGTGATGTATGTGGGCCGATGCCCAATGCTTCTCTTGGAGGTGCTATGTACTTTGTTACGTTCATTGATGATGCTAGCAGGAAGGTATGGGCATACCCCATTCGTAAGAAGGATATGGTGTTTGATATATTTAAGCAATGGTTGGCTCTTGTTGAGAACCAATCAGGTTGTAAGTTGAAGTGCTTACGTACGGACAATGGGGGTGAATTTATGTCTCATGCTTTCACTACATTATGTGTTGAGAAGGGTATATGGCGTGAGCTTAGTGCTCCCTATACACCTCCTCAAAATGGTGTGGCAGAGCGCATGAACAGGACTATACAGGAGAAAGTCCGTAGTATGCTTTCTATGGCTGGTTTGTCAAATGGATTTTGGGCTGAAGCAGTTGCCACTTTTGTGCATTTGATAAATCGTTCACCTAGTGTTCCTTTGGGCTTCAAAGTGCCTGAAGAGGTATGGACAGGTTTGCCACATTCGTATGGTCACCTTCGTGTTTTTGGCTGTGAAGCTTATGTACATGTACCTAAGGAAAAACGCAACAAATTGGATCCAAAGAGCAAGAGATGTATCTTCTTGGGTTATGCTAGCTCTGGTGAGATGGGTTATCGATTGTGGGATCCTATTGACAGGAAGATTGTGCGCAACCATGATGTTGTTTTTCATGAGGACTCTATGTATAGAGCATCACCGCGAACGGTTGAGGTTCGGCGTGTGATATTTGAGGAGGATGGTCATCGGTATGATGGTCCCATGGCTGCTCTTGGGCAGCCCATTGACCCTCAAGTGGGAGATCAGCCCTTGTTGGGAGATCATGTAGATGCGGGACAGCCAGATGCACCTCTTGCACAGTCTTTGAGGCGTTCAGAGCGGCGTGCAAGACAGCCTCAACGTTTTGTGCCTTCTATGGATTATGTATTGTTGACTGATTGTGGGGAGCCATCATGTTATGATGAGGCCATGTCTAGTGTTGACAAGCTCAAGTGGGAGCAGGCTATGTAGTCAGAGATGGATTCGTTGATCCAAAATGAAACGTGGGAGCTTACTCCTTTGCCAAAGGGTAAGAAGGCACTACCATGCAAGTGGGTTTACAAGATAAAATTGTGTTCAATGGATGCAAAGCCTAGGTACAAAGCAAGGCTTGTGGCTAAAGGATTCAAGCAACAGAAGGGCATTGATTTTGATGAGATCTTCTCCCCAGTGGTGAAGATGTCTACTTTGCGTATGTTGTTTGCTTTGGTAGCTACAGAAGACATGGAGTTGAAGCAAATGGATGTAAAGACAGCTTTCTTACATCCGGACTTGCACAAGGATTTGTACATGGAGCAACCAAGTGGGTTTGTTATTCATTGTTCAAAGAAGATGGTATGCCGGCTTCTTAAGACCTTGTATGGGCTGAAGCAATCATCTCGTGAATGGTATCGTAAGTTTGATGCATTCATGAGTTCATTGGGCTATGTACACAGTTATGAGGACCCATGCCTCTATACTCGCAAGGCTGCAGATGGTAGTCTTATTGTTTTGGTTTTGTATGTGGATGACATGCTGATCGCAGGGAAGTGTATTTCTGATGTGGATGCCTTGAAACATAGGCTACATGAGACCTTTGCCATGAAGGATCTTGGGGATGCCAGTCGTATTTTGGGTATGCGGATCACTCGTGATCGTTCTCGTAGGATGCTCTTTCTTAGTCAGAAAGAGTACATTGTCAGGGTGCTTGAGCGTTTTCATATGGAAGGGGGGAAGGCCATTAGTACCCCGTTGCCTCCATATGTAAAACTCAGCCATGATGACTGCCCTCAGACAGATTTGGATACTACAGAGATGTCTCAGATTCCCTATGCGTCAGTTGTTGGTTCCTTGATGTATGCCATGGTGGCTACGCGTCCAGATCTTGCTCATGCAGTTGGTGTGGTTAGCAGGTACATGTCTAACCCGGGCAAGCGTCATTGGGATGCAGTGAGAGGTATTCTCAGATACTTGAGAAGGACTTCAGAGTTGTCCCTATGTTATGGTGAGAAGGATATTTCTGTTTGCGGATATACAGATTCAGACTATGCAGGGTCAGTGGACTTGAGGAAGTCTACTAGCGGCTATGTGTTCACAGTTGCGGGTGGACCGGTTTCGTGGGCATCATGTTTACAGCCATGCGTTGCTTTGAGCACTACAAAGGCTGAATATATGGATGCCACTGAGGCTGCCAAGGAGGCCGTATGGCTCTCACGACTAGTGGGAGATCTTGGTATGGCTGGTGATGCTTCGATTCTACATTGTGATAGCCAGAGTGCCATAGCGTTGGCACGGAATCCTGTCTTCCATGTGAAGACAAAGCACATTGAGGTGAGGTATCACTTCATACGAGAGGTGCTAGAGGACAAGCGCATAGAGCTTGTCAAGGTACAAACTGACGATAACCCTGTTGATCTACTCACGAAGTCGTTAGCCTCACAGCGGTTTGCACACTGCAGATCGTTGATGGGTATGGCTTGACTTCTTTTGCTATACTTTGGCCACTTTAAAGGCACACCGCCTTTAAGTGGGAGATTGTTGGGTTAAAGGCCCGTGTGCCCGGATGCCCGTTGTTTAGCCGCCCATGTACAACCATTAATTTACTCATTCATAAGAACTATACTCATAACTACACATTGTAGTGTGAGTACCGCCCCGCCACACACTCTGTCTATCTCCTTCTTCGTGCTGGCTCTCTGTGTGTGTGCTCTTCGATCCCAACAGATCTGAAAGTCAAATTTCACTTTTGACCACATAGGGGGTTTGGAAATGATGTTTTAAGCCTGTTTGAAAAATTTCATGTCATTATGAGCCAAACGTCTTTATACGCGTATGATGTATCATAGGCCAGATTTTGGTGAAATCAGAGCCACCTGGATTTCTTCTAGAGCCATAACAAGAGATGAAATGATCACAGAGATGGCATACATGCCTCCTCAGGTGAATCTGTCTAATGGACCATGGTTGTACCCAGATGAAACCATAGAACATGAATTTTAAAGAGGTGGAATTACGGTCACAACAGGACCATATATACCATCACCACCCCCTATCCAAATCAGAGAAGATACTTAAGAAGATATGATACTAAGAGTGAGAGTGACACATCTTCTCAAAGGAGTAATTAACCAAGAACGCAACCCACAATAAAGCTGGAGGTATCTGGTGAGCAATTGAAGCTTATAGAAGGATTAGCTTAGAGACTTGCTCCTCTAGTCAAATCTGACCTCCAAGACCATCTATGGTGCGAAATTGAGAGAAAATGGACAAACCATACGAGGGAAGAGTGTTACTATAGCATGGAATATGCTAGGGAGATATATGTACAACGTGTTCTAGTAGCACCTCCTCCACTTAGATACGCTATGGAGAATGCGCCATATCCAGTAGGAGTTTCAAGGCCACCACCTGTCTTAGGACAACAACCTATGCTGCTAGGTGCTAGAATGCCTATAGACATGAGATATACGCATATGATGGAAGTATATAACAAACAAGTGCTAGTACCAGCTACATGTATTATAACAACCAAAGCGGGTACTTTCCTTTGAAGCGACAGAAGATGAGAGAAACACATGGAATGGTGAGGCCAGTACAACTTCCACCTCCTGCGTTTCGACCTAAAAAAAGAAGATATAATATCGACGAAACGACATTGCAGTTCATTGCTAATAGAGGCTTGGCAAGGTCAAAGCCTATTTACAGCCAAGAGGAATTGCAAGAAGAAGATCCTCAGCCAGAGATAGATTGTCACAAGATCCATGACAAACACTTGGTCAAACAATGTATTCAAACGGAGATCACACAAGTAAACGCCTATTGTCTTGAATGTGGAGTCAATCACTTAATCCTTGACTGTCCAAAAACCCAAACCGAGTCATCAAGATCACAACGAATGTCTCAGGAATTGTTCAGCTACCCAATAGCGTTGAAAATGAAAACATCGTACTAGTTCAAGTAGTTACGACAGCGCAAGCTCAAAAGGAAGCTGATAAGAAGCCACAGACAAAGAAAATGGAAATTGACGCAAGTCCAGAGACGGGTGAACCAAAGATGGATGCACCTAGTCAAAAAACCAAAAACAAACGGAATAGCTGGAAAGCTAGAAAGGCTACTATGAAAGCACGTAGGGAACGAGAGAAAAAATCTCTAATTGAGAAGCTTACCGAAGCTGAAGAGAAGATAAGACAACATAAGGAAAGGGTTGCACCTTCTCTTGCGGAGGCATCTCAACCTCCAAAAGAACTATCAACGGAAAGTGAGCCAAGAAGTGCTAGTTCAGGAGGATCATTTGTAACATTTAATGGCATAAAAACTTGTGTGTAGCGGAAATTAGCATGAACATAGTGGGCATTTCATTAGAATAGATTCCTAATGAGAATTACAAGAGTGCTTGGGTGGAGAGAGCAACAAAAAGCATAACACCTAGTTAGATAGCATGAACAATACTTTTAAAAGAGAGAGAAATTAAGCTCTTGACAACAGTTGAGGACCGGATTTGCATGGAGCCGGTCCCCCCTCCAAAAGGCTTTGTATTATGGCTTCTCCCATCAAGAGAGACATTGTACAATACAATTCTTTGTGTTACTTCAACACTAGCTAGTGCAATGAAGATGAAAGCTTCATGCACTAAGCAAAACACTTAGCAAACACAACATTAATTATCCGCGATCTCAGAACCAAGACCTCACACACTTTCGAAGATGGTGAGAGCTAGTAGGGTATGAGAGTAGATTGAGAGGAAGAAGGAGTATCTTACGAGAAAGATGTACATCTCCTCACATAATCACTCACATTAGCATAGACGAGCTTAATAATTAGCATGGTAGAGGAGATGAGCATGCATTGAAGCTTGGCTCTTGGTTGGATTTGCATCCACATGCCAAGAGTGTGTCGATGTAGGCTTCTATCTCACAAGCTTGGAGTAGGTGATGAGCTCTCCATTAAAGCTTGGGAAGAGATAGTCTTCTTTTCTTCACACATGAGATTGTGTGAGTGTGTGTGTGATAATGCATTGCAAAAAGCAGCCCCCTCTCTCTCTTGGGCGAGCCCTCTTGCTATTTGCTCTTGCTCTACCCTCATTGGACCTCCCCAGGTCAAGCCAATGACTATTAAGTAGCATAAGTGATAGCCTTCTGACATGTGTCCCCCTTTCCTCTTTTGTGAGAGCTTTAGGTAATTTAATAATTCAACTAAACTCTCATTGGACCCCTTTGCCTCCTAGCCAATAGGAATCAGGCAAGCCATTGGGTTGCTGAATGCTCATTGGACCCCTTGGGAGACTGTCCAATAGTCTTCTAGAGGACTTAATTCTCATTGGTTCTTTTATTACGTGTTTTTAAATTAATGAAACTAGATTTACTCTAGCCTAATTCTCATTGGTCCACCTCCAAGGCCATCCAATAGGAATTGGGTACACCTTGTGGGCATCTGGCCTAGGGAGCTCACATGTGTCCCTCATTCCCTTTGTGTAAAGGGAGCTTGTGTGTGTGTGTGGCTTTCTCTCTCTTCCCCTACATGCAAGGCTTGCCCCCTCCCAAGTAGGGATTGCAAAGACTTTTTTGTACACACACAAAGCATCCAATTCCCTTAAGGTTTGACCTTTCGACACAACCTTTGAATTTTGGAACCTTAGCATTTTGGAAGTCTTAATGGGCTGAACCTTAGGGTATTTTTAGCCCATTATTGCACATGGCTCTTTTGCAGATGGCCCCCCGTTTGGATCCCTATTTTCCCTCCTTTGGATCCCTACTGTGGCCGGTCTGCTAGCTTAACCAATATTCTAGCTTTTTCTCCCCTGGCACTTCCCCATATTAAATGATGAGTTTGACATGAGAAAATCATTTAGGAGAATTAGATATTGATTATTATGATATTACCTCTCTCTTGAAATCATAGTCTTCCTCGACTATGGTGTAGAGAAGATAAAGCATATTCATGAGTCCTTTTCTTAGCGGGTAGAGGATCCCTATGTTACCCTACGACATCATTCCACAATGGATGACTAGTCCATTTTGTGCTTGAGAGCCTGAGGCTGCCGCAAGCATGTCTGCACATTAGTCCTATCAGTCCTCCATAGTAGAGTGACAAGCTCTACTTGGTGTTTGGGAGACGTCGTCTCCGCAAACTTGATCTAAGCATGCATACTACTTCATTTTTGTGCACAATACAGAAAAAGAGAGTCTTATAAGACAAAAAAACTTTGTTCATTTTTTACCATTTTGTACATTTGCTTACTCTTGGGAAGCATTGTAAGCATTGACAAGGTTTAGGTAATCCTTTAATTGTATGCCTTGCATCCATTTAGCATCTTCAAAAGGATAATTCTTAAACTTAATAAGATATCGTCGGATAGTCTTACCACCTCTTAATACCTTGTCTTCATGTTGGAGAATGGACTCGGGCTGCAACACCTCCTCTTGGTCCTCGATCTCCACTGGGTCTTCAATAGTTGGTTCTTGAGGTGGCTCTCCTTTGTAAGGCTTTAATAGGCTCACATGGAAAGCATTGTGTATGATCGAATGATTGGGCAACTTGAGTTGATAGGCCATCTCATTGATTGGCCTAAGAATCTGGAAGGGACCATAGTACCTTTTTGCTAGCTTAGCATAGTACTTTTGGTGTCCCGTAGGATTCTTGCCCGTCGTGTGCCTTAATCGAGCCTTGGGAAACTTTAATAAGACCCAATCATTTTCTTTAAAGACTTGGGCTCTTCTGTGCTTGTTAGAAACAGCCTTTTGCCTTTGCTTTGAGATAGAGATAGCATCCTTAATCTTTGAAAAGATTCTTGTAGGTCTCGGCTATACTCATCTACAACGAAGATCTTCCCATGTACCTTAAGTAGCAAGGGACTTTTTGATCTCCCCTCAATTACCTCGAAAGGTGCTTTTCTCATGGAAGTATGTACAGTGTTATTGTAAGAATACTCCACTAAGGGTAAGTACTTCTCCCATTGGGATCTTTGATCTACTTCCGTTACATAGGCTTTTAGTAGATTGAGAATGGTTAGGTTAGCTATTTCACTTTGGCCATCCGTTTGTGGAGGATAGGCCGAAGAGAAGTTTTGCCTTGTCCCTAAATTCTCAAAGAGACCCTTCCAGACATTACTGGTCATTCTAGGATCTCTATCCGACACTATGGACATTGGCAATCCAAAGATAAAATCCATGGATATGCGCTCCCATGGTGAATTAGGGATTGGCAAGGGTTGAAGCAATCCAAGTTGCTTCCCTCTATCAAATTTTGTCTTTTGGCATACCACACATTTAGAAACATACTCTTGTATGTTCACTTTCATGGTAGGCCAATAGAAATATGTTTCAATTCCCTTTAAGGTAGACTGAATCCCTCTATGCCCCGCATAAGGTGGAGCATGTGATTCATACATTACTTTCTCACGTAGTGAGTTAGTAACACATAGTCTATTGCCATAGAGAAGATAAGCATCTTGTAAAATAAATGGTTCTTCTTTCTTCCCTAATGCAAGGGATGAAATCACATCTCTAAAATCGGGATCAATAGCATACTCATCTGTCATTGAAGATAGATCATTGTGAGTTGCTATGGAAACCGCATTCACTCTCGGCCGTCTTGAGAGTGCATCAACTACTTGATTATGCTTTCCATCAATGTGAGCAATATGAAAATGAAATTGCGAAAGGAAATTTTCCCACCTCATTTGTTTGTCGGAGAGCTTGGTCTGCGTCATGAAGTACTTAAGACTTTGGTGATCCGTTCGCAGAATGAAAGGAGTCCCCAATAAATAGTGCTCCCATGAGTCTAAGGCATGTAGAAATGCAAGGAGTTCCTTTTCATATATGCCTAGAGCTTGCTCAACAGGGTCGAGCCTTCGACTCTCATAGCCTATGGCGTGCCCTTCTTGGAGAAAAATAGCTCCAAGGCAATCACCACAAGAATCACATTGGACCTCAAATGGTTTTGAGAGATCCGGTAGTGTAAGCACAGGTTGAGAGATAAGCTTTTCTTTAAGCTTTTGGAAAGCATTGTTCTCCTTATCAGACCATGTATACCTAACGCTTTTCTTTGTTAGGTCATGTAATGGTCCCGCAATTTGTGAGAACTTTTCTATGAAGCGTCTATAGTATGCACACATACCTATAAAGCTTCTTAGTTCATGAAGATTCCTTGGTTTAGGCCATCCTTTTATTACCTCTAACTTGGATGGATCCATTTGGATGCCATCTTGAGAGATAATGTGACGTAAATACTGAATCTCTTGGAAGAAAAATTCACTTTTCTTTTGATTAACATAAAGTTTATTCTCTCTTAAAACTTGAAATATTACCTGAAGGTGTTGCTTGTGTTCGTCTAATGAATTAGAGTAGATGATAATATCATCAAAGAACACTCCAGTGAAGGTTCGATGAGGCCTGAACAGCTTCTCCATCCAGCGGTTGAATGTGGCTGGTGCATTGGTCAAGCCAAAAGGCATGACAATGTATTCGTAAAGGCCAAATGTAGTGCGAAATGCGGTCTTTACAATGTCTTGATCAACTATCCTTATTTGATGATAGCCACTTTTTAGATAAATCGTAGTGAAGTAGGTCAATCCTTGTATCTTATCAAATAGGTCTTCTACCCGTGGAACGGGAAACCTATTCTTGATAGTGATCCTATTTAGTGCTCTATAGTCGACACACATACGACATGTGCCGTCTTTCTTTTGAACTAATAGCACAGGTGAGCAAAATGGAGATGAGCTAGGCCTAACCATGCCCTTCTCAACTAAATCATGCACTTGCCGCATAATCTCCTCTTGTTGAGCTTGAGAAACTCTATAAGGAGGTTTGTTAGGTGGTGAACTTCCTGGAAGAAGTTCAATTGTATGGTCATTATTACCTCGTTTAGGAGGTAGCTCACAAGGGATGTCGTCAAATAAAAACATCTTGAAAACCCTTGAGAAAATTGGATAACTCTAATTCCTTTTGGTTTCTTTTATTTTCTTTTGCTAAAGCATTAGGTTTATTTTGAGAATCTCTAACAAAAATCATGTACACGGAAATAGAGCTCTTTATTGACTTGTTGAAAGCTGGTGTATGTACAATGGGGATAGTGTTACCCATTTGCTGAGGATCTATATACATGTCTTTTTTCCTAAACTTAAAGGAGATTCTCCTTTCAGGGAATTTAACATTGGCAGCTAGGCAATCAAACCATGGTGCCCCTAGGATTACATCCTCATGCTTGAGAGGAGAGATAAAGAAGTCCTCTTTGTCCACATATGTTTGAACATGAAGCCTCAATTGCCCAATTAAGGGAGTGACTGAAGCTTCTTGCTCCTTGAAATCATTGTCTACAGGTAGGACATCTCCCATCTCGTAAGCTTGTATGCCTAGCTTGGTGGCCAACTCTATAGATATAAAATTGTGAGTAGAACCAGGGTCAAAGAGAATAAAAGCATCATGTTCTCTTACCTTTCCCCAAGCATGGCATAGAGGAGATCCTTTGTGGGTGAGTTTGGTGAGTCTCCTTCTCTTGGATTTCAACCAAGGAAGCTCTAGGAGGATCTTGGCAGTTGTTCTTTTGGGGACAAGCGCGGTACGCATGCCCTTGTTCGCCACACTTAAAACACCGGTTATCCTTTCGGAGCACAAAATCACTATCAGAGTGTCCTGTGAAAAACTTGTAAAAGAAGCTCCAAGAGAGAGAGAGAGAACATAGGGTGTGTCTGGAGTAACTCTTCACAATGTGTGAGAGCCCCTTATTCTTCTATCTAGTAAGGTATAAGGTCTGTGTAAAAATGATGGGTGGCTAGACACCTCTCATGCATCGGGCCGAGGTAAAAGGCAAACTATCTTTACCCCAGCACTGGTAAAGTTATCACACTGGTTGAATGCAGGTATCATAGTTGTGTCCTAATAGTGTCCTACCAATAATTCAATGGTATGATACCTTAAAAATACATGTAGCATACTAGTGTGATACCGCCGAGTCAGTGGCATGTTAGTGGTATGATACCAAAATTATGCCACGGAGACACTTGTCTTAAAATATAATATCTAACTTTACCAAATGATTTTCTCATATTAAACTGATCATTTAATGTGGGAGAATAAACGGGAACAAGAGTAGAATAGAGACATGTGCTTTTAGACCTATCTCAGCACGGGACCAAAAGGAGAGATGGTTGCATCTCAATAAGGGTCCAAAAGGAGATGGTCTATCAAAGAGCAATGTGCAATAAGTGCTTCTGGACTTACCTCAGCAGGAGACCAGGAGGAGAGATGGTTACATCTCAATAGGGGTCCAAAAGGAGGTAGTCTATCAAAGAGCAATGTGCATCTAATGGAGCTTAAAAGACCTTAGGGTTAGCTTCATTAAAGACCTCCAATGGTTAGCTTCATTAAAGACCTCCAATGGTTAGTGTTAAAAGTCCTTTGACCTTAGGCAAGCTAGGGATGAGTTTGAGGTGGGAACTCGACCTAAGCTTGATGTGCTTGTTGTGCTTGATGACTAAGGTGTGTGCTTGATGACTAAGGTGCTTGAGGTGATTGTCCTGCTTGATGACTAAGGTGCGTGCTTGATGACTGAAGTGCTTGAGGTGCTTGTCATGCTTGATGACTAAGGTACTTGGGGTGCTTGTCATACTTAATGAGGAAGGTGCTTGAGAATCTTCCCATGTATGGAGGGTAAGGTGCTTCAGTTAAAAAGAGACTCTACAAACTTAATGAGTAAGGTGCTTGAGAAGCTTCCCATGCATGGGGGGGTAAGGTGCTTGAGTCAAAAAGAGACCCTACAAACTTAATGAGGAAGGTGCTTGAGAAGCTTCCTATGCATGAAAGTCCTAAAGTTAGGGGAATCTTTGACTTAACTTTCCACTCACCCAAAGGGAACCCCTTTGCTGAAAGGGCACCTGGCCACATGGGGTGCTTGAATGCTATTGGTTGGGCTAAAGAGGGATCCAATGAAATTCTACTTCCACTGAACACATACCTAGATAGTTTCAAACTCTCTCTCTAAGGGGTAAGGAGGACACTTGTCCAAAGACTATCCATGTACTTGAATGCATGCTTCATGTGATTGGCTAGGGGGAGAGGGGTCCAATGAGCTTGAAGCATGTGGAAAAGCTACAACTTGCCCCAAGCAAGAAAGGGAAGTTTTGGGGGGATATACACCACACACACACTCATTTTGTGGATCATTCTCACTTGGTGAAAGTTGAGCAACTCCACCTCCTTCTCCAAGCTTGTGAGAAGTGAGAGCCTACACCAACACTCTTGGCTATGGAATGCAAATCCAACCAAGAGCCATGCTTCAATACTTAAGCTTTTCATCTTCTCCATCTTCATTACTATGCTATTATGCATGCTAGCAAGAAGAGTGATGATAAGTGAGGAACTATTTCTTTCTCCTATGGAATGTTTCTGCTTCCTCTTCCCTATCCTCATTCCCCGCTAGCTCTCTCCACCTTTGTTAATCCTCACACACATTCCTATCACCTACAACGGATGCCGTATTATTTATTTTGTAGAGTCAGGTACCGGGCTTGTCGGTCCAATAGGAAAAGGGTAAGAGTGATCGCTGATGAGAGATACACTCTAATTGGAACATTCAAGGGTTAGTTGGCTAAGTATGGGTGCCCAAGTGTGAATGGGGCGAGCTCATATAAAAGCCACCTAAACCTAAAATTTATTTATTCTCTCATTTGTGAAATTGAAGAGTGCTCTTGCTCCATCTTCATCTTCTTCTTCTTCATCTCCTTGTGTGTGTGTGTGTATGTGTGTGTGTGTGTGTGTGTGTGTGTGTGTGTGTGTGTGAGAGAGAGAGAGAGAGAGAGAGAGAGAGAGAGAGAGAGAGAGAGTGATTGAGCATTGCAATGATGGCATGGCGGTGGCGGCGAGGCGGTTGAGCGTGGCACAGAAGATGCTCCTTCTTCCTCGTGGCGAGGAATCCTCCACGAAGGCGAGCGTAGGGCGGTGAGTGACACACCCTTGCTCTCTTGAGCTTGCTAGATTTGTCTAGTTGTGTGCTTGGAGCAATTTGTGGTTCGCACACAGTGTATCGGTAAGTCCCTTGCATTGACACGTGTGACAGACGTGCACATTTTTGGCGCCGTTTCCGGGGAATGCCCTGCATTAAGCTCGAGTAGCACTCTATGCTACTTTGTGGTGCGTTTTGAAATGTAGAAAAGGTAGAGAGGGAAGGTGTGTGTGTTGAGAAGGAGTTTGTTTTGCTGTTGTGTATTGTTTTGTTGATAAGGTATTGAAAGGTACTGTGTTTTCTTTGTTGATAAGGTGTTTTCTCTGTGATAAGGTGTTAGGATTAAGGTAGTAGATCCATAATGTTAGTTTTGTGTAAAGTACAGTAAGTAGTTCTGTTAACTAATGAGTTGCTGTAATATTGTGTTAGTGTGTAACAATAGCTCTATTAGTTGTAAGTAGGTAGGTTAGAGGTGTGTGTGCTCGTGCGCACAGCGCGGCCGCGACGACCTTACCCAAAAAAAATTAAAAATTAAAAATGTTAAAGGTAGGACCGGGACCGGGAATATCCCCCCAGACCCAAGCCCAAGCCCACGCTTAGGCTCAGGCCTCAGTCCCCCTTTAAAATTACGTATTTTAGCCTCACGCCACGTAGGTAAAAATCGACCTTTTTGAGGACCAACGGAGCTTTAGGTAACCGAACACTGTGCTGTAAAGTACAACATGACCCCTTGAGGGATACACTCGTTTCGAGCTATCACATGCTCTAATCCAAAAACCGATCATTAAAAAACATTAAAAAACGAGTGAAAATGGACGCCTTAAAAAAAAAGCGGTTAACCTTCGAAGTTATTCTCCGACGCTTATAGGGTGCCAAAGGCACATGCATCTGCGCTCTGGTCGTGTGTTAGAGGCCGAGCAACTAGAGAGAATTTTGATTAATGCGAGTTCTCAATATCCACCTACCTTAGGTTCCGGGCCCTTGGCGGGGATCCAAGGTAGTACAAACCAAGACCCAAACATAGCAGCTAGTGACTCTTCCTCTGACTACGACGTCATGCAGGGTTTCCCAATGCCTAATTGTGATAGATCAAGCCAAGACGTGCATGCCATGGGTCCACGATCCGGGCAGAGCGTGCTTAGCCGCCTGAAAGAAACCTTTAGTAGAGACACTCGCTCCGAACATGGAGCTAACGATGTAAATGAGGAGGGTGGGGAAGTAAAATTGCCATTCATGACCAATGTAGACCCTATGCTCTCAGAGAGTGTGCACGTGAATACTCCATTCACTGCACCCCCTGGCTCTTTAGAGCTATTTCCATCCGAGGTTATATTACCTCATGGTAGAAGCCTTGCCGAAGTGCAAGAGGTTGAGCAATATATCATTACGGCTAGGGAAAAGAAAATTGAGAGCTTCCACAAGGTGGAGCAACGAAGAGAGTTAAAAGAAAAATCTCCTGTGTCAATATCCTTGCTAGGAGAGCAATCGAGTGCTCTTGACTTAGTAACCACTAAGGGTCAACCCATAGAGATCCACATTGCATCTAGTTCAAAGGACACCCCTAGCACCTCAAGCCTAGATGGAGAGTTCATAAATGAGAACTAGGAGTACGAACTACAAACAGAAACTCTAACTGACCTATACACATGTCACACCTATCACGTGGGTTAGTTAGATGTCCTACAATCCACAATGGGTGCTACTAGTGTGGAGGATCAACAACAAAGAGTTTGTGAGATCATCCATAGGGTTGTTGAGCTAGAGAGACAGAACAAGGGGATCCACATGCCTTCAATGGGTCTCATGAGATTCTTGGATACAGGGAAGGCTAAACAACCAACCTTATCGCAAATGGAGACTCCCTCAGTAAGTTCGATGGACCTCCCATATGTTGTTTCACTAGGGGTCTCAGTGCAATCTGAGCCTACCAATGATAGCTTTACTTTTCCAAGTCTAGCTCATCTTTCCCTTGATGAAACCATGGCTACGATGCCTACCCAAATGATGGGCATGCCAAGAAACACGCCATGGACCTCATTTGTTAGTAAAGCACCACTACATGGTAGCTCAATGCCTGCAACAATACCTACAAGTGTGTCCCAATCGTATATACCTATAGGTCCTTGTACTCATGTAGTCCCTACTCCTCCCATTGTTTCAACTACCTATGCTCCACAACCACAATACCCAAGATCTTATTTCCATGGGACCATACTGGCTAGCATTAGCATGTCACATCCGACGTCTGCTATGCCTAGGGCCACACATATGAGCTTTGGACCGCCACATGGCACAACACCGTACCAAACATGGAATCCAAGGGCTTCCTATGCGCCAAGCTTAATGCCAATACCTACTCCACATGTAGTCTTTGGAGCACCTCCACCCACAGTTCCTGCTCACTTAGGTGACTTGGCAACATTTGCTCAAGCTATTGGTCGATCTATTGCTGAGAATATGCGTAACACACCTGATAGAGAACCTAGAAGTAAGGCAGTACAAATAGCCAAGATCACACAAAAAATTAGTGGAGACGGGGATGTGAGAAAGCATATCGAAGTGTTTGAACAAATATGAGATTCTCTAGGAGAACACAATGACCTGCATATAAGAGTAATGATTTAAGCCTAACCTTAAGTGGAAAGGCTGGGGATTGGTATAGAACCCTAAGGGTGGAAGAAAAAACAAATTACCCTACTCTTAGGAGACTGTTCTTAAAATAATACATACGAGAGGGAGTGCTTTGGAGTGTATCCTCTCAGCTCCAAAAAGCCCAACGAGAGGAAGGAGAGTCGGTGAGAGACTTTATTAGTCGCTTAAAGCATTGGAATTCTTGTCGTAATCCAAATGAGCACTTCAATAATAATCAATTTCTTGATAGATTCATTAGGGGACTACGACATGAGGATATCTACAATGGCCTAGTCATTAGAGGTATCACCACTTGGGAAGCAGTCACCACCAATGCGATCCAATTGGAGGATAATTTAATGATTCAAGGAGAAAGAGTGTCTGTTGAGCCTAAATATATTAGCTCGCAAGCATCAGCACATCAACCAATGACCCTAAAGCCTATTGCTAAGGAGACAAAGATATCTGAGATGACTTTAGCAGATCTCACCAAGGCTGTTCAAGAGAGTCTTAGAGACAATCGTGCTCCACAAAACAATCATATGTATCCAAGAAGGGAGCAGCAATGGTGCTCAGTATGCTATGGACCGCATAGTACCAGTGAATGCCCTACTTTTAGAGTAAAATTCAATGGGAATTGCAATGCCTGTGGGAGGTATGATAATCAAGTTAAGGATTGCATAGTATTTAAGCGCGCGATGGCCAATAGACCAACCTTAGCATGGACAGACACACCTCGAGTGCCTGCATTGATGCCGGCCCCACCTCTTGAACAAACGTCACAACACATGGTCCATAGGGCCCAAAATTTTGTTCAAACAACACCCTTACCACCTCGAGTGCTAGGACCGCAACCACCACATCCAAGAATCACTTCTGTGAATCAAGTGGGTTGTGGGTCATCCATTTCTTGTTTGGAAGGCTATGAGGAAGATATAGACCCTAATATTGCCTATGGGATGGATGCACTTGAAGAAAGTCCACAATACTACATGGAGGACTATTGGGAACAAGTCAAACATGTCTATCAAGTAGCTGCTCTTGCTACAAGAGACCAAAATATCAATTACACTGCTAAGAGACCACCTCTTCAATGCTATGAGTGTGGAGGTCCACATCGTGTGGCCGAGTGTCCTATTAGGCTACAAAAGAACACCACACTAATGCAAACCAATCAAGCGAGCACGTCTACACTACCGATACTCATGTGTAATCGATGTGGTATAGATCATTTGATTGCCCAATGTCCAAATAATCCAAATGCACCAAAGATCACTCCATTAAACTTGATTGAGGTTAACGAGGACCCATCAGAAAGTACACTTGTGGTACCGATAAACGTGCTCACACGATCGATGCTCCAAAAAAGTATATATATTCTTGAGGAAAGAGACACAACGTATTGCCCAATCTCAAAAAAATAAGAAAACACGAAAGAAGAGATCGCAAAAAGCAGCGAAGTCAGACCCCAATTCAAAGACCAACATAAGGACTGGTGACGACCCCGTAAATATGAACGACGCTGAAGAGGATTCTGATTCAGGTGAAACGATGGAGACCAAAATGACCACTAAGATAGAAACCAACAAGGAATATCTTCATGAGCCACAATGGCCAGGATCCAAGAAGAAGGTAGGAACTTATCCAAACCCTACAGAGGAGATTGAGCGAGTCAAGCAATTAAGGAGTTTGGTAGAAGATACCCAAAGGGATCTAGAACCAACACCTAGGTAGATCCACATTACAGACACCATGTTCCCGATGCAACAAAAACCTAACCAAGTCCATAGACCCTTAGCTATACCTAGTGTCATCCAAGAAGAAAGTGACTTAAAGTCATGGGAAAGTGGGCGTACTCACTTCTTGATGGAAAGAATGTTTACAGATGGACTACTTGATCCTATCAAAGAAATGGAGATCCCATCTTCCCCATGTCAAGGGACTGAAGCCCAAAAGGTGCCATTAAACATTACCAAACTGATGATTTCATGTGTTCAGAAGTTAGAACCACCATCATGTCCAAACTATATAAAGACCCTGAGCTAGTCTCAGCTCTTTGAGGTTTCCTCAATGGAGAATTGAAGTTTGGGCTACCACAATTTGCATAGATGGATGGAGATGGGGAGATGACAATAGAGAAGGAACCCTTAGATCCACAACCCAACCTAGATGAGAACCTTGTGGTAGAAATACCTGTTAACAAGTTGGGACAATACTTTGAGGGTGATGAATCCAATGCGACCATACCAATCACTACTAAGGTATTAACTGTGAAAGGAATCCTTGATGGTGGCGCTAGGGTTAGCATTGTGACTAAAAATTGATGGGAAACTATGGGAAGACCTCACCTTGCGACCACAACCATAGTAGTGAAGATGGCCAATGGGTCTATTGTTAAACCTATTGGGATGCTAGAAGATCTCAAGATCAAGGTCTTTGGACATAAAATAAGAATTACCTTCATTGTTATGGATTTCTCCAAGCACACTATGGCATCGGAGATTATCTTAGGACGTCCTTTCATGAGGGAGGCAAAAATGGTGCATGACTGGTCTAAGAACCATGTCTACTTACAATTCCAAGATTCTGTCATTCGAGTGGATCTTGTAACTGGTCGAGCACATCCCCTAGGAAACAGGTTTATAATTGATCATAGATCTGACACCACAGTTCACTCGGCCCGATTGCAGTATTGTTACAAGTGTAAAGCGGACACTGATGTTGGGGAAGATTCTCCTTATATGGATGTACTACTTGGGATGACTGAGTCAAACAATGTGGATTGGGTCCACCTAGCAGCAACCATAGACACTTGGGGAAATAGGGGGACGACCTGGGTAACACCTGAGGGGGATGAAAAGTTCGTACTCTTAAATATGCTAGAGGCAATGCATATAGCTTCTGACAAGACTCATCCTCATATAACAAAGAAAACATACAAGTGGGTCCCTAAATATTCTTTAGCGACCATGGTTGATGCTAAAAAATAGAAGCCCACATTTTTGGCGCCTTGTAAGAAACGTCCCACTCGCTCTAAGAAATGTAAGGAAACGTGGCGTTGGATTCCTAAACGACTATTGGAAGCCCAAGGCTACTATCAAGGAAATGATCAAATCCGGGTGCCAAAACGTAGATTGTGTTCTTACCTGTCACCTGACCCACGTGCGCCCAATCCTGTAGCTCCAAAACGAATTAACGATCGTGGAAAGAAAAAAATCACAGAATGCTACACACCCACTCGAGAGCTAGTTTGGGTACCAAAGAAAGAACAATTTGTTCCACCTAGCTCAGGAAGGGGGGAGTCCCATGCTTCTAGCTTCTCGTGTAATGCATCCATAGAGGTAAAATCTTCTCCACAGTCTCCACCTACAATAGTGGACCTCCATAAAGCTACAAAGGAATCCACACCTCCCAGTGTTCAAGAATCACCTGATAAACCACTTCAAGTTCGATCATGTGAGAGTACCTTACCACCCTTGCAACTGGACGAGGCACCTAAGGTAATAGAAAACTAATGGCAAAAATCATCACCTAGTACCAACTGGAACAATTGATTTCAAAGGGTCACGAGCACATTTCAAACGGTATGGTCTACCCAAGGAAGGGGGGAGTGTTTTTGTTGACAAACATCATTCACTCACTCTCTCTCAACCTTCCTCCCTGACCTCTCAATCTCCCAATCTTAGGGAATGTATATATAAAGCCTTATACTCACAAAAAACAAAAATAATAAAGAGCAAGAGCAATTAGCAAACAAGTATGCACAATAAAAGTCAAAACATTGACCAAACCTACACATTCACATCCGGTACACTCAAATAGAAACCTATGTCATCAAACACCTTTGATCCTCATCACTCGAGTGATGGAGGGTAGGTAAGATTAGTACGATAGCAATGTTTCTGTTTTAGAGTTTAGTGATTAGCAAAGTTATTTCTTTCCACTGATGTGCCTCCTAGAGGTATTCTTTGTGTTTCCTCGTGTGTACAGGAACGTGTTGTTGTGGTTAGGATTTGGACCTTCATGGAATCTTTTCTCTCGTTCACTCTTCAAACCAAGCGCGATCATCAACACAAACAGGTGTTTTTTGTCCATTAGCATTGTCTCTTATTTTTTTGCATCTATGTTTGTCTGCTTTAATTGTGATTGGTAGCATAATATTCAGCACATTTGCTTAATACCAAACATTAAATTCAATATAATTTTTTGTCATATTCACTTGTCTAGGTTTAAAAATCAAGAAATCCGACTAAGCTAGTTTGACCAAGCTAGGCGTTACAGATCTTCTCTTAGTACCATGGGGAATGTCTTCCTAATAATCAATGGTTACTTAGGTTCTTAATCCGATTTAGGCAGTATTGTGTGCGATGTACTAGGGCTTTCTAGTGTCTTAGTCCCTATTGACCTTTAGCATAAGTATTATAAAGGGAGTTTACAAATGTGATGAGCTTGGGGAGGGTAACAGTGTTATATGACCCCCCAAAGTTACAAAATTAAAATGCTGGAAACGAACAAACAAACAAAAAAATCAAAGTGCCACAACGTAAAATCTTAAGCTGGAAGAGAAATCTGAGCTTGATATGGTACTTCACTTACATGTGTCGCCTATAGTACTAGAGCCCTAGAGGTTCCCAGTGTGGGCGCTTTTCCTTGAAAAGAAAAAAACCCAAGGCATACAAAATAAACATACACATCAAAATTAAATCACTGTGAAAATACTTTGGGGGGTCAAAGAAAAGGAAATAAGTCAGGTGATGATTTCATGAGAATTCCTTTTATCGTAGTTTAACTACGAGGTCTTCTAGGTATAGCCTCTAGTTAGCCCTCGAACATGAAATACTTGGCTCTCGCGATTAAACAACTTAATTGACCAGAGAAAATTGAGAAGCTTGTCCATGGTATTAATAGATGATCTCGAGTGTCTTTCAACCGTTAAATTAGCGACCCCAGACTTGTTTAGTTTTGACCTTTACAACTGTTTATGCGTTTGATTATATTACAATTTAATGTTTATTGCTGACAAATGGTTTAAATTTTTGTTACCAATCAATTTGTCTGTCTACAACTGCATATGATTTTTAATTGTATATGAGAATGCAATTACTGTGCCAATGTTGTTTGATTTTGCAGTGACTGAAGAAGGCTAAGGACATTCATCTCAAATGCTCTTCCACCTCGATGAACGACCTTCAACTCAATAGCTTCCGAGGATGGAATCTACATGAGGAAGGGGGGCAAATGTTAACCCTCATGCACATTCCTATCACCTACAACGGACGCCGTATTATTTATTTGGTAGAGTCAGGTACAAGGCTTGTCTGTCCAATAGGAAAAGGGTAACAATGATCGTTGATGAGAGACGCACTCTAACTGGAACATTCAAGGGTTAGTTGGCTAAGTATGGGCGCCCAAGTGTGAATGAGGCGAGCTTATATAAAAGTCACCTAAACCTAAAATTCATTTATTCTCTCATTTCTGTAATTGAAGAGTGCTCTTGCTCCATCTTCATCTTCTTCTTCTTCATCTCCTCGTGTGTGTGTGTATGTGTGTGTGTGTGTGAGAGAGAGAGAGTGCTCTTGCTCGATATTCATCTTCTTCTTCATCTCCTTGTGTGTGTGTGTATGCGTGTGTGTGTGTGTGTGTGTGTGTGAGAGAGAGAGTGCTCTTGCTCCATCTTCATCTTCTTCTTCTTCATCTCCTTGCGTCATCTCCTTGTGTGTGTGTGTGTATGCGTATGCGTGTGTGTGTGTGTGTGTGTGTGTGTGTGTGTGTGTGTGTGTGTGAGAGAGAGAGAGAGAGAGAGAGAGAGAGAGAGAGAGAGAGAGAGAGAGAGAGAGAGAGAGTGCGATCAAGCATTGCAACGATCGCACGATGGCCGCGAGGCGGTTGAGCAAGGTGCAGCGGCGGCTCATTCTTCTTTGCTTTGCAAGGAATCCTCCGCGAACGCGAGCGTAGGGCGGTGAGTGGCACACCCTTGCTCTCTTGAGCTTGCTAGATTAGTCTAGTTTTCTGCTTGGAGCCATTTGTGGCTCGCACACAGTGTATCGGCAAGTCCCTTGCGTTGACACGTGCGACAGACGCGCACAACCCTCGAAGGTGTTTGAGGCTTTGGGACTGAGGCTTGGGATAGTTAATGCTTTCTACAAAGTTTATGTTATGCTTGTGATTCATGAAGCTTTCCATCTTCATTGCATCACCTAGGTCACAAGGAACACAAAGATTGTATTTTACCAAGTCTCTCTTGATGGGAGAAACTATAATACAAATTCCTATTGGAGGGGGGACCGGCACTGTATGAATCCGGTCCTCAACTATTGTCATTTTCTCTAAAAACTCTCTCTTGCAAAATTATTGTTCATGCAAAGTTAACTAAGTATCATGTTTATGTTGCTACCATCAATTAAGTTCACCCACTATGCTCACAAAGTAATCTCACAGAAGTGCTTCATATAAGTTCTTAATTCCACTACTCTCAAAGTTCATAGGCCATTCCCATTACATTGGTATCAGAGCATTTAGTTTCTCTTTTCTTGCTTAAGAAGAGAGGTCCTTAACTAGCCTATTAATGGTTGATTTTGTTGATTATATTAGGGTAAGTGGGACTGGGATCTATTATCGGTTTTGTTGAGCCCATTATGTGGGATATGGTGCACACCTCGGGAGCTTTGGTCTTAATAATGGAGTCTTTTAGACTTGCCTACGGCTTTACCATTATTGAGCCTTAAGAAGTCTGAAAGGATCTATCCCTCGACAACTTTGCTATGTTAGACTCACCCCACTACTCTCTATAATTAACCAATTCGAGCCGTGGGTGTAGATACTTAAGTGCCTATTTTCAAAGGCTAAGATGAGTAGCAACTAAGGTTCTGAATTGCCAAAGCATACACTAAGTAAACACATAAGTTTAATTAACATGGCTGACAATAACCAAGAGAGTAGAATGAACATTGATAACTTTGATTTTGCACATGAAGGTGCTAATGATGATGCCCCCATGTTTGTTAATTATCTTGTCACTAGGTTGCAACAAGCTATGGGCAACCCCGCTTTGCAAGCCAAAGTTACTCAACAACTTCGTGCTTATGGGATTTCCTTTCCACTCCAAGAGGAGACAGAGCTTAGGAGGCCTCTTGATGAGACCCCCAAAAGAAGACTCTCTCCCATATGAGAAGAGGAATCCAAAGATCAAGAAAGTAATGAATCCCTAAATTCCTCCGAAGATGTGGCTCCACGAAGAAGGCGGACTAAATGATCGCCAACTCCTCCCAAGAGGAAACGGTTAACCCATAGTCCTTCTCGTCATCACTACAAAAGGGAAGAGAGGAAACAAAGGAAGAAAGGGGCAAGAAAGAGGTCACCCTCTTCTCCTTCTTCTTCACCTTCCTCCTCTACCAATGAAAGCTATGGCTATTCTCCTAGAGAATACAAGAGGGGAGGACATCACAAAGATTACTTTAAAAGGCGAAGGTCCCAAAAGCTCAAGAAGTTCAAAGAGGGAGGAAAGAGTATCTCTTTTCTGACCTATGATGACACCTTTGGTGCTACTGACAAAGTATTGGCCTTCAGCCAACAATTTGATGCGGCCTTTGGAGATGAGGGCTTCACGGAGTTCTCCAAGCTACACCGTGTAGCTATGCACTTTCAAAAATTGGCTCGTCAATGGTGGGCTAGCAATGGCAAAGCTCCAAAGACAGGGAAAACTCTACGAGTTTCCATCATGAAGAAATTCCTTGCAAGCGATGCAAAGGACAAAGTACTCACCGTATGGCAGAGTTTGAGGCTTCTCTCTCATGAATCTATCCACAAATATGTGGACAACTTTTGGGATTTACATCTCAAGGCTACTATCTTTCAAAAGATAGACTTTGCCGAGGAAAAGCAACAATTCTTTGCCGGACTACCCAAAGACATGGCCGAGTATGTCAACTCTCAATGGCCTGGTTCTATCACCAAAGTAATCCACCACACCATGGTTGCTTCGTGCATCAATTTCCAACAAGGGGCTAGATGAAATGTCAAGCCCATCGAAAATAAAGACAAAAGTGATGCCAAGAGGAAAACCAATGCTCAAATTCTTACCAAGGCTATTCCAACAACATCAACAATCGGTCCAAGGAGAAGGGAGTTTACAAAGGTAAATATAAACTCTCTCCTAAAGTTCTAGAAGTTTATTTTTAAGGACCATAAATTTTTAAAGTGTGGGGAGCAAGGCCATGGTTATCGTCCTTGCCCCAAGAGAATTGCCCGCAATGAGAATCCTAGAGCCTCTATGTTTGAAGCTCCAAAAGAGGAAGTTCGTTGCCAAGGATTTCTCCTTTCCTATGCTTGGGGAAAGATGCAAGAGCATGATGCCTTTATTTTGTTTGACCCTGTTTCAACTCACAACTCATATCCATGGAGTTGACCACCAAGCTAGGCATACAATCCCACAAGATGGGAGATACATTGAAATCCGATGGAGCTATCAAGGGACAAGACCTCTCAATTACTCCCTTAATTGGAAATTGAGGCTTCATGTCCAAAGTTATGTGGACAAACAGGATTTCTTCATCTCCCCTCTCAAACATGAGGATGTTATCATTCGGGCACTATAACATTTAATGGCCTAAAAACTTGTGTGTAGCCAAAATTAGCATGAACATAGTGGGCATTTCATTAGAATAGATTCCTAATGAGAATTACAAGAGTGCTTGGGTGGAGAGAGAAACAAAAATCATAACACCTAGTTAGATAGCATGAACAATACTTTCAAAAGAGCGATAAATTAAGCTATTGACAACAGTTGAGGACCGGATTTTCATGGAGCCGGTCCCTCCTCCAAAAGGCTTTGTATTATGGTTTCTCCCATCAAGAGAGACATTGTACAATACAATTCTTTGTGTTCCTTCAAGACTAGCTAGTGCAATGAAGATGAAAGCTTTATGCACTAAGCAAAACACTTAGCAAACACAACATCTATTATCCCCGGTCTCAGACCCAAGACCTCACACACCTTCGAAGATGGTGAGAGCTAGTAGGGTATGAGAGTAGATTGAGAGGAAGAAGGAGTATCTTACGAGAAAGATGTACATCTCCTCACATAATCACTCATATTAGCATAGCTTAGCTTAGTAATTAGCATGGTAGAGGAGATGAGCATGCATTGAAGCTTGAGTCTTGGTTGGAATTGCATCCACATGCCAAGAGTGTGTCGATGTAGGCTTCTATCTCACAAGCTTGGAGTAGGTGATGAGCTCTCCATTAAAGCTTGGGAAGAGATAGTCTTTTTCTTGCTTCTCCATAGACTGTGTGAGTGTGTGTGTGTGTGTGTGTGTGTGTGTGATAATGCCTTGCAAAAATCAGTCCCCTCTCTCTCTTGGGCGAGCCCTCTTGCTAATTGCTCTTGCTCTCCTCCCATTGGAGCTCCCCAGGGCTAGCCAATGACTATTAAGAAGCATAAGTGATAGCCTTCTGACATGTGTCCCCGTTTCCCCTTTTGTGAGAGATTTAGGTAATTTAATAATTCAACTAAACTCTCATTGGACCCCTTTGCCTCCTGGCCAATAGGAATCAGGCAAGCCATTGGGCTGTTGAATGCTCATTGGACCCCTTGGGAGACTGTCCAATAGTCTTCTAGAGGACTTAATTCTCATTGGTTCTTTTATTAAGTGTTTTTAAATTAATTAAACTAATTTTACTCTAGCCTAATTCTCATTGGTCCACCTCCAAGGCCATCCAATAGGAATTGGGTACACCTTGTGGGCATCTGGCCTAGGGAGCTCACATGTGTCCCTCATTCCCTTTGTGTAAAGGGAGCTTGTGTGTGTGTGTGGCTTTCTCTCTCTTCCCCTATATGCAAGGCTCGCCCCCTCCCAAGTAGGGATTGCAAAGACTTTTTTGTATACACACAAAGCATCCAATTCCCTTAAGGTTGACCTTTGGACACAACCTTTGAATTTTGGAACCTTAGCATTTTGGAAGCCTTAACACTAGGTTGGTAATGGGACACTTTTATGTCCTGGGACACTTTTATGTCCTGTTAAGTGACCATTTTCCTTGAATTATGTCAAGAGTTTCAAAATGGATTTTGAGGTGCTATCTGTCTAGAAAATTGTCTCATGAGCTGAAAAATACTTGACATTTTTTTGGAATATCAATTCCATCTTTAACCTTGTCCTTGCACAACATTTCACAACCTAAACTGTGTGAAAAAACGGGTCCTGTTTTTGTCTTTTTTCAACTTTTTGCAACTATACCACTCTAGAATTCATGTTTGTGAGGTCTATAATGCTAGAGAACTATCTTTAGTAGTCCTCAACATGTCTTGATGCTTCTAGGGAGAAATAAATGTTAAAGTTGTAAGTTATGACCAAATTATAAAAATTGTCAAATCCTGTTTTTTAGCCAATTTTAGCTCTTCTATGATTTTTTGGTGGCTTTCATGATATCCAAATGCATTTTTGATTTTCTATGTTGCATATTGTAACATAAAGCTAATATTCCTTGAGTTTTGGGGCACCTAATACCCTATTTTGCATAGTAGACAACGATGGTTGATTTTTTCAATTATAGAAGAAAACGAAACATTCTAGTATATCAATTATAGCTTTTTCAATATTGTAAGTTTCTTGTGACAACTACATGCATTTTGTAGGTAGTAGCCATATCTAGTCATAAGGATCAAATTTGGATAGATATTGAATAGTTTCTATGGGATTCTACAACTCATAATGTTGAACCCAGTTTTTTCATGTTTGCTGTATTTAGCACTTCATCTTTGTCCCCAAGATTCCCCTTGGTAAGAGATGTATTAATCTTTTGACATGCTCCATGGCTCCTTATGAACCTAAAGGACAATAGGGAACTAAGAAAACATGCATATATTATTTGTATTGAGCGTGGCTATAGAAACTTTGATGATAGGTTTGCAAAATGGTAAAAATTCAACTTTTTTGTACCTATTTCTTTGGCAAAACAAAAAATAGTGAGTGAAAAGTAATCATATGTTCTAATCACCAACCCATTGAAGTTAACTAGGGAATTTATCTCAAATCCTACAAAAATCCCTAATCTTATTTTTATGCAACAAAACGTAAGAAATGACTGTCTTTATGAAAATGTCTTGATGAAAATGTATTGGTCCATCAACTTTGGAGGCTTGGTGTGACCAAAAGATAAGAAATTTTACAAGTTTCTTATTTTTTCCATGTGTAGTAGGCCTTGAACTATAACCTCATGAAAGGATTTTACAAAATGAGTGGATCTACTATGGTTTTGGAGGTTTTTTTCAAAACCCTCAAAGGACACTTTTATGTCCAGTTAGGTTACCAACCTAGTGTTAATGGGCTGAACCTTAGGGTCTTTTAGCCCATTGTTGCACATGGCTCTTTTGAAGATGCCCCCCCCCCCCCCCCCCCCCCCCCCCCCCCCCCCCCCCCCCCCCCCCCCCCCCCCCCCCCCTATTTCCCTCCTTTGGATCCCTATTTTCCCTTCTTTGGATCCCTACTGTGGCTGGTCTGCTAGCTTAACCAATATTCTAGCTTTTTCTCCCCTGGCACTTCCCCATATTAAATGATGAGTTTGACATGAGAAAATCATTTAGGAGAATTAGATATTGATTATTATGACATTACCTCTCTCTTGAAATCATAGTCTTCCTCGACTATGGTGTAGAGAAGATAAAGCATATTCATGAGTCCTTTTCTTAGCGGGTAGAGGATCCCTATGTTACCCTACGACATCATTCCACAATGGATGACTAGTCCATTTTGTGCTTGAGAGCCTGAGGCTGCCGCAAGCATGTTTGCACATTAGTCCTATCAGTCTTCCATAGTAGAGTGACAAGCTCTACTTGGTGTTTGGGAGACATCGTCTCTGCAAACTTGATCTAAGCATGCATACTACTTCATTTTTGTGCACAATACAGAAAAAGAGAGTCTTATAAGACAAAAAAACTTTGTTCATTTTTTAACATTTTGTACATTTGCTTACTCTTGGGAAGCATTGTAAGCATTGACAAGGTTTAGGTTATCCTTTAATTGTATGCCTTGCATCCATCTAGCATCTTCAAAAGGATAATTCTTAAACTTAATAAGATATCGTCAGATAGTCTTACCACCTCTTAATACCTTGTCTTCATGTCGGAGAATGGACTCGGGCTGCAACACCTCGTCTTGGTCCTCGATCTCCGGTGGGTCTTCAATAGTTGGTTCTTGAGGTGGCTCTCCTTTGTAAGGCTTTAATAGGCTCACATGGAAAGCGTTGTGTATGAGCCGATGATTGGGCAACTTGAGTTGATAGGCCATCTCATTGATTGGCCTAAGAATCTAGAAGGGACCATAGTACCATTTTGTTAGTTTAGCATAGTACTTTTGGTGTTCCGTAGGATTCTTGCCCGTCGTGTGCCTTAATCGAGCCTTGGGAAACTTTAATAAGACCCAATCATTTTCTTTAAAGGCTTGGGCTCTTCTGTGCTTGTCAGTAGCAGCCTTTTGCCTTTGCTGTGAGATAGAGATAGCATCCTTAATCTTTTGAAAAGATTCTTGTAGGTCCCGACTATACTCATCTCCAACAAAGATCTTCCCATGTACCTTAAGTAGCAAGGAACTTTTTTATCTCCCCTCAATTACCTCGAAAGGCGCTTTTCCTGTGGAAGTATGTACAGTGTTATTGTAAGCATACTCCACTAAGGGTAAGTACTTCTCCCATTGGGATCTTTGATCTACTTCCGTTACATAGGCTTTTAGTAGATCGAGAATGGTTAGGTCAGCTATTTCACTTTGGCCATCCACTTGTGGATGATAGGCCGAAGAGAAGTTTAGCCTTGTCCCTAAATTCTCAAAGAGACCCTTCCAGACATTACTGGTCATTCTAGGATCTCTATCCGACACTATGGACATTGGCAAGCCATGGTACTTGAAAATTTGTGAAATGAAGAGGGTTGCCATTTAATGGGGTTTGATAGTCTTTTTGACAGGTATAAAATGAGCTTGTTTACTGAACCTGTCTACTATCGTCCATATTCCCGTATTCCCATGGATAAACTTAGGCAATCCAAAGATAAAATCCATGGATATGCTCTCCCATGGTGAATTAGGGATTGGCAAGGGTTAAATCAATCCAAGGTTCTTCCCTCTATCAAATTTTGTCTTTTGGCATACCACACATTTAGAAACATACTCTTGTATGTTCACTTTAATGGTAGGCCAATAGAAATATGTTTCAATTCCCTTTAAGGTAGACTGAATCCCTCAATGCCCCGCATAAGGTGGAGCATGTGATTCATACATTACTTTCTCACGTAGTGAGTTAGTAACACATAGTCTATTGCAGTAGAGAAGATAACCATCTTGTAAAGTAAATGGTTCTTTTTTCTTCCCTAATGCAAGGGCTGAAATCACATCTCTAAAATCGGGATCAATAGCATACTCATCTATCATTGAAGATAGATCATTGTGAGCTGCTATGGAAACCGCATTCACTCTCGGACATCTTGAGAGTGCATCAGCTACTTGATTATGCTTGCCAGCAATGTGAGCAATATGAAAATGAAATTGCGAAAGGAAATTTTCCCACCTCATTTGTTTGTCGGAGAGCTTGGTCTGCGTCATGAAGTACTTAAGACTTTGGTGATCCGTTCGCAGAATTAAAAGGAGTCCCCAATAAATAGTGCTTCCATGAGTCTAAGGCATGTAGAACTGCAAGGAGTTCCTTTTCATATATGCCTAGATCTTGCTCAACAGGGTCGAGCCTTCGACTCTCATAGCCTATGGCATGCCCTTCTTGGAGCAAAACAACTGCAAGGCAATCACCACAAGCATCACATTGGACCTCAAATGGTTTTGAGTGATCCGGCAGTGTAAGCACAGGTTGAGAGATAAGCTTTTCGAAATCATTGTTCTCCTTAGCAGACCATGCATACCTAACGCTTTTCTTTGTTAGGTTATGTAATGGTCCCGCAATTTGTGAGAACTTTTCTATGAAGCATCTATAGTATGCACACATACCTATAAAGCTTCTTAGTTCATGAAGATTCCTTGGTTTAGGCCATCCTTTTATTACCTCTAACTTTGATGGATCCATTTGGATGCCATCTTGAGAGATAATGTGACCTAAATACTGAATCTCTTGCAAGAAAAATTCACTTTTCTTTCGATTAACATAAAGTTTATTCTCTCTTAAAACTTGAAATATTACCTGGAGGTGTTGCTTGTGTTCGTCTAATGAATTAGAGTAGATGATAATATCATCAAAGAACACTCCAGTGAAGGTTCGATGAGGCCTGAACAGCTTCTCAATCAAGCAATTGAATGTGGTTGGTGCAATAGTCAAGCAAAAAGACATGACAATGTATTCATAAAGACCAAATGTGGTGCGAAATGCGGTCTTTACAATGTCTTGATCAACTATCCTTATTTGATGATAGCCACTTTTTAGGTCAATCCTACTTAAGTAGGTCGATCCTTGTAGCTTATCAAATAGGTCTTCTACCCGTGGAACGGGAAACCTATTCTTGATAGTGATCCTATTTAGTACCCTATAGTCGACACACATACGATATGTGCCGTCTTTCTTTTGCACTAATAGCACAGGTGAGAAAAATGGAGATGAGCTAGGCTTAACCATGCCCTTCTCAACTAACTCATGCACTTGCCGCATAATCTCCTCTTGTTGAGCTTGAGAAACTCTATAAGGAGATTTGTTAGGCGGTGAACTTCCTGGAAGAAGTTCAATTGCATGGTCATCATTACCTCGTTTAGGAGGTAGCTCACAAGGGATGTCGTCAATAAAAACATCTTGAAACCCCTTGAGGAAATTGGATAACTCTAATTCCTTTTGGTTGCTTTTATTTTCTTTTGCTAAAGCATTAGGTTCATTTTGAGAATCTTTTACAAAAATCATGTACACGGAAATAGAGCTCTTTATTGACTTGTTGAAAGCTGGTGTATGTACAATGGGGATAGTGTTACCCATTTATTTAGCATCTATATACATGTCTTTTTCCCTGAACTTAAAGGAGATTCTCCTTTCTGAAAATTTAACATTGGCAGCCAGGCGGTCAAACCATGGTGCCCCTATGATTACATCCTCATGCTTGAGAGGACAGATAAAGCAGTCCTCTTTGTCCACATAGCTTTGGACATGAAGCCTCAATTTCCCGATTAAGGGAGTGACTAAAGCTTCTTGCCCCTTGAAAGCACTGTCTGCGGGTAGGAAATCTCCCATCTCATAAGCTTGTATGCCTAGCTTGGTGGCCAACTCTACAGATATAAAAGTGTGAGTAGAACCAGGGTCAAAGAGAATAAAAGCATCATGTTCTCTTACCTTTCCCCAAGCATGGCATAGAGGAGATCCTTTGTGATGAGTTTGGTGAGTCTCGTCCTCTTGGATTTCAACCAAGGAAGCTCGAGGAGGATCTTGGCGGTTGTTCTTTTGGGGAGAAGCGTGGTATGCATGCCTTTGTTCGCCGCACTTGAAACACCGGTTATCCTTGTGATAACGCTCAAGCTCTTCACGAGAGAGTTTGTTTTTACCTTTGTAAACTCCCTTCTCTTTAGATTTGTTGGAGTTGCCCTTAGGAGACTTTTGGACATTGTCCTTCCCCTTAGGCCTGTTGGAACCCTTGTTTTCTGTGGGCTTATTATTTCTTTTAGCCCCCATTTGGAAATTGATTCGAGAGGCCACCATAGTATGGTGTATTACCACCGATATGGTACGTGTCCTTTGGGAGTTGACATACTCCGCCATTTCTTCGGTTAAGCCCGCACAAAACTGTTGCTTTTGCTCTCCAAAATCCAACTTTTTGAAGACAGTGGCTTTGAGTTGTAGGTCCCAAAACTTGTCTACATATTTGTGGATGGATTCATAGGGAGAGAGCTTTAAGCTTTGCCATTCGGTGAGTACTTTGTCTTTTGCATCGGTGGCCAAAAATTGCTTCATAATGGAAGCTCTTAAAGCTTTCCATGTTCGTGGAGCTTCACCATTGGCTCGTAGGCTAGACCACCATTGCCTGGCGGACTTTTGAAAGTGCATAGCTACATGGCGTACCTTAGAGGACTCCATGAAGCCCTCATCTCCAAACACCGCATGAAACTGTTGGATAAAGGCTAAGACTTTGTCCGTAGCACCAAAGGTACCATCATAGGTAAGGAAAGAGATGCTCTTCCCTCCCTCTTTGAACTTCTTCAGCTTGAAGGACCTCTTCCATGCGGCATAGGATTTCCTATGGCCTCTTCTTTTTTATGGTTCAAAGGTTGCACCATCACTTTCTTCAGAAGGTGAAGAATTTGAAGAAGGTGGAGAAGAGGGTGACCTCTTTCTTGCCTTTTTCTTGTCTTGATCTTTGTCATCTTCACCATCACTTTCATAAGAGGAAGAGGATGAAGAAGATGGAGAAGAGGGTTTCCTCTTTCTCGCCTTTTTCTTCTCTTGCTTTTTATCATCCCTCTTTGAATCATGGTGTGGAGAAGAGTGTGATGGTCTTCTCCGCTTTGGTGGTGATGGTGGAGAGCGTTTAGCCCGCCATCTTCGTGGAGCCATCTCTGCCGAGGTGGCGAGAGACTCACTTCTTTCTCGTTCCTTCGATGGAGGCTCTTGAGTTCTCCTTTGGGAAGGAGATGCATCATCAAGAAGTAAATTCTTGAGCCCTTCGTATGGATTCTCTTCTTCTTCACGAATCAGAGAGAGACCTCTTTTGGGAGTCTCACAAGGAGGCTTCCTAGGTGTTCTCTCGTCATGGTGATGAGCTTGGCGAATCCCGTAAGCACGGAGCTGCCGTTGCACTTCACTTTGGAGAGATGGATTGCCCATGGCTTGTTGAAGCCTAGAAACAAGATAGTTAACAAGCATCGGAGCATCATTAGTAGCTTGCTCATTAGCAAAATCAAAGTTATCAACATTAATTTCACTCTCTTTACTATTGTCAGACATTCTAACAACTTTTAGGTGTAAACTTTTTAGGTGTACTTTGGCACTTCAAGCCCTAGTTGCTACTCCTCTTTACCCCTTTAGAAAAAGCACTCAAGCTACTGTACCCGTGGCTCGAATACCATTAATTGCAAGTATTAAAAGAGAGGGTCTTTCAACACCAAAACAGCACCAGCTCCTGTCTAGCTTCTAATAGCTCAATAGTGGTTAAGCCGTAGGAAAGCCCCATAGGAATCCACTATTAAGACCATAGCTCTCGACAAGGATGCCCTGTTAACTGCACGAAGGCAGGCGCACTGCAAGGCTGAAAAATCCGTATTCTACTTACTCCCAGGCAATTAATAATACCAACCATTTATAGCTAGCTTGAGGACCTCCCTTCTTGAGCAAGAAAAGAGAAACCTTGTGCTCTGATACCAATGTAACATTTAATGGCCTAAAAACTTGTGTGTAGCGGAAATTAGCATGAACATAGTGGGCATTTCATTAAAATATATTCCTAATGAGAATTACAAGAGTGCTTGGGTGGAGAGAGCAACCAAAATCATAACATCTAGTTAGATAGCATGAACAATACGTTCAAAAGAGAGAGAAATTAAGCTATTGACAACAGTTGAGGACCGTATTTTCATGGAGCCAGTCCCCCCTCCAAAAGGCTTTGTATTATGGTTTCTCCCATCAAGAGAGACATTGTACAATACAATTCTTTGTGTTCCTTCAAAACTAGCTAGTGCAATGAAGATGAAAGCTTTATGCACTAAGCAAAACACTTAGCAAACACAACATCTATTATCCCCGGTCTCAGACCCAAGACCTCACACACCTTCGAAGATGGTGAGAGCTAGTAGGGTATGAGAGTAGATTGAGAGGAAGAAGGAGTATCTTACGAGAAAGATGTACATCTCCTCACATAATCACTCATATTAGCATAGCTTAGCTTAGTAATTAGCATGGTAGAGGAGATGAGCATGCATTGAAGCTTGACTCTTGGTTGGAATTGCATCCACATGCCAAGAGTGTGTCGATGTAGGCTTCTATCTCACAAGCTTGGAGTAGGTGATGAGCTCTCCATTAAAGCTTGGGAAGAGATAGTCTTTTTCTTGCTTCTCCATAGACTGTGTGAGAGTGTGTGTGTGATAATGCCTTGCAAAAATCAGTCCCCTCTCTCTCTTGGGCGAGCCCTCTTGCTAATTGCTCTTGCTCTCCTCCCATTGGAGCTCCCCAGGGCTAGCCAATGACTATTAAGAAGCATAAGTGATAGCCTTCTGACATGTGTCCCCGTTTCCCCTTTTGTGAGAGATTTAGGTAATTTAATAATTCAACTAAACTCTCATTGGACCCCTTTGCCTCCTGGCCAATAGGAATCAGGCAAGCCATTGGGCTGATGAATGCTCATTGGACCCCTTGGGAGACTGTCCAATAGTCTTCTAGAGGACTTAATTCTCATTGGTTCTTTTATTAAGTGTTTTTAAATTAATTAAACTAGATTTACTCTAGCCTAATTCTCATTGGTCCACCTCCAAGGCCATCCAATAGGAATTGGGTACACCTTGTGGGCATCTGGCCTAGGGAGCTCACATGTGTCCCTCATTCCCTTTGTGTAAAGGAATCTTTTGTGTGTGTGTGTGTGTGTGTGGTTTTCTCTCTCTTCCCCTACATGCAAGGCTTGCCCTCTCCCAAGTAGGGATTGCAAAGACTTTTTTGTACACACACAAAGCATCCAATTCCCTTAAGGTTGACCTTTGGACACAACCTTTGAATTTTGGAAGTCTTAATGGGTTGAACCTTAGGGTCTTTTTAGCCCATTGTTGCACATGGCTCTTTTGCAGATGGCCCCCCCCTTTGGATCCCTATTTTCCCTCCTTTGGATCCCTACTGTGGCCGGTCTTCTAGCTTAACCAATATTCTAGCTTTTTCTCCCCTGGCACTTCCCCATATTAAATGATCAGTTTAACATGAGAAAATCATTTAGGAGAATTAGATATTGATTATTATGACAGGCACCATGTTTTAACTACATGGCTTCCAACATGAAGCTCCTTGAAAGGAGAATCTACGTCAAGTACAGGGAAAAGAGCATGTACATAGATGCTAATGAGTTGGGGAACACCATATCCCCGCAATAAAGGGAATCAAGAGGAATTAGAGTTGTCTAGTTTCCTAATGGATTCCAAGATGTTTTCATTGATGACATCTCTAGTGAGCTACCTCTAAAATGAGGGATGATGACCGTGCAATTAAGCTCCTACCAAGAAGCTCACCGCCTAACAAGCCTCCTTATCGAGTTTCACAAGCTCAACAAGAGGAGATCATGAGGCAAGTGCATGAATTGGTGGAAAAAGGGATGGTGAGGTCTAGATCCTCTCCATTTTGTTCACCATTTCTTTTAGTGCAAAAGAAAGACGACACATATCACATGTGTGTCGACTATAGAGCACTAAATAAGATCACTATCAAAAATAGATTTCCCGTTCCGTGGGTAGAAGATCTATTTGATAATTTACAAGTTTTGGCCTGACAAATGCTCCAGATGCATTCAAACTCATAATGGACAAAAATCTTCAAGGCATTCAAATTCTCTTGAGGAGTACAAGCGACGCCTCCAGGTAATCTTTCAAGTTGTGAGAGAGAATAAGCTTTTCATTAATTAAAATAAAAGTGAATTGTTCCTACAAGAGATTCAATATTTAGGTCACATTATCTCTAATGATGGCACCCGTATCGATCCAACAAAGTTAGAGATCATAAAAGGATGGCCTAATCCAAGGAATCTATAGGAGGTACGAAGCTTCATAGGTATGTGTGCATACTATAGATGCTTCATTAAAAAAAAAAATCTTGCTAATAGCAAGCCCATTACATGACTTAACAACAAAGAACGTTAAGTATTCATGGACTACAAAAGTGCAAGAAGCTTTTGAAGAAGCTTAAGGAGAATCTTATCTCTCAATGTGTGCTCACACTACTAGATCTCTCAAAGCCATTTGAGGTCCAATGTGATGCTTGTGGTAATTTCATTGGAGCTATTTTGCTTCAAGAAGGGCATGCCATAGCATATGAGAGTCAAAGACTCAACTTCGATAAGTGAGTATTGGGTAAATACGAAAAAGAGCTACTAGCTATTCTATATGCCCCAAACACATGGAAACACTATCTCTTAGGGACTCCATTCATCCTACAAATGGATCACAAAGCCTCAAGAACTTCATGATGCAAACGAATCTCTCTGACAAACAAATGAGGTGGGAAAAATTTCTTTTGCAATTTAAATTTCAAATTGCTCACATTGTTGGCAAGCACAATCAAGTGGTCGATGCACTTTCACAATGACCAAGGGTAAATGTGGTGTCTATAGCAACTCACAATGATCTATCTTTTACGATAGATGAGTATGTAATCATAGCCTTTTCATTAGGGAAGAAAAAGGAACCATTCACCTTGAAGGATGGTTATCTTCCAAACGGCAATAGGCTATGTGTTACTCACCCATACAATAAGAAAGTCATGTATGAATCCCAAACTTCTCCTTATGTGGGGCAAAAAGGGAATCCATAATCTACTCTTCAAGGAGTAGAAATGTATTTCTGTTGGTCTACCATGAAACGTAAACATACAAGAGTATGTTTCAAAATGCATGGTATACCAAAAGTTGAAATTTGATCGAGGGAAGCAACTTGGATTGTTTCAGTCAACAGGCTTAACAAGAAAACACACTCTATGCCTGCCAAAAATACTATTAAGGCACATCAAATGGCAACCCTCTTCAGATCTCAAATTTTCAAGCATCATGGCTTTCCAACACCCATAGTGTCGGACAAAGATCCTAGAATGACCAGCAATTTCTAGAAGGTTCTCTTTGAGAATCTTTAAATAGTAGATTAAATTTCTCTTTCGGCTTATCATCCACAAATGGATGACCAAACTGAAATAACTAATCTACTGATTCTTGATCTACTAAAAGCCTATGTCATGGAAGTAGATCAACGTTCTCAATGAGAGAAAAAACTACCTCTTATTGAGTATGCGTAAAATGACATTGTAAATACTTCTTTGGGGAAAGAACCTTTTCGAAGTTAAAGAGGGAAGATCCAAACGTCCCTTACTACTTAAAGTACATGGGAATATCTTTGCTACTAATGAATATAGCCGAGACTCACAAGAATCTTTTCCAAAGATTGAAGAGGTTATATCCATCTCAAAGCAAAGGCACAAAAGGGTTGCTGCTAATAAGCACAAAAGAGCCTTAGCCTTTAAGTAAAATGATTGGGTCTTGCTAAAGTTTTTCAATGCTCATCTAAGGCATACTATGGGCAAGAATCCTATGGGCCACCAAGAGTATTATGCTAAACTAGCAAGAAGATACTATGTTCCTTTTTAAATTCTTACACCAATCAATGAGATGGCTTATCAATTAAAGTTGTCCCAACCATTGGCTCATGCACCATGTTTTCCATGAGAGCCTATGTAAGCCTTACAAAGGAGAAAAATCAAAAGGAGAGATGGTTGCACACCCTCCAAACATCAGAGATCAAGTACTTCAATCTGAGTCCATCCTATGACATGAAGACAAGGTATTAAGAAACGGTAAGATTATCTGACGATATCTTATTAAGTTTAAGAATTATTCTTTTTAAGATGCTAGATTGATGCAAAGAACCTAGCTTAAGGATAATATGAACCTTGTCAATGCTTACAATGATGCCTTAAAATAAGCATATGAAAATGCATTTTAAATGAAAAATGTTTTTGTCTTATAAGACTAGTGCTCTTTTTATTATGCACAAATTTAAATAGTATGCATGCTTAGAATTATGTTTGTGGTGACAACGTCTCCCAAACACCAAGTAGAACTTATCACTCTACTTTGGAAATATGATATGGACTAAAGAGCAGATATGCTTGTGGTAGATACGTCTCCTAAACACCAAATGGACTAGTCATCCATCTTGGAATGATGTCGTAGGGTAAAAAGGGATCCTCTACCCTCTAAGAAACATGGACTAATGACTAGTCTTTATCTTCTCTACCTCATAGTCGAGGACGACTATGATTTCAAGAGAGAGGTAATATCATAAAATATAATATCTAGCTTTACCAAATGATTTTATCATATTATACTGATCATTTAATGTGGGAGAATAAACCGGAACAAGAGTTAGAATAGAGACATACGCTTTTAGACCTATCTCAACACGGGACCAAAAGGAGTGATGGTTGCATCTCAATAAGGGTCCAAAAGAAGATGGTCTATCAAAGAGCAATGTGCAATAAGTTCTTGTGGACTTACCTCAGCAGGGGACCAAGAGGAGAGATGGTTACATCTCAATAGGGGTTTGAAAGGAGGTAGTCTATCAAAGAGCAATGTGCATCTAATGGAGCTTAAAAGACCTTAGGGCTAGCTTCATTAAAGACCTCCAATGTTTAGTGTTAAAAGTCCTTTGACCTTATGCAAGCTAGGGCTGAGCTTGAGGTGGGAACCCGACCTAAGCTTGAGGTGCTTGATGACTAAGGTGCTTGAGGTGCTTGTAGTGCTTGATGACTAAGGTGCTTGAGGTGCTTGTCATGCTTGATAACTAAGATACTTGGGGTGCTTGTCATAATTAATGAGAAAGGTGCTTGAGAAGCACCCCTTTTCTCAAAGGGCACATGGGACACATGTCAGGCTCTCCCTATGCTTAACCACATGGGGTGCTTGAATGCTATTGGTTGGGCTAAAGAGGGGTCCAATGAGATTCTAGTTCCACTCAACAAATATCTAGATAGTTTCAAACTCTCTCTCTCTCTCTCTCTCTCTCTCTCTCTCTCTCTCTCTCTCTCTCTAAGGGGTAAGGAGGACACTTGTCCAAAGACTACCCATGTACTTGAATGCATGCTGCATGTCGTTTGCTAGGGGGAGAGGGGTCCAATGAGCTTGAAGCATGTGAAAAAGCTACAACTCGCCCCAAGCAATCAAGGGGGGTGCTGGGGAGATATACACCACACACACACACTCATTTTGTGGATCATTCTCACTTGGTGAAAGTTGAGGAACTCCACCTCCTTCTCCAAGCTTGTGAGAAGTGAGAGCCTATACCAACACTCTTGGCTATGAAATGAAAATCCAACCAAGAGCCATCCTTCAATGCTTAAGCTTGTCATCTTCTCCATCTTCATTACTATGCTATTATGTATGCTATCAAGAAGAGTGATGATAAGTGAGGAACTATTTCTTTCTCCTATGCAATGTTTCTTCTTTCTCTTCCCTTTCCTCATTCCCCGCTAGCTCTCTCCACCTTCAAAGGTGTTTGAGGCCTTGGGATAGTTAATTCTTTCTTTATGTTATGTTTGTGATGCATGAAGCTTTCTATCTTCATTGCATCACCTAGGTCACAAGGAACACAAAGATTGTATTGTACCAAGTCTCTCTTGATGAGAAGCTATAATACAAATGCCTATTGGAGGGGGGACCGGCTCCGTATGAATCTGGTCCTCAACTATTGTCATTCTCTCTAAACTCTCTCTTGCAAAAGTATTATTTATGCCAAGTTAACTAAGTATCATGTTTATGTTGCTACCATTAATTAATTTCACCCGCTATGCTCACAAAGTAATCTCACAAAACTGCTTTATCTAATTTCCTAATTCCGCTACTCTCAAAGTTCATAGGCCATTCCCATTACATACTAGTATGATAAAAAACAATATACCTACATGATACCAAAATTATAACAATGAGACACCTTTATTCTCCATTTATCATATAGGTATAATAATGTATGGCACCAGTCACAATGATACCCCTATGCCAATGGTATGACACGTATTGAGCGCTTGTATGACACCTATATAGCATGAGTAAGACTTGGGGTGTCCACTAGGAAATATGTAAATAGTACATGCAAACAAAATAAGGGATTTATAATTAGGTACATTTACAAAAAAATGTACTCACATAAAGGGTTTTTTAATTGAGAAAGTGAAAATTTTCATACATAAGGGCTAGTTTTTTTACAAAAATGCATACATAAGGGGTACATATAATGCTTGAAAATGTACACGTAAGGGATTATTTAAATACGTCTTGCTCGCACATGCTATATGCAATCTTTAAATAGTTGACTCCCCGAGTAGTAAGACACTTGCTGGACACCAATATGGCACTTGTATCATACGAATATGATATTGGTTTAACATCACTATGAAATTGGTAGCATGACTATTGGGTAAGATAATGGTTTCATAGCAATATGGAAATTATATGAAATTTTTTGGACACCGACATTTTTATTATACCATTATGAACTAGATTGACACTGGTATGACAGAAAAATTACAAGTGTTTCATACGGATATCATTATGTATGACACATGTCGGTGGACAGTAGTATGATATTTCTTGGACACCAGTATGACATCGATATGAAACATATCCAACACCAATATACCACCTTTATGATACATGTATAACACCAATAACACACCTATTGGACATTGGTATGACACCTTTATCAGACCATTATAGTACCTTTTTGACACCGATATGGAAACAAGTGTCATACATATATTGGTGTCAAGCCAATTGGATACCTATAGGATACTTGATGGGCATCGATATATGCCACTTGTACAATACCATGACACTAGTATTATACCACAATGATAAGTTATCATAATAATATGGTAAAGGAATCATCTACATGTGATAATAGTATAATACCAATACCATGCAGGTATCATGTCGATATATCTAGAATGATATTTTTTTGCCACCGTTATGATATTGGTATGACAATGATATCATTCTGGTATGATACTCGCTTCATACTAGTGTCCCCAGTCGGTGTCATACCAAGAATACTTGACTATTAGACCAATATCAATGGTGTAAATTCTAGCTACACAAGAACCATATGGACAAACAAAGAGCACAAAGGAGTTGGTGGAAATGTGAAGCAAAAAAATGATCGATCAAAGAGAGTAAATGGTCTTACTTGAGATTTTTCCAAAAGGTGCACTAGATGTATCACATACTACTCTCTATCAATAAGCTTTTTTCATATGTCCCTTTTACCTGGGGAACCAGAGTGTTGGACACTAAAAAAGAAAAGACCAAGTCCTTTACCTCAGTTGATATCAACCCACTGTCTTTCAATTTTCTTAAACACAAAGAGATAGGAAAATTTCTATGTCTTGTTGCCTTAAGCTAGTTCTTGACTGCCAAGTAGCCTCTCTTGTGAAATTTAATCGATTTTGAAACGTTTGAAACATTTACTTTAGAGGTTGAAGTGGATTGTATGTTCATGAGCATTATCATGATGAAACATTTCAAAAACAACTAGTCCACTGGTTGGCCTTTTGATTGACTTAATAAGTATTCCTTCTCCCTTGGAGGAATAGAGGTCTTAAAGAGACAAATGGTTTTTACCAACTTGCTCAGAATATATGAGTGTGTTGAAAAATTATGAGACTTTGTACGCTGATTAAAAAAGTTTACAAGGTCATTGCAAACTCATTTGCTGCTTTGCATCATTAGCACCATTGGTTATTGTCTTCCATCAATGTTGCTCATGCATATTCCTTCCACACAACTCTCTCTTTCTCCAAGTTTGATATTTCTTAATGGTATCAACAACATATTTTTCACATTGCTCACATCCCAAGATGACAGCAATCACATTTGCTCTCCAGCATGGAGGGGAAAGGGAGTTATTGTGAGATGGGAGAGAGGGAGAGAGAGTTTAAGCTAAGAGATAGAAAGATAGATAGATAGATTTTATTATCCGCCTCAAAGGTCAAATATGACCTACAAGAACAAAGGTACATGTGATGTACTATGTATGGGGATGATAAGTGATTCTTGATGCTCCAAAGTTGTGGTGAGGAGAGTCGCAATGGAGAGCCCACACTATGGCTGGGAGAGAAAAGTGTGTAGGTCTAAGTCATGGCTAAAAATGTGAGGGAAGCATGTTTGGATGTGACCAAAATCTGAGCACTCTAGTTGTGTGTGGTAGTTGTGTTGTAGGTAGAGATAGAGCTTGAGAAATACCTTGGGTGTATGATGAAACAAAACTTAAGCAAGAGCAATTTGGGAGAGAGAGAGAGAGAGAGAGAGAGAGAGAGAGAGAGAGAGAGAGAGAGAGAGAGAGAGAGAGAGAGAGAGAGAGAGAGAGAGAGAGAGAGAGGATAGATTATCAAAAGGATTCAAATTATCAAAACCTATAGTGGGCACGAGTTTGTATTTCTAACCCTTGTGTATAATGAGCCCGCCCCATGCATTAATCCACATAATTATGTGGGAACCGGGGAGGTGAATACAAGAGAGGGAAGGAGAGAAGGGGAAGAAGAAGGAAAACAGTACACAAGAGGGTTTGGTGGAGCACATGAGAGGAAGAAGCCCTCTCATCTCCTTATTGTTATCATTATAACCAATAAGTGATAATGGGCGGGGGCCCGACCAAACTGGCCATCGGCCACTTGGCCAAAACCCTAACAATCTCCCACTTGAAAGCCAACGTGGCCCAAGTGGCTAGAGAATGTAGGGGTTAGTACGTACAATTGTACAAACGTGAAGCATGACCATAGATTCACCCTACGCCCATCATCTCTATGCAATGTGCAAACCGCTCTGAGGCTAAGCTCTTCGTTAGAGCATTTGCTGGGTTTTCATCCGTGTGAACTTTGGCTAACTCAATGCGTTTGCTAGCCAAAATATCCCGTATCACATGATACCTGACCTCTATGTGTTGGAATTGGTCTAGGTAGATGCTTGAAATGTAGAATGGCTAGTGAAGACCTCCGTCACCTTTTCAAAAAAAGTTTCCAATGATATGTGGCCTTGCAAGAAAGATCTGCAAATAGGTACAAAAAATTTGAAAAATACGATTCTTCAAGAACGATCTCTTCTAGGGAGGGAAGGTGATCAAGAGCCAAGCACTGCTCATCACAACACAAATCATGAGATTTTGTTATCTCAAACATATTTGGAAGGCAAGGAACTATCGAATCTTCAAGGACTCCATGAAAATAGCTAAGTTCACAAAGATAATCCATGAAAGTAGGGGGACAATCATTTCCATTGGAAAACAAAAGAACTATGTGGAGTGGAATAGGACCATGGATGCTGCAATGATGGACTTGCATGGGTAAAAGTGTGGGCTCATCCATTGTTGTGGAGTGGCTCCCCTAGTAGCCGATGTATCTATGATTCTTTGAAGATGTCATGGCTTGTCATGAGAATGGTAGACATTTGTAATTTTTTGGTTTTTTCAATATAATCTACTTACCATTTTGCGTTTTGAAAAGAAAAAGAACACATACACTAGTACATATGAAAAATATGTACACATTACCGAAATAAAAGGGACCTCATTAGCTAGATTACAATCTTGCTTATACCTCACTGAAAGAGTTAGTGGCACCCTCCAGGAACTTCTCTAAATTTGTTTTTTCTTTCAAACTCACATTTATGAGTGTATGTATTGTATTCACCATAAAAAAATGTTAAAAGAGGCCTCAAGCTCGTGTCAAGCCTTGAGGGTGTTGGTAATACATCGAAAAGCTACCAAGTCTTACCAGAAGGTGAGAATCTACCCATACACACAATAGCCTTAGTCCATCAGGATGACATTAATGGCCCTATACCATTCACCTGAGTTCTTCCTTTTACCAATGGATACAATCAATTCCCTGTTTTCTTGCATGAACTATGTAAAACTAGCAGAAGATAGATCGTTCACAAAGATACGACACTTCTTGGAATTCCATATTTTCTTGAAATAGCAAATTTAACAACTTGTATACAAACAAGTAGCACCTCGTTTTTCATCACCATCCCTCCCAAGAATATGTCGATGTTGAAAAATTCTATTTTCCAGGTCCTTTGTACCCATTTGCATATCTTCCCAACCATGCCATTTATAGTAGGGCACGCCTTCAATAGATGAGGGAGGTAGGTCCTCACGAGACATTTTACATCCCAAGCATCTGTCAGATCCAACCCCTCTGGCAAGAACCTTTACTCCTGTTTGGAGATCCCCCTATAGCACCTTCCAAAGAAAGATCTGTATTGTCAATGGTCATTGCAGGCTCTAGATGTTACTTGCAACCACCACCCATCTTGCCTCCAGCCATTGCTTCCCCAAATATTGTTAAGGGGGGGAAACCAATTGGACGAAATCATTAGATTGTGGTAAATATCCTTGGTTTCTTGTGTACAAAAGTGGCTACTCATGGGCCATCACCAAGATTTCCACTCAAACATAGACTCACCCACATGCATATAGTGATTGTTAATCTCTTCTAAAACTTTGATGACCAGTAGTCTTTTAGTTCCATTGAGGTGGAGCTGGGTAGCCAGCTGGTCTGCTCCTTTCCAACTCCTTGTGTTGCTATCCCAAAAACTCACTAGATGACTAAGACCTTTATTGTTTATCTTTCTTGCAATTTCCCTCCAAAAGGTGTTCAAAGGGATGCTTCTTGTTTTAGAGAGCGAATGGGACTAGTGACTAATAGAGCCTTGAAAATACCTTGTTACATCTCCCCGCTCTAGCATCTACAAGGCTCTAGTACATTTCCGTATTGTCTCACCTTTAGTGTCTGGACCAGGGGAAGCCTGTCGTGCACCTCTAAGGCTTTCTATTGTCCACCTTGAGAGAATATATTTGCCTTGTCAGTCATGTCCTTTGTCATAATAGCCCATGCCTAGTCTTGCTGTTGTTAGAAACTTGGAAATTGGGCCTCTACATGGACAACAAGGTTGAGAATTCAGATGCCTCCTTTCTCTATTGACCTTGCGATGGACTCCAATTTGGCACATTGCCAAGGTGTTGAGTCTTTGGTGCTACTTTTCCATAAAAACATTAGGAAAAGTTTGGACTCAAAAATGGGCCTTGTAAGAATTGTTGATGTGTCATAGCTTTCAAAAAGTGACGATCGGTAAATTTTTTTGCAAATAAGATCCAAACTTGTCGGAGGTTGGATATTTAGAATCTACTCTTCAAATGCTATCTATTGATATATAGCATGCATGTATCGGACATTGCCTTCATATAGATCTAGAAAAAGGTGATTTTAGACTACCGTAACGGTAACAAAACCTAGCTGATTGAAAAAAAATGGCATAACTTTCATAGAAGTCATCCAAACTTTTCAGACCTTGGCTCTTTAGAATCCATTTTTCAAGAAATTTCCAATGATAGGTCATATCATGGGGTTCTAAGCAATATTTAGAGGGGTCTACCGGGTTGCTTTCTTTTGTACAACTTTGATGATGTGGCACTCTTAAAAGGCCCAAAAATGAGTTCAAAATTTTCCTAATGTATTTTCACTCATTTCAAGCAATCCTTCTAGTTGCACTTGACTAGTTTGAGGAGCGGACGAGTGAAGGCTATTTATAGGAGCATAAATTAATTGATCACTTTAACACTACTCAGAAAAGGGAGTAGCACATACTCCCACCTTCTCATCTTGCTTCATATCTTTCCATGACCCATTAAAATCATTGTTTGTGTGTTACGTCCATGAAAGGTATTCTGGAACCTTTCCTTTTGTAGCTACCTCTCCGGTCCACATAGATGGATCGAACGAGCCATTTTTTTGTAAGTGAGATCGGGCCCTAGATTTTTCAATATTGCATTTTGACCTAGAGCCTATGGCGAATGTTCGCACAATTTCCAAAGCCTTTCTAACCATCTATGAACAAGCTTTGAGGAAGATCAAGGAGTCGTCAACAAAGAGCTTCGCATGGAGTTGGCCATTATTAGGCAAGGGCAATCCTGGATCTCCCCTCTTGTAGCACTATCTTCAAGCATTGTGCCAATCGATGCGATCCGATGGCAAATAGAAATGGGGGTAGCGAGCATCCCTGCTTTATTGATCTTTTGAATTTAAATGCTAAGTATTCTCAAGGGTCATTGTAATGAAGATGGTTTAAGAATTCAGAGAAGTTCATGTGAATGGTGGAACCTCTCTAAATTCTTTTCTTTCTTTCTTGCAAAACTCACAATGGTGAGTGGATTATATTAACAGATCCAAAAAATTACATTCCTACCATGTTCGTGACGAGTCATGACCACTTCAACGGATCCCAAATACATCGGCTGATGGGGAAGCCACCCCTTGACCATAGATGAGCCCACACATTCATCTTTTTCACGTCCGGTAATGCGGCCCCCATGGTCCTTTTCCACTCCTCTGAGTTCCTTTTCTTTCCAATGGTGATGATCGTTACCTTGCTTTCTTGAACTATCTCCGCGAACTTAGCTACCTCCACGGAGTTCTCAAAGATCCAACCGTTCCTTGTCTTCCCAATCTGTTTAAAGTAGCAATACCTCACAATTTGTGTAGCAACGAGCAGTGTATGTCTCTTGAACATCTTGTTATGGAATTGTTATTTTACTATTTATTGCAGGATGACAGGTGGAAAAGGCTTGACCGATCTAGGCCCATGTGAACATCAGGATATTATGTACATGTTATTATTCAAGTGCTCCTTTATGATCTTTGGCCATTTATGATCGGCCGGCCAGTTTCTACTCACTTTGACCATTCACGAAATCTATAAATCAAATATGTGCGAGAGGGAAATGGTCACTCTTGCACCGGGGGAGATTGCACCCAGCGTCCATCTTATTCCTCTCTCCTCTCCTCTCTTCTCTCTCACCGTGCCAACGTAGCACTCCACTCTAGGAGGTGCGCCTGCACGTTCTCCCTCGCTCTATCTCGCTCTCTATCTCTCTCTGTTCTTGTTGAGCTCGATTATGTGCGTGTGTGATAATTCAGGTAGTCCGATTTATCGTTTTATGGTATGTATTGTGCTATTTTGAGTATTTTGTAGGGCCATTGCGCATCCGTTTGTAGCAGTGGTATGAGAGCTAAGGATACACTCTTGACAAAAAGAAAACACACAATTCAAGATTTCTTTTTCAGCAGCATAGCTCTTCACAATTCTATAGCGCAGATAAGTACAATTACATACATTTATTTACGGTTTTATATTAAAATTTTATTTAATCTCTCTTGTTAAAATTGTAACACATGCAGAATTTTGTGAGGTTAACAAGTAAACATGAATAGGATGACAATAAAAATATATGATATCTTACATACTTAGAAAAGCGTAAATATTGTTAACATAGTCATTACTTTTTGATTCTATTGGCGTAAATTATTTTAATATAGTAGAGAGAGCACATCCGACTATGGAAATTATTTGCTTGAATCTGATATACAAATATGTGTGTGTGTCTGTGTGTGGGAAGACACACTAGATAGATTCCAGTAGGAGTAAGCAAGGTGAGTGGCTCAAAACTCCGTGTAGCCACTGATGCTGAAACAGATAATAGATGAGTTTAACTCATGAGAAACCCCCCCCCCCCCCCCTTTTTTTTTAAGGACTGTAAACTTAAAGCCAACATTTTCTTCCTTGTCGCCCTCTATAGCTCGGTTGTGTCGAGCATGCACTATGCCTTGTTCTGGGAAGATGATGCTCTGCCACCCTCTATGCAATTGGTATGCAACGCACAGTCCATCACCCGGCAACCACTGTCAACATTGGATGTACGGTTTCCAATGTATCGTCCAACCGACGTCACAGGATTATGAGAGGTTAAGTAATACATGGTTATCATTGCTACACAAATTGTGGCACTGTCCTAGTGCTGTAAGAGAATGTAGTCAACCTATTAGATTCAACACAACCTTAGGATTCACATGCAGCTCTCAACCACACGTCACCAATTTTATCACCTAATTCCATGCACCGAATCTGCACTGCAGACCCTATCCCACTGACCAGCCAGTGGCTGAACATGCAACCCTTCCACAAATCAATCTTGTCCATAGTTTGCACGTCGCTTTGTCTCTACTACCCCCGGCACCTGTCGCCATGCACTCCTCAGACAGCACAATCATACACCAACTCATGTAGCTACCCGCACGCACCGTCTGTGACTCTCTCTCTTTAGCCGTCTCCCATCAACCAGAATCTCTCTCTCTCTCTCTCTCTCTCTCTCTCTCTCTCTATATATATATATATATATATATATATATATATCGTCGCATGTCCAACCAACTCACTAGTCTCTTTTGCCATCTCTCTCTCTTTTTATAGTCACACCTTGATTACCCGCACAACCTCAGTGCATGTGTTAACAACCACCCCTCCAACCTATCCTTGCATGCTTCATAAAACCACCCGCTTGTGATTGACTCCCACCCCTCCATGCCTACTAGTTACCGATAGAAACACAAAGATTCCTATAGCTAGTTACCAGTAGTAGATACACCAAGAAGAACACAAGGGAGGCTTGTAAGCCTTCGGAAGAGCTGCCTACGCTTGCTCTGTAGTTGGGGAGCTTCAAGTTTGGGACACAAAGGTCCTTCAACAACACTCGACACAGGCTATTTTAGAGATTGCAAAAAAAGAGGGAGCATCCACAGTTGGTGTCGACTAAGCATATCACCGTCGTGGTGTAAACTCTTAGAGAAGCATCATTGTACAGTCACATCGGATTGGAGATGTACTGCACAACCAACAATTGGAACGCAAGCAATGAAGCAGTCGATGACGCGTACATGCATGATATGGAGCCTGGAAAGCCCCCTAGTGCTGCCACCTCAGCTTACCTACTTTCTGCAACTTTGCAACAAAAAGACGTGACCTACGAATCATTACCTGCCCCAAAGTAGAAGCCAGGTGTAGATGCAACATCAGGATAGGAAAAAATTTCTAAGATGACACATTACAAGAAGGCATACATTGACGAAGCTCTGAAGCAACCTTTGCAATACCTTCTCAGACGACACCTTGACGATGAGGATGATGATTAAATTTTACCTCATTTTAATTTATCCATACATTGTATTAGACTCACCAAGATCGTATCATTTTGATCTCATTGGCTTTTGAAGACTGTTAATATAACATTTTGTTTCATTTCTCTCTCTCATTGTTCGCGGATAGATCAGGTCTCTTCAGATAGTTTCCTACGAAGTTAAATACTCTTCTTCTTCCTTTTCTTCTTCTGGCGTGTCCACCATGCAATCCACGTCCCCTTTTTACTTGGTGAGCCAAAGGTTCTTTTCCCTCTATCTGGTCGCACAAGCCACCACGTGGCAGGTTCTCATTAGCAGCTTTTCACGTAGCCAAAAGCTAAATAAAACACCCGCTTAATAATAAAAACGCCAATAGCAGCTTGGCACGTAGAACAGCGTTCGCAGACAGATCTCCACAAGCACCACAGGCAGCTCGCAGGTTCCCCACAAGCAGTTCGGACAGCCAGTTCCAGTTCGCAGGTTCTCTAGAAGCAGCAGGTTTGTCTGAGAGGGTTGTCGAGTCCAGAATAGTTGTCCCTTGGGCTGCGCGGCATTCAACCGCTCCTAGCTGGAGATGGAGGAAAATTAAGAAGAGGAACATCGCACAAGCAGTAGCTGCAGCGGCGCCTGCACGAGTAGAGGAGGAAGCCATGGCCACAAGACGATTAGGAGATAGTAGGTGCTGGGTGGACGCGTCTTCTGTTTCAGTAGCACTAGAACAGACCTTTGTCGTGGCTTGATCGCACGAAATATTGAACTTTGACAGTGCTCATCACGTCGGCAACCATCCGAAGTACCTTCCAGCTTGATGATCTGCGAAATATAACTGGCAGCTCTTCCATGGCTTGATCGCACTAGAACAGACCTCTGCAATGGCTTTATGAAAGCTATTTAAAAGTAAAATCATTATGCACTGCTATATAAAAATTGCTCTGCACTATGCGCAATCGAAAGCAAGAGGCAGAATCAGTTCGAAATTCACTGTGCGCAATCGGAAGCCAGAGGCAGAAAGTTCACTGTGCACAATCGGAAGCCAGAGACAGAAACAGTTCAAAATTCTCCAGCTTTGTCTTGTCTCTAGCTACTCTTTGTGAGAGAGAGAGAGAGAGAGAGATAGATTCCATGCAGCAGGAAGAGGAAACCCGAGCATGGAATCTGTCAAAACAACCCACAAATGAAATGAATTAACCAGCTGGCATATCCAAAAACAACCCCAAACGAAGTAAAGCAACCAGCTGGCGTACTTATTGGTCTGGCTACATCAACTCGTTATCCTGTGAAGATCATAACTACCCATAATAGGGAGACCATAGCTCACTGCTAGGGAGGGCGAACTTGTGAAGAGCTGCAGTCTCGCGTCTCCTAAAACTGCACGAAAAATACACAGCTCGTTGTCCCCTTCTTGGGTCACATGAAACAGCCCACGTAGGCACCAATGTAGACATCCACGAAGGGCGAACTGTACTCTGCATGTCTCCTTTCTCAGAAACAAAAACTTGTTTTTTCCTTCCTGAGCTAGACTCATAGGTCCTCATATCACCATGTTTAATGACTCAAGGGGCCATGCCCATGCATTAAGTCCCCTACCATCCATCTCCTCAAAAGATGCCATTCCCATGATATTGGCTCCCTAGGGTTACAAGACCTTAAGGCCCTAAAAAGTGATGTCAAATCACAGGGTCGGGTGGTAGTGAAGGGTCTCCCCCAAAAGAGCTCACCCCTCCCACAAAAGAGCTCACCCCTCCCCCAAAAGAGCACATCGACGTCGATAAAGACCAAAGTGTCTCAACCTCCAAAAGAGCTATGCCTTGACAACTACCAACCTCATACACATGCGTAGAATGGACCACAAACCCACTATAGCACACATCCACAACAAGCGTACCGCTCATGAGTTGCCTCTCGACGACCATATATCCAATGGTTCCATCTGTCCCGACAACGACTAAGTGTTGAGTGCATCACCAATTTCACCCGCCACTCGCTCGAGAGCCTGGCTCTCAACTGACCATTGCAATCAGGTGAATGCATAGAATCCCTCAGTGACAATCCACCCAAAAGAGCATTGCAATCAGGCCCACATCGTACTATCATACAAGGAGAAAGCGCACCACAAACAGACAGCTGGCTATACCATAAGATAGGATAAGAATTTGATGGCCGAGAAGAGGGAGATAGTGCAATTTTAGCAAGTAAAAATCTACAGAGAAGCACTCATAACTCTTTATGTACCAGACCTTACATAGAACATGAAATTTGATATGTTTCTCTTTATGCTTAATACATCTCATGTACTTATCATAATGCGTGTTTTGTGTTTAGAAGGGAGAACATATATTCACAACACTGAACGTTTCAATTGCAAAAGCGCAACTCCAGTTGCACTACACTGCAAGGTTCATTATCTGAATCCAATTCTCCATGACTATACATTTGCTTGGCGCAACACAAACGCTACGGGGCAGGGCACGGCTCCCGTTTCTTATAATTTTTGGAGAGACCATAGTGTCAGCTCTCCACCATACTTTTGTATGGCACTTCTGCATGACGTGCACTATATACTTTGCAATTTCAATCTGTGACATTTCATTGTATGACATAATGCTTAACTATTCACATTCGTTTCTTGTAGCTCGACTCAAATATCGGCTTGTAGAGTGGATAATTGAAAAGCACCAGTACAACATTGCAGGTCAGTAAAGAACATTTCATGTTGTAGTTGATCATTAATGCTTTATCTATTTTCTTGTTTTCTCACCAGTACATGCTCAATCTAGATCATCATATCTATGTATGAAATATATTCAAAATTCTCTTCTCATAGATACTTGATGTCAATCTAGATATGTTTTGTATGTTCTATAGTGAAGCCCACCAAGCAAGACTAGTTTTGTGGAGATAGGCAATTGACCTTTTTGGGAGTCGAATCCACAACAGTTTTAGATCTTTCGGATGCTGGGTTTTTGCAATTGGATATCTCACATAAGCTATCATCTTCATCATGCAGAGGCTCTCGAAATTCAACATCCTGCTTCTTTTACTTGTGTGTCGAGTGTCACATGCATACTGATAGGGGCATTGTCCAAAACATAGTATGAGGGACAGATAGAGAGCAAAATTCCTAAGCTGATATCTTATTTTATGTTTTACAAAAACAAACAAATAAAAAACAAAAACCGTAGTGGCTACATACTGGTACTAGTTTGCTATTTGTGGCTTACGCCTTTTGGATCACAAACTGATATTACTCTGGCCGATAATCCCTTCGTGATTTTTTAAAATTTTTAATTTTTAGGGTCCCTATTAAGTGCCAGCCTCGTAGATTTATAACCCAATGAACAACACATTTTAGAGTTGACGGTTCGTCTATACAATTGTTAAGGCCTCTTTAGATTGTTAAGGGGTGTACGCGTCCATCCAAACCTGCTAGAGTGATCATGCTGACTCGAATAGTTTATCACTGAGCTTAACTAGAACATCCGCAAAAAGGTGCTTGTGCTTCACTCTACATTGAAAGCAGAAAAACAATACCACATATACACTAGTGATGGTAGACACAATAGAAAAGTGTATGCGATAATCATCACGATGCCAAAAACTGCACAAGAGATGATCACAAAGATCTAGGTAGTCACAATCCACATAGAGATGATCACAAAGATCTAGGTAGTCACTGAATCTGGTGGCAGCTTTTATCAAAACTCCAAGCATAGTCGAGTCCCCCCTCCTATTCCTTGTGAAGCGAAAGACCCAAGCTCTCGATACTCTCTATTTAGCATGGAGAGTTTCTTGAGATCCTTGCAATTATAATTGTTGCTGATGTTAGAGTGTTGTAGCTCACAATATTACACTCTTCGGATACGTTCTTTTGCTTTATTATATCATTCACAACTCCATCTTCTAACACAATTTCATTAACCACTAGACTCACCAAAGAATGATAATCTACTACTATCTCTACCAAAATTATGTGAACTTGCATCTTTCACTATTAGATATTTGCTCAAAGAATTAAGGCATGCTACTTGAATAGCGTGCCAAGCCTCAAACTTTTTTCGATACTCATGGAAAACTTAACTGCTTCTTGTCTAAGAAGCATAAAATAGGTCAAGTTTGTATTTGTATAGAAAGAACAAAGACTCATGGACTTAGGAGGTACTATCTGACACTAATCATAATATAATTTCTAGTAGCTACCTTGTCTAGCCTAGATGGACCTTCCAACAAGCATCTTACCTTCATTAACTCCAATCAATGTTTAACTGAGTTTTTTCTATGTATAATTATACCATTCTAGACGTTGAATCACATTGCTATTCTTTTATTTTTGACAATATAGTTTAATTGTCATGAATTTTTTTACCTTAAACAGGATGGCACATTGTTTTACTTCATGGTCAATTGTTGATACGAAATTAACACTTTTTGAAATTGTTACCTATACTTTAGTACAAGTTTGATATGCTGCGTGCTTTTTAGATGCACTATATCCTTCAATCATCTCTTGCATTGTGTCTTACACTTGTACTAAATGGACTTTTTATTGACATCATTGATATTGAGCTATAGCGTGAGTTCATTTGATTTGGGACAATCGTCAACATCTGGTATAAACTTCAGTATTCCAACATATTATAATTTGGTACCAAGTAAATTTTTTATAATTTTTATGCCTAGCCTAGTTCATTGGTTACGGACACACAGATTCGCCGATTTAGGCAGTGTGTAGGTACTCATCCTAGTGTCGATCCACAGATTTAGTCAACACATTGATAAAATTGCAGATTCATGATTTTTAAACAGTATCAAATGCAGATTCATCGATTTTGGGAGCACATCTTATTGGTGTAGATTCACGGATTTCGGCAACACCAATCATGAAATCATGCTGTAGCGGCTAGCCACCACTATAACTGATATGATTTTGTTACCCAAGTATACAAAATGAAGGATAAATGGATTTGGATTTGAAATGGGTATATGTTGGCAGCTATTTGGATTTGGCATTGGTATATGATGATTTTCTGTCATGACAATATTGATAAAAGTGAACGTGAGATTGATGAGCATAGATTATTCAATGATGAATTGTGTGACCAATGATATCCTGATTCATCAGGGTATGACATATACTGCTTATTCTAGTGGTATGGGACACTAGAATAGGTGGTATGTGGATGACACCACGCATAAGCAATGTTGTTTAGTTTAATAAATTTTCCTTTTACTATGTGATATTTTGACACAAAATACTTATCACTGTTTTGGACAAGTATCATTTGCAGATTCTTATCTTTGCAATTGAGGACAGTTGCTTTCCAACAGAGAGTTATGTTATGGAATTGATATTCTACTATTTATTGCAGCTAACAGGTGGAAAAGGCTTGACCGATCTAGGCCTATGTGAACGGATATGTATAGCATGTACATTTTATTATTAAAGTGCTTTTGTATCAGCTTTGGTCATTTATGATCGGCCGGCCAGTTTGTACTCACTTTGACCATTCAAGAAATCTATAAATCAAATATGTGCAAGAGGGAAATGTTCACTCTTGCACGGGGGGAGATTGCACCGAGCGTACGTCTTATTATTCTCTCCTCTCCTCTCTTCTCTCTCGTCGTGCCAGCATAGCACTCCGCTCTAGGAGGTGCGCCTGCACGTTCTCCCTTGATCTATCTTGCTCTCTATCTCTCTTTGTTCTTGTTAAGCTCAATTATGTACGTGTGAGATGATTCAGGTAGGCCAATTTATTGTTTTATGGTATGTATCGTGCTATTTTGTGTATTTTGCAGGGCCATCGCGCATCCGTTTGTAGCACGTCTTCCCTCCCAAGAATAGATTGTTCTTGAAAAATCCTATTTTCCAGGTCTTTTGGACCCATTTGCAAATCTTTCATGCAAGACCACAGATTGTCGAGGACACTCCTTGAACAGGTGAGAAAGGTATTCATAAGCCATTCTACATTATTACGAGCATCTATCTAGACCAATTTCCCTAGCAAGGAACTTCAATGCAGTTGGCATGGCTCCCCATAGTACCTTCCATAAGAAGACCTTCATCTTTTTCAGTCATTGAGGGCACCATATCTTCTTGAAGACCGTTTCCCACATTCACTGCAGTTGGCTTGGCTCCGCATAGTACCTTCCATAAGAAGACCTTCATCCTATCCACTCATTGAGGGCACCATCTGATCTTGACGATCGTTTCCCACCTTGACTTTAGCCAATTTTTTCCCCATTGTTTATTAAGCGAGGAGAACCAATCCTATGATTCCATAATGTTAGCGGGTCACCGCGACAAACGTTTACAACATAGCTTTTTGATACTAACATAATGTCAATACTCAGGGAAGTGACTCAGATGGGGCATGGAGACTCTTTGAGATCGTCAATCTCAAGAAGTGAACCTTAACAAGCTAACGCAACAACTCAACAAGCAAACCAACACTCAAAGATCAAGGGTATTTGCCTATGTCCTTTCTTCCAGCTCTAGGTCATTATGCCATTTCAGCACTCAAACAGAATTGAGGTCTAGGACACTTAGGGACACTATCCTACCAAGCATGGTCGCAATCCAACAAGGTACCAAAATCACGATCCATCATGAAAAAGGTCCTAAAAACTGCAAAAGATTAGTCCAAAAATGCACCCTATGGTCTAAGAACACTCTCCTATGATCAAAACGACTATAAGCAATGATTTAAGCACTCAAATCTGCAATTAAGGCTCACAAAGGTGTAGTCGTGAACCACAACAAAACTGACAATGCTTACATTGAATTGAAAGAGCAAAGAGAGAAGAACACAATGCAAGTTTTGGATTTGAAAACGGACTATCCAATCATTAGAAAAGTCAACTACAAGTTGGAGCAGTTTAGTAGCTCGAGTGTTTGTACAACAGAGCTCTTTCTTCTCTAAAGATAAGCCTCTTTTCACATTAAAGTTATTGACCTTTATACCTAGGGATTTCTAAATGGCCAGCGGCCAGTTCACATGGACTTTTACAAATGTCATAACAACATTACAACTCAGAGAATTGACCTGCTACTCTCGAATCAGAATTTACACAGAGTATCACTACACTAGCTCGGCAAAATAATAGACTACAAATGTGGTGTCCGACTACGTGTCCGACCAGTTGGGCGCCCATTCAATCTGTCTCTTAACATTCCCCCCTTCCTAATTCTTGTCATCCCTTGACACGACCTTGTGCAGTCTTGTCATAGGGTTGTCTTCAGCTTTGTCTTCAAGGTTGGACGTCAGCTTGGGAAGTGCTTTGTCATTGATGATGCTCCCCCCTTCCTTGAGTGATTCATATCTGCCGTGAAGATTTCTTTTGATGTTTCTGTCTTTGTCATTAACTTGAAATACTTCACTAGCTTTAGCACTTATGGAACTCTTTATGTTTTGTTGTTGAGAGATTTTTTGCTAAAGTTATCATTATTTGTCCGTTGTCTTTGAATGACATTCTTCGTCTTTCCATGGATCGTTGAATCTTTGTCTTCAAGGTTGGTCTTTAGCTTTGGAAGAGCATTGGCATTGATGACACTCCCCCCTTCCTTGAGTGATTCATATCTACCATGTTGTTGATACGTGACTTGATCTTTGATTATCAAGGCAACTTTTCTTCTCATTGTGCAGTCTTCTCTTTGTTGCTAGTCTTGGCCACCATGAAGAAGGATTTTAATGTTTTTGAGTTTATAGAACCAATCCTCTTTGTGGCATGGACTTTATGATGGGTATGCTTTCCATGTCTACACTAATTTGAGTTGTCTGCAATAAGTCACCAATGTTGAAGCACTATGTGAGCTACTTTTGATTGTTGTTGATGACTCTCTTGCGAAATTTGTCATTACTTGTCATTGTAGGCCGTCCTTTAACTTGCCATTTTTTCATGGAGCTTTGTTGAGGGTTTTTAGATTAGAGTCTTAAAACCTGGATTTAAAACCTGGATGACCAAAGGTAAAAAACCTGGTGGGAAAAAAGTGCCTTTGTATACGCTCTTATTGGAGTTGAGCATTTGAACTTCAAGTACCTGTCATGCAAGGTGAGTGCTTGGGAGAAAGAAAGGAAGAGTGTCTAATGCAAGTGCCAATTATGGGACACTCTATATGCATACAAGAAATTTGTCGAGCAAAAGCATGCAGTGTGGAAGATGGAGTTGATGGGTGCCTCAAGCACTACAAGAGGCTATTCATATTAGCGACGCTCACACAGCGACCCTCAAAAAAAAAAAATCCCGGCGTCGCTATGAGCGTCGCAACTTTCTTTTTAAATTTGCGACCCTCATAGCGACGCCGGCTGGGCTAAAAAAATAACCGAGCGCGCCCAAAAACTCAGATCTCAGATCTGAGTTTTTCGGCGCCCTCAAGCAAGGAGCAGGTAACGCTCTCCCTCTCTCTCTCTCTCTCTCTCTCTCTCTTTTTCTTCTCCACACACACACACACACACACACACACACACACACACACACACACGAGGAGAGGAAGGAGAGCCAGGTATGCTCCTTCCCTCTCCTCATTCTCATGTTCCCTTCCCCTCTTTCTCTCTCCCTCTCTCTCTCTCTCACACACACACATACACACACACACATAGTGTTTTTGAGAGAGAGAGAGAGAGAGAGAGAGAGAGAGAGAGAGAGAGAGAGAGAGAGAGAGAGAGAGAGAGTACAAACAAAAACAAAAACGCACACACACATACATAAACAAAGAATGCACACACACATTGAGAGAGGAAAAGAGAGAGAGAGCATGCATAAACAAAAAACGCATGCATTGAGAGAGGAAAAGAGAGAGAGAACATGCATAAATAAAAAACGCACACATTGAGAGAGGAAAAGAGAGAGAAAACATGCATACGATCCAAAAAAACGCACACACATTGAGAGAGAAAGAGAGAGAAACTAATTTAACGTCGTAGGAAACTAATTAAAATTAAAAGACCTAAAGATCTAGTCGACGAGGAGTTGAACTCAAGACCTATTATTCAAGAGGGAAATGGCATAATCAATCTATCATACTTGGCATGGGTGATAGAAAGGTTATACCATTTATCTCTTTTTATTGGCACACACATCCACACACGTGCACACACACAAGAAGAAGAGAATTATAACGTCGTAGGAAACTATCTTAAAAGACGTTAAAGATTAGGTTATATGTAGACTTACATTAAATTAGATTTAGGTTTATTTTTAACTAGATTTACGTTTATTTACGCTAGATTTAGATTTACGTTATATTAGATTAGATTTAGGTCTCCATAGACTGCGATGCCTGCATGAAGCGGGTGAAGAAAGCCCTCAATGGAATATATGGTATTGCTGCCTTTACTCATGGTGGGCTCCGTCGATCCAAAAGTACTGGTGAAATGTCTTCAGAAGATAGGGAAGAAGGTGGATCTTCAGGGCGGCAAGAGTCACTACATCCCCGACACAATGACCATCTAGACAACCTCTAGTCATTCAACAGCAACTTCAAAGCTAGTAACAAGAGCAAGAACGGTCTAAAGGGCCAATTGCTGTCGTCAGATGTGGATGGAGATGAGGCAGCGTCACCGCCGGAAGTTAACTCTCACATCTTTAGTGATGAGAATGCCAACTCTTGCCGAGTTATGTGAAAAATTATGTGTTAAATCAATTTTAAGGTTCTTATAACCCCTGTTAGTTTAGTTCTTTATTTTTAATATAACATAATTTACGTTAGATTTAGATTTATGTTATATTAGATTAGACTTAGGTTTATTTAGGTTTACCCACACACACACACACACACACACACAAGAAGAAGAGAGTTTTAACGTCGTAGGAAACTATCCCAAAAGACGTTAAAGATTAGGTTAGATGTAGACTTACGTTAAATTAGATTTAGGTTTATTTTTAGTTAGATTTACGCTTATTTACGTTAGATCGAGTCCACGCAAGAATTACTTACGGTTTAGGGTTTAGAGTTAGACGAATAGTGAAAAGATCTACTGTGAAAAGATGTTAAGATGCTGTGAAGTGCTACAGCTAGAGAAGAGGCAAAGGGGTTTTGTCCACTACATGCAGTATCATGTAGACGTGGGTGTGTATATTTCTTGTACCCACAAATATAGGTGTTGACCAATAAAGACGAGATTATAACCCGGTGGTTCTGATCTCCGTGCACCTCTAGACCGAGGTGTGCGGGGATTGGACATGACTAGAGAATGTGAGGTAAAGAGAGTGAGAGTGAGAGAGAGAGATAGAGAGAGAGAGAGAGATAAGACGAAGAATGCCAATAGAATATTAAATTTGTTGTCCAGGTTATAAGTTTTTTATCCTCATTATGAGTAGCGATGAGGATGTGGGACCGTCCAACCGAAACACCTATCTCTCAACGAGGGTCTTATGTCCTTGTAATCAATGCAAGCATGCTGTGCGACGGACAAGACGTGTTTCTTTGCAGCACGTTCGCGAATTTGGCGAGTTCGATCCATCTATTATAGATCGAGTTGTTGCCAATTATAACTTGTCGGACTCTGACGCTGGCCAACAAGCAGCAATCTTGCAACCCAATAGACGTGTTCGCAGGTGCTTTGGTCAAGCAGCATATGTGAGGCCACAAGATGTAGCCTCTGACAGCTCGGGGGATGATCATGCAGAGCACATTCCCAACGAGGCAATGTTTGAGCCCGAGATTGATGAAATGATCGAGACGATCATGGATTCAGAAAGGCTTATCTATGATGATATGAAAAGTGAAGCCGATACGCCATTGTATAATGGAGCACGTATGTCTAGATTGAAAGCACTCCTGGTTCTTCTCAACATGCAGGCAAAGTTTGGATGGAGTGACACTAGCGTCACAGCGCTTTTCAGGTGATCTATTACAATTAGTTTACTTTAATAAAACTCTAAATGTATAATGATCTGATAGATTTTTACACGACTGTATCATATTTTTATGTTGTGTAGATTGCTAAAAGAGCACATACTACCAGCTGACAATGTGATGCCAGATTCCCGAGATGAAGCAAGAAAGATTTTGGGAAACTTGGGGATGGATTACAATTCTATCCACGCTTGTCCTAATGACTGCATTCTTTTCAGAGGGGAATACATAGACATGGAGAAGTGTCCGAAATGTGATTCCGAAAGATATCGAGTAGATCTCCACGGGACAAAAATTCCACAAAAGGTTTTGCGACATTTCCCTCTGCTTCCTCGCATCAAGCATTTCTTCGAATGTAAGTCCATGGCCGCCCTAGCATCATGGCATGAGGAGAATAAATCTTCGGATGGTGTGCTACGAATTCCTGCAGATTGCGTAGCGTGGAAACATATAGATGGAACATGGTCAAACTTTGCCAGGGAAGCTCGAAATTTGCGCTTAGGCCTGGCTATGGATGGCGTAAATCCATTTGGTCAAAGATCAAAATCTTACAGTGTATGGCCCGTTGTCATCGTCAACTACAACATTCCCCCGTGGTTGACTACGAAGAAGGGGCACCTATGGCTAAGCTTGATTGTGCCAGGGCGATATAAAGTGGGGAATATGGATGTGTATCTTCGTCCACTATTGGAAGAGCTACAACAATTGTGGATTGGCATAGAGGTGGTGGATATGAGCCGACACACAGGACGACGGAATGCTTTGATCAGAGGCATTCTAATGTGGACCATGCATGACTATCCCGGGCTAACAGAATGCTCAGGTGATCTATTGACACTCCTCACTCAGACACTGTAAATCTTGTTTTTTCCCATAGTTGATCTATTATCATGTGTATACATGCAGGGCTTCAAACAAGCGGATACAGAGCATGTGTCACATGTGGACCTAGACTGAATGCACGTAAGGCACCCTCACTGAAGAAGCAAATCTACGAAGGTCATCAAGCGTATCTTCCAGAGAATCATGTGTTATGCGACGGCTTTTTGGGAAGAGAGCCACCAAGGATGTTTGCACAAGCATGGTTAGAGCAGAAGGAGATGTGCGATGACGGATTGCCTCCAGGGATGAAGAGACTATCTCTATGGTACGAGTTACCATACTGGCCCCGACTCATGATCAATCACTTGCTCGATCCAATGCACATATTCAAGAATGTGGGTAATCTACTATGGGACCATCTGACCGGCAAGAAAGATACTTTGGGAGCCAGAGTTGACCTTAGAAATGTGGATCGTATGGAGCAATATTGGCCGCAAACAGCGTTTGATGGATCGATAAAACTCCCTAAAGCACCATGGATTTTCACAGGAGCCCAAGAACGCAAAGTAAAAGAGACCATTCGATCTTTGCGGACCCCCACTGGCGTAATGCACTCGCTCCGAACGTGTTTTACTAAAGAAGGAAAGCTTACCGGTTTGAAGTCACACGATTGGCATAAAATGTGTCAGGTACGTTCATAGTGGACTTTAATATCATTGCATAAAATGTGGACTTTAATATCATTGCTGCACATACTTTACAGTTTATTTTACCAGTTGCCATTGAGGGATGTTTGTCTCTCGACATCCGTAACACAATCTACAAACTTGCAAAGCTGGTGCAATGGATCTCACAAAACGAGATCAACGTAGACTCCATACCATTTGCCAAACTAAATGCTGCGGAGCTTGTGTGCATGTTTGAGAAACATTTTCCTACTACAATGCTAACCATTCAGGTGCATCTTCTTGTTCACATAGTTGATGAGGTGGAAATAGCTGGCACAGTTCATTCCAGATGGATGTTCTTCTTAGAACGTTTCATGAAAACGCTTAAGGGATATGTGCGTCAAAAGGCACATCCGGAGGGTAGCATGGCAGAAGGTTGGTTGGTATCAGAGTCCCTAGTGTACATTGGAGAGTGGCTAGACAGATTTGATAAACCCCAGGACACGCTATGGCGAACCATAGATGATGAGCGCATATCTGGGATTGTCATGTGCAATCTCGGTGTTGAGAAGAAGATGACGGAAGATCTAGAGGCTAAAATCAACCGATTTTGCATGCTTCACAATCCAGTGATGCAAAAGTGGATTTCACAATATGAGGATGCAAAGCAAGAGCGACAAAGGGCACGAATCGAGTGGAGACGGGGAAGACGACCACCGATGCACTATCCAGCAGTTCTGGAGAGCCTACCAACCTTCATGAGCTTAAGATGGTTGCACAACCAATTGAAAAGCGCACAACAATGCGGTGACGAAGTGACTGAAGAAGAGTGGGAGTACTCTCGGGGTTGCGCGACCAAGGTAAGTTTGCAATGTACGACTAGCAAGTGACTTTATTTATAAACGTTTGAACGGCCACTCATAATCTTTGTTCGTTGTAGTATAAGTCATACACAGCAGCATGGTGTAAAGGTCGACATTTTAGGGTGGAACGAATCGACAAAAAGCGTTTTACTCAAGATTGTGGAATCATGGCAAAATTTGAACAGTCTAGTCGACGACGTTCCTCTGATGCAGATCCTGTGGTGGCGGAACTCACTTACTTCGGCACGCTGCAAGAGATTTTGAGAATCGATTAGAGAGGATTTTTTGTCGACTTGTTCGACGTGCAATGGTTCAAGATAATCATGGAGGGTCGCAACGCTACTGTGCGTAGAGGAGAGTCTGGTTTTCTTGAGGTGGATTCTACTAAGAAATGGACTGACCTAAGAGACACTTTCGTACTACCCGAGCATTGTGAACAAGTAAGTATGTAAATAGTTAACATCCCCCTTTTACAAGTTATGTGCTTGAAAGCTCTCATGTAAGTTATGTGGCTCTGGTAGGTAATATTTCATCCTACAAAGTCTACATCAAACTGGTGGTACGTCATAGAGGTAGCCCCTCGTAGTGCAAGGACGTATGAAGGCTACCATGTGCCAATCACAACGGCATCAATGGAGGAGATCAGAGAAGATGCTCAATCAGAAGCCGCTGCGGTGGTGCCAGACGAGCATCAAGATGCTACTACTCTATATGGGGTGCATGTAGAGGAGCTACAAAATGAAACAGAGGATATGTGTTTAAACGGAGAGCTCTATATAGATATAGGAAGTTATGCTGAGTTATGCGAGGATGAGAGAGAGATCTCTTAAAGCCACAAATATTGTATTTGAACAATTTTGCTCCGTGTTGTAAAAGCTCTGGCTCTCTAAGTACCTTCCATGGTGTATAACGCTCTTTTCTACTCGCGCTCACATCTTTTGATTGAAAATTCTGAGTCTGCGTCATTGTATTTATATGCGTCATTACGTCATTGTATTTAATGGTCTTTGCGTCATTGTCTACTCTATTCATTCAATATTAAGTTTAAATATTCGTGTGTTTAATGCAGGTATGGATGATGAGGAGTTTCTTTCTTCTTTGTCACCGCAGCAGAGACAGTGGTACGTGGAGCGTCATCGCGCGTTCCTACTCCATCCGCATCTCCCTCTCTTTCGAAGCATTCGGCGTGCTCCGAAGCTTCGGCGTCAACGAGACGAGCTTCACACTCGTTTAGACACCGGCGCTCTAGTGGTGGCGGTGGCGGTTGTTGTGGGGATTCCACCACCGATGCCTCCACACCACCTCGTGTTCGACGAGGCTCTTTACCCTCCCCTTCTTTGCCCGCCCCCACACCAGCCACAGCATCGCCATCTACACCAGGTTTTGCACGGCTAACTGTTCCTAGAAGCTACACACCTCTACCTACTCCGCCAGGAACCACCCCACTCGACACTCCTCGCTTCGGGGCCCAAACGCCGGTGGAGACACCTGACGTCCGTACCCCCATCGACACGCCGCTAGAGACCCCTGCCGAGACACCCAGGTTCACGCGTCACCGGCCAGAGGGCTTGTCTTACTCCATCAACTTCAGCGGCGGCATCATCATGGATGATGACGGCAAGAAGGTGATCTCGCGCATGCGTGGTCTTTGCTCTCAGCTGTTTAGACACTACATACTAAACAAATGGAGTGAAGTACCAAGTGATTTAAAAAACAGAGTCATCAGCATACTTCATGATGAGTTTCCCGTTCCAACATGGGATCAGCGCTTCAATGAAGACCTGATGAAGATTCGAATGCGCGAATACTGCAAACACAAGCGTTCCGAAGTGCAAAAAGCAATCAAGAATGGGTGGAACAGGCCAGATTGGCTGGCCAAAGAAGATTGGAAGAATGTGAAGAAAGCAGCGCGCGAGAATCCCGACAAGTGGAAGCAACAAAAGGATGCAGCCAGAGCGCGAGTAGAGGCAGGGAGCTCGCACCACTTGGGGAGCGGTGGATGGGCATCATTTGAGGCCGATTTTGTAAGTGTTTTCACATTGCTCTTTATGTTCGATAGTTTAGGGTTTATGAGTTTTTTAATTCTAACATAATGAAATCTTTATATGTTTTGACAGTGGTCGATGACAGAACGTGATCCCACACCGTACGAGCGCGAGTACGCAGGCAGGAAGGGCTTAAACGCCCTGATGGACATTCTCAGTTCTCGCGGCGGCATGGTTAGTATTAGGGTTTACTCTTTTTTATTTTTTGTATTGTTTTATAAATGTCGTTATATGTTTATACTTACTGAAAGCTGTCTTATTGTCTTTTTTTGCAGAATCCGACAGATACGCCGCTTGGATGCGATGAGACGTCTGACTAGATGACGTCAGTTTAGCCGTAGCTAGATAGCATTAGTTTAGGGTTTCTCATAGCTTATGTATCATGAGACGGATTTTATACGTCTTTTTGAACCATGTATATTATTACATTTGTCACCGCAGTTCCTTTTGCCAATCAATTCTTTATGCCTATGATGTTGTACAATTGTCATTATTACATTTGCCAATCAATTCATTTTGCCTATGATGTGTACAATTGTCAATTTTGCAAACAATGCGTCTTGTGGGTGACTATTTTGGGTCTATTATCTACCCTTGCACTTTTTTTAAAAAGTGAATCAAGTACAATATGGTTGATGGGTGGCAGGGCATTCAATGCCCTGCCACCAAAAAAAAATTCTCTCGGGCGTCGCTATAACCGTCGCTATTTATGGCTCTGTAGCGTCGCTATAGTCTGCAGTGTAATCGTCGCTATGAGCGTCGCTATGAGCGTCTCTATATAGCGACGCTTATAGCGACGCATATAGCGACGCCTATAGCGACGGTTATAGCGACGCTCTCGTAGCGATGCTATTAGCGACGGTTTTAGCGACGCCGGGGGTTATAAAAACCCAATGTATTTCCGTCGCTAACAGCGTCACAAGAGCACACAACCTCTTGTAGTGAAGGAACAAACCTAGCACATGTGACATCAAAGGATGTCTCAATAGCTTCCATGTTTCCAAGAAGGGTTTTTGATGTAGAAGCTTGTCCACTCATACCTCACTGTGCTAAGTGCGTGAGTGTCTTTTGGAAGTCCTCCTTCACTTACCACTATACTACAATGACTTCGACTCTTATGCTCACCTATACCATCATGAGCGACACAACGTAATTATGCTCAACTCTTCCATCTTGAGCAGTACCTAGAATAGATAAGATTCTTAGACCACATAGAATATTACATGAACCTTTGGGACTAATGCCTCACTCATTTATTAGTGGCTTAGCTGCCCAACTCTGACTTTTATGCCATGTATTCTTAATGGCGACTTGGACGTACCTGTTCAAGGCCAGAAACCCAATTTCATAAGTTCTGGAAATTTAGGCCTCTTCCATTGTGTTGGTCTTTGGATGCCACCATTTTGTCGAGTAGGTTGGCATACTTTGGCTCCTCTTGACTTTCTTATTGTATGTTCACACTTCTTTGTGAAATAAGTCCTTCAGCTCTTGGAGGGTGTAGCCTTTTCTTTATCTCCCATTAGAAGTGATTGTTGATGTGTGTGAGTTCTTTGTGATTGAGTTTAGCAATTTTGGAACCCACCTTGTCTTTGGTCCTTGTGTGATTGTCTTTTGCATTTGCTTCTTTTTCTTGATGACTTGATGGACACTAGGCTTCAATATCTATAATTGATTGTTTTCATTGTAGAAGCCCTAATTCTGTAATTGATGGACGAGGTATCCATCTATAGATTGTAGCGGCCTTGGTTGCAATTGGATTTTGTTGCTGTTGGTTATCATTGCTTTCCTTTGGGTAGAAGCTTGTGCTGCATGATTTATCTTGGTTGTTTTAGATTGAGCTACACTTCTTGGTAACCATATTTGAGTGTTACCTGCATAGAATCCTTGTGCTTCAAGTAGCTGGACTGGAATTAGCCATTCCTTCACCTTTATTTGTTGGGTAGCTTGGCTAAGGTACGACTTCAACACCCATACTTTTCATGTTGCCCGCTTAGAAGGTCTTTTTTTCTACCTTTTGTTGTTGTTCTTTTGCTTGCCTAAGTTGTTTGTATCCCGTTGATAGATTGGCTCACTCCTTGTAGAACTTCTTTCTTGAGGTGAGTAGATCCAGGCTGTTACTTTAGGCTTTTTGGCCCAAACATTAGTGTTTCCTTGGAAGTAGCCCTGAGCAGTGATTGACATGATTTAATGCTACCCACCCTGTCACCTTCTGTTGTTGTGGTTGAACTTGTGCTACATGTATCCAAACTGGGTCTTTCACTTTGATGTGCTCTTTGGATACTAGCACTTGGTTGACTCTCTTCGTCTTCTTCTTGATTCTTTTTTGTGATGGAAACTTTAATTGATAGAATTTTTGTTTCGATTTCCATTGCATTGTTGATGGTTTGGCTCTTGATGTAGAAGCTTCGCGGAAAGTTTGGTGGAGACTCGTTGAAGGTAAAGTCGTCTTGTGAGGTTGATCTCCTTTAGCATTTATCTTAGCTTTACCTTTTTCCGTGATGGTTGGTTGTTTCTTGTTTGCATGTACCTGAAGTGATTTTGGGGATTTTGATGATGTTGTTGTTGAAGCTTTTGGTTGTTGCTGAAAGAAGATGTTCCTCCAACTTTCTGCCAGGACTAGACTCTCCTTGATGTGATGGGATTCAATAATGTGGAAAGTATCCTTGTACTCCCCAGTACTCAACTTGAGTACGGCTTCTGCCATGTCAAAGCTAGGAATCAGCATATCTCCTCTAGCTCGGTGATTCGCGCCTTTCCTATCATAATCCATGTTCCATAAGTCATTAGATTCTTTGTCGCTTTTGGATCTATCATAGCTGAACATGTGGTTTTGAGTCCTTTTTCTCCGCATATGCTGAATTTTATCGTCGTAGGAGGTAGTCGATCTTCTTCCTCATCCCTGTTCTTGTCTTGATCTTGCGTTTGCTGAACATTTGACGATGAAATTGGAAACTTTTCTCCTTCATTTGCTTTCATTTGTACTTTTTCTGTAGTGAGCTTCTTTGAAACAAATTTTGTCGATTCTTCAGGTATGTCAATGATGACATATTCTCGTGGTTGCTCTGCTTCCTTCATTTTCACTTTTGCACCATGGTCCATGATGTAGCTATCTATCTCAACTTTTTTGCTTTCATAGTCACAAACTTGGTTAGCTTCCTTCAACACCTTTATCATAAATAACAGAATTATATCATAGCCATCTTCATCGCAAAATTTGGTGTTGGGTTACCTTGTTTACGCAGACACCAAGAGTCGCTAGTATTTGATCCTATCCAAAGGGTTCAAACAAATCCTCTGGAAATGGTTCTAGAATATAGTATGTGTCCTCCACAAGTCGATTGAGAATACAATCCTCCTTCCTCAGACTTACACTCTGAGGAACTCCATACATCCAAATATGCGCTTTGCTTTCCAAATCAGTTGTGGAGTTTAATTCTTCCCCCGGGGTTTGTTCTACGTCTATATAACTATGATCTTTGACACTAATTTTCGTAGTGAACTCTTTGTGTCTAAAGTAGATATAGTCATAGCCTCAGTTTTCTACCATTTTGAGCCGACGCATGAATGGTCTGCCCAATATGATGTCAAAGTTGTTGCTATTATCAAAATTCATTATGGCAAAGGTGTGCTCATACTCTATGCCACACTAGGATAAAATGATTTGTTCTAATATTCCTATCGGTTTCTCCACGTATCCATCCGCTAATTGCAATTTCATTTGAGTTTTTGTACAAGCAGGCTTTCCCCATTTTTTCCATCTGTCTTTGGTTGCAGTGGCAATTCCTGCCCCACTATCTAATATAGCAACCATATTTACTCCTTTGTACTCAAGTGGTAAGGTGGTATTTTCTTCTTCTCCTTCACAGTAGTCACCCATCTTATTTACTAGTACTGGCTTTGTTTGTTGCTTCTTAGGCGAGGGGTCATCCATGTTTTTGTCCACAAGATGGTCATGTGAAGGGATTTTCAACCCCATGTTTTCTAGGTTTCTGCCCATTTGGCCCCATAGACGCGGTCCAATTTTTTAGTAGCTCTGAGAGATAAAGTGTACATTGTATAGGAGAAGACATCAATTCATACAAGCTTTTGGTATCCATCATTTTTTGTGTGGCTTTCGACTAAGAAGGTACTATTTTGACCTCTGATTTTGTTTCAAGTTCTCCTATAAAAGATGGCAAAGTCTTTAGAGAGCGTGGTTTACTCTCTTCAGATGCGACGGACCCGACATCCCCATATAGAGATATTATATCCCCTAGGAAAAATTCGTGATCCATGTTTATCTCAGGGATAGGTGCTAATTGTAAAGTAGCACTACCATCTTTTTGGTTTCTGATCGATTCCCATATGGATTGTGGCCACGATTCTTCTACCTTCGGAATAGGCATTACTGCTTGTGAACACACCCCATCTGTGGTATTGGCTACTTCCCTTTGTATCTAAAGGTGCCTCAACCCCTGGCTCGTCCTCTCTGTTTACAATACCATGACTTTCTAATTCCTGGATTTTTTTGTGGATTAGCACCTCCTTTTTTCGAGCATTTGGTATATGTGGTTCCATAAGAGCTTGGGCCTTCTGGTTGAGCTCCTTGCACATTTGCAACCTCTCTTTCTCATACCCTGGATGAGGATATATTAGCCATCTATCCTTCTGGGTTTGATTGGGTGTTATTCTAGCTTCATAGGCCTTCAAAATTGTACCTAAAGGTTCAAAGACTTTGTCAAAACCAAGACTGACCCTCCCGAGTTAGTCTTTGACTCTTTAGGCCCCTTTGCGTTTTTATTATTTTCTTGGTCATGTTTAAGCTGTTTGGTGCAGTTCAGTTTCCAAAGCAGCTTTCTCCTGCAGCCTCCTTGCTTTCATTTTATTCCTTTTGGCTTTCCATGATTTTCTTCCTATTCTTATTGATATGTTCTCAATTTCTGTTTGAACAGGCAATGTGGCTTCCTCGGGTGGTTTGTTTTTGGCAGCTTCTTGAGCTTGAGCTTGAGTCATCACGTTTAAAGGAATGGCAGGCTCTATCTTAGATCTGCTTGAAGAAGGCATCATGCCTACAACATTCATTGTTGCTTTCCCTTTGTAGTCTGGATTCTTAGCATAGTGTTGGTGTAGATGGTCTCTTCCACAACATTCGTAGAATAAGAATAATTCTATTTGTGGACCCTTATTTGGACAACTTCGTGCCCAATGGTCACCTCCACACTCATAGCATGGACCTTCTTGTTTCACATCTGGTGATCGAGCTAATGGTTGTTCTTGCCTGGTAAGAATGTTCTTTGACCCATACTCTTGATTGGCTAAGAACCTGAGTGTATTTGTATCCATGGAGTACTGGTTTTTTTTGGGTTGTGGCACGTGCATTGGTTGAGTATAGTTGACTACTACTCTACCATCATTCAAAAGATGCGATTGTTTCCCTAGCATACGTTGTGGTTTTCGTTGAGTGTTACACCATGGAGTGGGGTGATCCCCTCCACAAGTATTACATCTCCTCAATTGAGGCTATTGCACATTTAGGTTTTGTTTGTAGCCTTGGTTTATTCTTCTAATCACCCCCTCCACCACTTGATCAATGATTCGTTCCCAAGGAGTTTGAGCACCTCTCTCTGTTGTTGATTCGCTCTTCGGAGATGAGGCACTACTAGTCGCGTTGTCTGTATCTTCAGTCACCTCTCCGTAGGCCTTGCAATTGTCAACTAGATATAGAGCTTCTCTAGTGACTTGATCAAACTTTGTGCATCCTTTCAAATGTAGGTCCTTTTTGAGAGTCTCATTCCTCAAGCCCTCTATAAAGAGAACTGATAGCATGTCATATTGCGATAGCTCTCTCACAAGACATCTCTCGATGTATTGTTTAAAGCGAAGCCGAGCTTCCTTCATCTTTTTGTCCTTTTTCTGGTTGAAAGCGTAGATTTGGGACACTGTTTTGTGCTTGATTCCTCTTTTTGAGAACTCTTGTGTGAATTCTTGCAAGAGTTGTGCTATGTTGGGAAAATCATCTCTATTTAGTGGTTGGAACCAACTCAAGGCTGTTCCTTCCAATGTCAACCCAAACCCCTCATACTCCGTATGGAAATCTGCAATATGTTCAGCTCTCAAAACTTGTTTGAAGAGTGAGACATGAGCATATGGATCCCCTGACCCACTGTACTTTGTCTTGACACATTGAGCCACTTGATATGGTCTTAATTGTTGTGGTCTAGTCACCAATCTAGCCAGCTCGTGGTCTCTTGCAAAGTCGGATCTCACTCTCTCCTCACGTCTTGGAGAAAATCCTGGTGGAATCCTCTCTGTTGGGTGTTCTGGCATAACTTTTGACTGAAAGTAAGTAGAGATCGGAGTACCCTTGTACGTATATCTCTTTACGTCAATTTGATTTACAAGTTTGTATTCTCTTTCGTACTTATCTACCATCAAAACTTATCTCTTTCTTACTTATCTACCATCAAAACTTGCACTTCATGGGCATCTGTATACGTGAATGCATAGAGGTTCTTATGGGTGGTCAACTCTCTAGCATTGGGTTCCACACATTTGTAAAATATATATGGATCCCCATTTGTGAATCTATATAAGATCTCATAAGTGTAATCCGTAAGAACTCGCATGGCTTCATTGGTTCTTATGAATCTCACGTTCGGTTTATTGATCAAAGGATGCCTCTCCTCTAGGTATTCTCCCAATCCCCCCGTTGTCAGCATTGCAGCGTTTTTCAAGTCTTTGAGTGGAGTAGAAAACCCTGGTGGTGGATGATTTGTCATGATTAAGGCTCACTCAATATTCTCAAGATAGTCCTTAACAAGCCCACCTTGTCTTATCCCTGGTTGTCTTTGCCTGCAGACAACTTATCCCTGGTTGCCTTTGGTTAGGTCTCTCAGAAGTCAAGAATTTATGACTCTTTGGTCTTTGGAAACTGGTCTTGGGGTACCCTAAAAGTTTGGATTTAGGAAACGTGCAAGCTTTCTTCATGGCTATACCTGACTCAATTTGGAGTTTTCTATCAAAAGCTAGAGCACTTTTAGTGAACTGCACTTAAAACAGCACTCAAAACAGTTTCAAGACCAGAATACAAGAACTTTGGCTTGTATCTGTAATGGCTATTGCCCGCAGAGGAGCAATAGGCATTACGGGAATGATTACCCGCAACTACATTATATGAACATCAACATATAGAATGACAAGAGAAGGAAGTACACAGTACACAAGCACAGAACACCTCTTGCTTCATTCAAGTATATTCCAGACTCAGAGTTACAACAGTAGATGCCATGAATATCATAGAGATTGGTTAAGTTACATCAAAAGACAGGTATGCCCCTCCATATACAACCGCTGCTCCAACGCAGATCAGGAACGGTGCACACACCCCTGTCCAATGATATCCCGCGAAGAACTGCCGCTACGGCCACCACATACCGCATGACTCCTGATCCGCAGTGTCCAGACCTCTGCAGGACCGCAGGACCGCATGTGCGGCTAATGCCGTAACATCTGGCACGCACGGTGGATTGCGCGAACCCACACTCGGCGCCTCCGGTTGGAAGGTTCTTATGGTTGCTCTGCACCCTGCTCTGGTGAAGAGGAAATATCAATATAGCCAAAGCCTCTAAAATCTGCAGTATGTGCCCGATAGACCTCATCCAGAAGATGTGGATCTATCTCAATTTGTTCCGGCCAGGCAGCCCGAGGAATAAACTGTATTGGCAAAGAGATAGATTGAGGCGGTTGTGGCAGAGGAGCAAGAGGTGTATGTAACGGATAATAGCGAGAAAGGTATCTATTAAGAGAAGACCAAAATGGAGGGCAAGGTGGTAGACTGAGAGAAAAAGAATGAGCTAAGGTCTCCACCCAAAAACAGACCCTGCACCACTCCTTACGAAATCGACGAATCATTTTCTGCAAACGAGATACATTTGCCTGGGCTTCAGCACAATCCTCTGTAGCTTGTAGCCAATCAGCAACATCAAAACCCTCGGGAACAACACTCTTACCTCTGTCAGTGTTGGATGACTCCGGTTGGAACACCACAACCTGCTGAGTGGGTGGCTGTGCTCTCACCTCAGCAGCCAAGCGTGTGCTCCAGCTTTGTAACTGATTATCTAAAAAAATTCGGAGATCTTCTTGCATCTCCACTGCCAATGCGTCCAAATCAGTCATGTTGATCATTACATCGCCAAGGTGCGAGGCTAAGTAGGAGGCTAGGCTATGCTGTGTTCTCAACTGAAGAAGTTCTTGTTGGATAGAGGCCACAAACTCAGCATTAGCCTCTCTTAACATTTGTATTTCTGCCCCTTGCTGGCGAGTTGTGGCAGTCAGCTCTTCATTCTGAGTGGTTAACTCAGCAATGCGAGTCTGCGAAGCTGCTACCTGCGCTTCCAACTCATTGACTCGTCCCTCTGTGGTTGGGGCTGGCCAGGCCGCACGAATAGACTCTGCAAGTCTGCTCAAAAATGTGCCGCATGCCTGTAACTGGTCAGCAGGAGTCCCTGTTGCCGTAGCCTCTCAGGGTAGCGCTGCGGGGAGAGTACCTCCCGCCGAGGCAGCCGCATTAGTAGTACCCGAAGTTTTTGGTTGAGCGGGGACATCTGCAACCGGAGAAGAGCTCGTCCGCAAAGGAGTAGCATTACTCACTCTCTCCTGCATTCGGCGACACCAGCGAGCCACCGCAGAATCTTCCGAAACAAGAGATGCAGTTGCCGGAGGTGGTGTCGAAAATTGTTGTTCCTCCGTGCCGCGCTTGCGGCTTGCTGATCCTGCAGCTGCAGTGGCCATCTCTTGGGCTCCAGAAGATACCACTGCTGTCGATGGACTAGGAAAATCCCCAACGCCCACCTGCTGCTACTATGTTTCCCTCTCAGCCGGCACTGCCAAGCTTTGTGTTTGCGACAGCGGAGCATTAGTGCCTTGGACCATCAAGCGATCATCTTCAAAGTGGCAGAGAGGACGCAGGGCGAGAGGAAAAACTTCTCTCAACGGAAAAATCAATGTGAGCAGTTGGCCCACCTTTGTATTGGTTGGGGTATTCCTCCCCAACTGTGCCATTACTCGTTGGATTCCGCAAGCAGTCATTCTCTGACCACCGCTGCCCAAGCTACTGGCCCAAAGTTGGCCAAATGCAACACATTTCTTGCTCGGGTCAAAATGGTATAAGTTTTGGCCTGCAACCAAATGGCCTCGAGAAACCACCTATATGCATCCCTGGTTGCTACATCTGACAACCCTGACAGTTTATACTCCCCTTTGACCTTCAAACCAAATTCTTGTTCTACATCTGCAGCAGGGATCACATGAGAGGCGCGCACCACGCCATCGTTGGGCAAACAGCAACACCTTGAAATCCTTTCTGCTGTCAACTGAATCTGCTGATTATTCAGCACCACCATATCGCCAGCAGCGAGTTGCTCAATCAAACCTGGTGCCTGCGGGTGAACTGGGATCCCTTGCCAATCTAAGTTGGCGAACACACACAGCCACAAGTCTTGCAGCCATGCGTCCACTCGTCGAATCGCGAGCTGCTGCGCAGGAGTGAAAGGGACACATTGCAGAAGGGAAGCTGTCACGGTGGCGATGAGATGAAGGAGCAGAGGGTAGAGCACTAAGAGCTCACGACACACGAAACAAGAGAACCACAATAAAAATCGTCTGCATGCAGTAGTAACCTTTCCACAATGAGTTCCCAAAATAGGGCGATCCACGGTGTCACAACCATCATAGATCCTTCCCCGTTTTCCAAGATTTCATGCAAAAGAATCCCCAATCATGATTAGGGCGGCTTCCGGCTCTTGTACCACAGCAAAGGGGCACTGAATCGTGGTAGGTGAAACATAATGGCGCAGTCTGAAACCATTGACCGGCACAGAAATAACCTCCCCCCTCAAATCCGCCAAGTAAAAAGAGATGGGTCCGCATGCTCAAAAAATCTAGAATGGTCCTGACCACCGTAATTTAAGCTTCCTCGGCATCTTCCCGAGACGGGAATTGAAGACAAGGACCAGCTGTCCCCGAACAAATTGCCGTGCTTTCGAGCGATCCAGCCATTTTTTCCGCCTAGACTGCAGATCCTGCAGCACCGCAAAACTATTCAGCCACTCTTTATCCAGTTCCTGCAAAACATCCAATTTTTAAGTCACAGAATCCTCCGGAAGAAGCCGATCCACAATCAACATCCGCATACTCGGAATCACATGCTCCACCGAAGTGATTGCCTCCATGCCAAATGCCAACTTAAAAGGAGTCAATCCTGTTGCCACTTTATAAGCTGTCCGATAGGCCCATAAGGCGGAAGGAAGTTTCACATCCCAATCCGTCCGATGCATATTCACCAACTTTGTTAAAATCCGAATCAATTGCTTATTAGTTGATTCTGCTTGCCCATTCTTCTGAGGATAATATGGAGAAGATTTCCTGTGTAATAAAAAATAAAACCGTAGCATTCTCTCCATCACCTTATTCAAAAAATGACTTCCCCTGTCACTAACCAACTCAATAGGGCAACCATATCTAGAAAATATATCCTTATATAAGCATCCCGCCACAGAAAATGCAGTGTTGTCTTTCAAAGGCCATGCCTCCACCCATTTGGTAGAGTAATCCGTGGCTGTCAAGATATACTTATGTCCTGTGTGAGATGCCACTGGTTTAAAAGGACCAACAAAATCCAAACCCCACTTTTGAAAAGGCTCCAAAGGCAGAACTGGCTGAAAAGGCATTCTGGACCGTTCGGTAGGTTGCCCCAACCGCTGACACACATCACACTGTCGCACATAATTTCTTGCATCCTGAAACAATGTGGGCCACCATAATACAGATTGGAGAACCTTTCGAGGTGTGATTAATGCTGCAAAGTGACCTCCCGCAATACCAGTATGGACTTCCTCTAATACTGCTTCCTGCTCCTGTGGTAGCACACATCAGAGTAACACCTCTGCCACTGTACGATAATCGAGCTTCCCCATAATAATCTCAAAATTCCGGCTTCTGATAGCCATACGTTTCCTCTGATGGCTGGACAAGAAAGAAGGCATTTCGCCGCTGTCGAGAAAGTGAAACATCTCCTCATACCATGTCCATGGAATGCTAGGAATAACCCTCGCCTATTGCGGGACTGTGCTATCCTCTGCAGCTACTCCTATTAGGAACAGAGACGCATCCGGAAATTCATAAGCTACACCCGTCGACGGCTCTCCAGAATCTAACCTAGATAGGTAGTCAGCCACCGCATGCTGGACCCCTGGCCGATGTATGACCTCAAAGTCAAATTCCTGCAGCAAAAGCACCCATCTGGCCAATCTTCCCGTCAAACTCTGTTGCCTTACCAGGTATAAAAGAGCCGAATGGTCCACATGGAAGAAAAAACGTCGGCCCAACAGATAGTGCCGGAATTTCTTCATTGAATAAATCATCCCTAAACATTCCCTTTCAGTTACGAAATAATTTCTTTCTGCGGATGATAACCGTCTACAGGCATAATAGACAGGTCGGAACCTTCCTTGACTTTGTTCCTACATCATCACACTGCCAATAGCTCGATCCGAAGCATCCACGAACACGTGAAAATCCTCACCCCAATTTGGTGCCAGCATAATTGGAGCTTTGGATAGCTGCAGTTTTAATCTCCGAAAAGCCAAATCACATTCCTGTGTCCATTCAAAATCTATAGCATGAGTTGCCTAAGTAATCAGGATTGCCAAATGCATGACAAACCGCAAATGCCTCCCATGCCATCGGGCTTGACCTAGGAAAATCTGATATTGCTTCTGGTTCCGCGGTGCAGGCGCTTCCATAATTGCGGAAATTTTATCCGGATCCACAGAAATACCATCTTCAGAAATGATATGCCCCAGTAACCTGCCACTGCGGATAGCAAATGCACACTTTAAAGGATTCAAACTGAATTTCACCTCTCTGCATTTCATAAAGCATAACCGTAATTGTTTCAAATGCTCCAATTGTGCTCCAAAAACACTGAGATCATCCAGACCAATCCTCATAAAATCCGTCAAATAAGGCCCAAAGATTTGAAACATATCCCTTTGAAAAGTGGAAGGTGCATTCCGCAATCCAAACCACATTACTGTACAAGCAAATACTCCCCATGCGGTAATAAAACCTGTTTTTGGCTGATCCCGCAATGCCATTCGGATTTGATTATATCCACTAAATCCATCCAAAAAAGTATACATCTCATGTCCTGCTACATCATCTAAAATGGAATCCAAAAACGGAAGAGGAAAAGGATCTGGAACAGTAGCTGCATTCAATTTCCGGTAATCCACATAAATTCGAATTTACTTATTTTTCTTTGGTACGACCACAATTGGAGAAATCCACTCCGGATTATCAATAGGGGTAATAAAACCCACTTCCAACAGGCGATCAATTTCCATCTTAACTTGCTTTGCCACATTCGGATTCATCCTGTATGAGTGCTGCTTCACTGGCACCGCATCCGGTTTCAGATTGATCGTGTGCTGATAAAACTTAGGATCCAATCCCTACATATCCGCATATTCCCATGCGGAAACATCCTTAAACTCTGTCAGTAACTTGATCAAATCATCTCTAAAACTTGCCTCCAGCTGCTTATTAATGTATATGGGTTGCGACTCCGCTTGCTCCCCAAGAAAAACCTTCTCTAATTCATCTTCCTTAACCCTTGTAATTTTTCCCATTTGCGCCTCAAATGCTCGTTCTTACTGAATCACGTCCTCCAATGATTCAGGACTCGGAAGCACCTGTTGTTGCTCCCCTATTCCTCCTGGAGTTCCTGAAACCCCCACCGAATTCCCTTTCGAAATCAGAGAAATATCCGCAAGGTATAGAGAAACCAAATCCGGGTTAGCTTTGAGAAATTGTTCCTCTTTATCCTCTTCTAATCCTTCCACCATATTAACTGTTTCAGCTATCACCGCCCATGCTGCCTGAATTGGCTGTCGGCATGTTTCCAGCATCACACGCACTTTTGTTTTACCCTTCTTTACTATAAGCATATTAGCTTCCCAATTATGCTTTACCCTTGCTTGTCGTAACCAGGGTCTTCCCAAGATAATGTGATAATCCTGATTATGATCTTCAGTATTCAAGACTACTAAGGAAACAGCAAAGGATAAGCCCGCCACATCCAAAACAATGCCCCGAAGTAAACCCACTGGTTGCACTCTTCTTTGATCTGCCATGCAGACTACAAAGGGTGCAGGCTCCCAATCACTGAGACCAAAACGCTCACACGCTGCTTGGGTGATAATGTTTACCCCCGCTCCTCCATCCAAGAGTACCTTGTCAATTTATGTGCCATGGTATCGAACTGAAAGCTCCGGAATGCGGGTATCTGTGATCCTATTCGCCGGCAACGGGGCTGAATCATCATCCTGGCTTTCAACCTTCCCAATGGCCACTTCCCGCAGCTCATTGGGCGATTGTCGCAGCAATGCATTATGGAAATTCGGGACTGATTTTAGCAATGAACCCAGAGGTACTTGAATTGGTGACATGAGAACCTCTTTCCAAACTGAATTCCACTCCTCCTATTCTTTAATATCATCCTTATTTCCAGCTTTCCCTTCCTTTATTTCCAGACCCACAGTCGATGGCATAGTCGATGTCGATGGTCCTGCTGTCTTCACTGATGGTGCGGATTGTGGCAACCAGGACACAGTCTTTTTCTGCACTTCTTCCTGAACCGTCCAATCCGGAATTTTCACATCGGGAGTTGGAACCACACTTTTACCCGATCGCGTGATTAATGAAACCACTGGGTTAGACTCCTCCAGTCCTTCAATCTGAACCATAGCCACACTAGGCTATTTCCCTGCAGCACGTTGCTTCTTTTTCCGATCGTATTCCATAGCTTCAATACACTCAGATCGCCAATGTCCATCCCCAAACTGAAAAGGCATGTCTTGGGGCGATTAGGATCTCGGCCACCTCTTCCGCGACCTCATCCTCCCCCTTGACCCCGTCCTCCTGCTTGACCTTGCACAGGCGTCTCTGATGTATGAGCATGAGCCATCACCATAGCAGGCTCTTGTCCCTGCCCTATCTGTGGTTGTTGCCAGGTAGAAGAGTCCCCTCGACTCCGACGACCCCGGCCATTGAAATAGCATTCCACTGTATTATGAGTATTGGTCATGCAAATCGCACACCACTTCTGATTCATTGCACATTCCTGAGCAGCATGGCCCGGATTCCGACATTGGGTACACCATATTTCCTTCAGACTTTTAGCCACTGCAGCCGATTCCGTCGATCCGGATGATACACCTTTCCCGTGACGCTGGGATTTTTTCCGCAGTGTCTCCTCCGATTCTTTCCCCGAATCGCTGTTACCTGAGTCCGAGGAATCAGATACTGCGGATTCCGACTCCGAACTATCACTGCCACTATCCTGCGACTTCCGATGAGATTTCTTCCTATCTTTCTTCTTTGACTTCTTTGGATATTCCGTATCCTCTAAAGCCTCTCCTGCTACTACAGCCCTAGCCATTACAGTATCCAGTGGAGTAGTTACCTTATCCACTGTTTCCATAGCCATTCTAAGATCCTTGTTGAGCCCCCGCAAAAAATAATCATTCAGCACTTCGGCTGCCGGCCTTTGTGCCTGAGGTACCCTCTCCAAAAGCATCCAAAATTTTACAGCGTAATCCTCCACTGGCAATGACTTCTGCCGGAGCGTTCGAAGCTTCTCCAAATGTTGAGGGACTGTCTCTTCCGTTCGAAACCTTTGTAGAAATGCTATGGATCCGTCGGCATACGTCTGGAAATGGTCATCAGGGTATTCAGACAACCATTTTGCAGCTTTCCTTGAGAGTGTAGATTCGAACACTGATTGTTGATGGAGAGGAATCACCACCCCAGGATGATTCAATCCATAAGCTTTATTGAATTGGCGCAAATGTGCATCAGGGTCTTCACTCGAAAGACCTCGAAACCGACTATACTTAATCTGAGGATGAGCCATCACCCCTTTCCCAATTGTTCCTCCTCCTCCCGAGAAAAGCTGACGAGCACTAGGAGGTGGAGACAGTGGCGGAGATACCCCCGGACTGCTTACCGGAGACGGTGGTGGAGCAACCTATGTGGGTGAGGGTGAATGTACGATAGGAGGACATGGCTGATTGCGCGGAGTACGTCTCGCTTGCCACAACTGCCTACCACGCACTGGGCTTGGTGATGGAGATACAGATTCCTCAATCTGCGGTGAAGAAAAAACAAATTCATCTGAATCGCCTCTCCTCCGTCGTCTTCCTACAATTGAAACCACAGGGTCAGGCGGACCCTGCGACCTAGTGCGCATGCATATTCATCGCAGTCTGTCCATCATGCATCGTGGTCGCCAAATGTAATGGCTATTGCCCGCATAGGAGCAATAGGCATTATGGGAATGATTACTCGCAACTACATTATATGAACATCAACATATAGAATGACAAGAGAAGGAAGTACACAGTACACAGGCACAAAACACCTCTTGCTTCATTCATGTATATTCCAGACTCAGAGTTACAACAATAGATGCCATGAATATCATAGAGATTGGTTAAGTTACATCAAAAGATAGGTATGCCCCTCCATATACAACCGTTGCTCCAGCGCAGATCAAGAACGGTGCACACACCCCTGTCCCATGATATCCCGTGAAGAACTGCCGCTACGACCACCACATACCGCATGACTCCTGATCCGCAATGTCCAAACCTCTGCAGGACCGTAGGACCGCATGTGCAGCTAATGCCGTAACAGTATCTTGGCCTCTTGAAGGTATTTTTAGTTCAGACTTGAGATTTGGGATGTACTCAAGTATGTCTACAAGATCGTCAAGTCAAAAATCCCCACTATGCTCAGATACATGGATCGTGATCCATGTTCCTTTGTCAAATTCTTTTCTCCAAATTTTGACTGTGTGTAGACAAGGTCATGTGCAGGCTCTATGCCAATTTTCATCAAATTCTGATGTTGAGGTACATGGACCACGATCCATGTTCAACCACATCTGGACTTGATCTCTTAGCAGCTTGTTGCACTCTTTGTCCACAAGCTAAATCTCAAATCTTTTTAAATTTGGACTTGTTTTGATAGTTCAAATAGCCAACACTAGGTCTGCATAGTGGTTTTTGTTTGTCAAGTGTTTTACTCCCTTTTGACCCAAATTTGCTCAATTTTTTCCAAAACTGGACTTGGGGATATGTTTCCTTGTGTATGCATTACTGATCTGGAAAGTTCTAGGTCAAGCTGTCACTATAAGTACATGGATAGCGATCCATGTTTGGAGACCAAATTGACTTCTTTTGGTACCATCAGATTCAGCATGATTAGTAGGTCGAAAATTTTAAAAATGGACCTTTGGATTGAAAGTTAGGTCAGTTCTATCACTTGCTCAGAGTACTTGACAGTTCAAGGCTTTTGGTTTGGTTTTTGATATCCAAATTCAGTTTTGAAAAGACTATTTGACTCCCTGTGATGTGCTCTAGCTATGCTCCAAATATGGTATCAGTCTATGACAAAGGATCATGGATTGCGATCCATGTACCTATGTGTCAGATGGTAACTAAACTTGGCACACGGTTTGTCCTTGGTGTCCTGATGCTAGCTATGTGGTTTTTGTGTGATTTGGACTTGTTTAGGCCAAGCAAAAGTCAATCCCTAAGTATGTTTTAGGTTTTCACCTTGAATTGTTTTTGGCTCTTTTCACCCACTTTTTGAACTTTTTTGAGAAACATTCTTTGTGGACTTTTGTTCACAATGGTCTCTGCTACAAGCTGGAAAAGTTTATGTCCAAAAATTTCTCAGGGGTACATGGATCGTGATCCATGTTCCACCACTTTTGGACCTGAATTTTTGGTATGCTGATAGCTTGTGATGTTTGTAGCTTGCTCCATAAATCTTTTTGAATTTGAATCGGTTTTGCCCAACCAAAACAGTCTGCTGTGGCAGTTTTGACGATATTCTGTTTTTTGCTCTTTTCACCACTTTTTTTAACTTTTTTGAATATGGTTCTTTTGGAAAATGTGTTTGTCTATGTGTCAGCTATCCACTGCACAAATATCAGTCAATTTTTTTTAAAAAAAATTCATGAGGTACATGGATCGCAATCCATGTTTGACCTATGAAACTTGGTCAACTTGTAGTCCATGTTATGGTGACACTCTTCCCCAAATCTTTTTGAATTTAGCCAACTTTTTTCTAGTCAAAAGTGAGTTTTTATGTCTACACTACGGTTTTTGAGTAGTTTTTGTATTTGGCTGTTTTGACCAACTTTTTTCAGTTTTTGGCCATGGTCCCTATTGGCAGAGTTGTTCCACTAGTTATCAAGGATGTACTTGTCAAATATCAGCCCTAATTGTCAAAAAGGTACATGGATCGTGATCCATGTTTGACAGCATTTTTTCATTAATTTTGTTAAGTTGGTTCTCTATTCTCTATAGAAGCCAAATCTCACCCCTTTTTTAATTTGGATCCCAAAAAGTTGCAAAATCCCAAATTTTGTGTATGAAATGTCTATTTTGTTGTTTTTGTCCTAACAACCAATTTTGATGTTATTTTTGAGTTTTTCTTTCAAGAAAACTTGATTAGAGCAATATCCACTGATGGACAATGTCATTGACCACTTTTCCCCAAAAATAGTCTCTGGGGTACATGGATCGCAATCCATGTTCCTCCACAGTTTCTGGCCAGACTTTCCAGATTGCTTCTAGATATTCTACTAATGCTCTTGATCCACAAATTTTGAATTTGGATCACTTTTCAGGTCTCTTACCATCAAATTTTCATAATTTCTGAGCTATGGTCGTTTCGGCCAAAATATGGTTTTCACCCTTTTTTTCCTCAATCTTTTAGCCCAAATTTGATGGTAGCAGTTTATACTTATCCTACTCCTAAGTACTGAAATGATTCGTGTGTGTGCAGAGAGGGGAGGCGAAGAGCAGCAGGAGAGGAAGCGCTAGCAGAAGAGAGAGGGCTCACGTTTTTGGGGAAAACTCAATAAGTGAGTTTTGGGTTTTCCCACTTTTATTATAAGTGACCTTTAAAAAATGTGTCCAGGTTCATATTGAACGTGGACAAAGTATAAAAATGTACAAAAAGGGGTTATTTAGGCCTTTAACCCAACAACCTCCCACTTAAAGGCATAAATGGCGCTTTTAAGCTACGTGACTCCCACCATCTCTATGCATAGATGATGTTGTGCTTTGGGTAAGCACTTAGTGAGAGCATCGGTTGGATTTTGTGATGTATGGACCTTAACCAATGTAATAAGGCCATCCTCAAGCACTTCTCGTATGAAGTGATAGCGCACATCAATATGCTTTGTGCGTGCATGAAACATGGCGTTCTTTGCCACACAATGAAACAAAAACAAACAAAATGATACAAAATAAAGTCGTAACAAAAAACAGAACATCACTCTTAGAGAAAATCGGAGAATGAAATGCTTTTGGCTATCTCACTGACAACTCTCTTCACCTCTCGAGAATAGATCTAGCAAGTCCTCGACTTCTAGACTCTATCAAGCACTAAATCCTGTGTCTAGTTGATTCACTACTAAAGTGTAAATGTAATGGAAGACAAATCTTCGAAAAAGAACACTCTAAATATGCACTAGGTCACTCACCATCTAAAGATCATATCCCCGACAGCGGCGCCGATGTTAGTGGGTTGCCGCCATGACAGACGTCTGCAGCATAGCTTTTTGGTACTAACATAATATCAATACTCAGGGAAGTGACTCGGATGGGACACGGAGACTCTTTGAGATCGTCAATCTCAAAAAGTGAACCTTAACAAGCTAATGCAACAACTCAATAAGCAAACCAACACTCAAAGATCAAGGAAATTTGCCTATGTCCTTTCTCACAGCTCTAGATCATCACGCCATTTCAGCACTCAAACGGAATCGAAATACAACGAACCTTTAGAAGGAGTTCTAGGACACCTAGAGACACTATCCTACCAAGTCTGGTCGCAATCCAACAAGGTACCAAAATCACGATCTATCATGAAAAATGTCCTGAAAACTACAACAGGTCAATCTAGAAATGTCTCCCTATGGTCTAAGAACACTCTCCTATGGTCAAAACAACTATAAACAGTGATTTAAGCACTCAAATATGTAATTAAGGCTCACAGACGCGTAGTCGCGAACCACAACAAAAGTGATAATGCTTACACTTAATTGAAAGAGCAAAGAGAGAGGAACACAATGCAAGTTTTGGATTTGAAAACGGATTACCCAATCATTAGAAAAGTCAATCACCAATTGAGCATCTTAGTAGCTCAAGCGTACGTACAGCAGAGCTCTTTCTTCTCTAAAGATGAGCCTCTTTCACATTAAAGTTATTGACCTTTATACCTAGGGCTTTCTATATGGCTAGTGGACATGGACTTTTACAAATGTCATGACAACATTACAACTCAAGGAATTGACATGCTACTCTCGAATCAGGATTTACACAGAGTATCATTACACTAGCTCGGCAAAATAATAGACTACAAATGTGGTGTCCAGCTACGTGTCCGGCCAGTTGGGTGCCCGATTGATTTGTCTCTTAACACATAAGAGCATAAAACACATCCTTTGTTTGGGGTTTTAGGAAATGTCTTTTCACAGGCCAGTGCCAAGTTTTCCACTCGAGCTTGGATTCATAGTCTGACAGATACCACATAGTGAGCTGTACATGGGCTCTTCTGATCATCAATATTTCTAACCCACTGAGGATAAACTAAAAAGCCAGTTGATCAACTCCTTTCCAATAGCCTCTATTGTAGTCCCACAATTGGTCTATATGCCTAATACCTTTGTTATTAACCTTTCTAGCAACTTCCCTCCAAAAAGGGGTCAGAAGGACACCTCTAGCCTCGGAGAGCCAAGGGGACCAATGAGATATAGAGTTGTGGAAGTCCCTTGAAAACTCTCCTCATTCCAAAGACGGCATTTCTCTGTTGCATTTTTTAGTAAGCTCACTTGTACCACCCCCAAGTTTCAGGATGGCCCATTGCGAGGCCAGCAGCTTGTGGTGCACCTCGATCCCTTTTCACTGCCCGCCTTGCAAGCATATTCTGGAGTTGTCCATCATATCCTTAGCCATAATTTCCCAAGCCTGGTGTTCCTTAGCGAGGGCTACCACAAACTTGGCACATTGAGACTCCGCTTGAGTGCTGGGGTTAAGGATCCCAATCCCACCTTGCTCCAAAGATCTTGCAACCGTCTCCCATTTTGTCCACTGCCAAGGTGATATATCTTTAGTGTTGTTCTTCCACAAAAATTTCTTTAAGAACACTTTCCAGTTGCATTTACCTAACTTAAGCATGAGACCATTGAAGGCTATATAGGGAAGCATGAAAGAATTGATAACCTTCACTCTACTTGGAAAGGGGAGAAGCACGAAATCCCACCTTCGCATCTTAATCTTCACTTTATCCATAAACCACAAGAATCTCTGCTTGTGAGTAACCTCCACCCCCATAGGGGCTCCCAGGTTGACACTATCTCCCCGGTCCACATAGACGGATAAAACAAATCATTTGGAGAGAGAGATCAATCTTGATTTTTCAATACTACACCTTGACCCAGAGGCTAAGGCGAATGATTGCACTGATAACCTTAGGGAAAGCTTTAAGAAAGAGTAGGGAAACTCTCTAAATTCTAAAACCATCTTTATTATAATGATCCTTGAGAATACTTAGCTTTCCATCTGGGACTATATTCATAATCACAATGCATACTTGGTAACAAGTTCTTGTAATAGAAAGGTATTAAGTCCCTTTATCTCATGCCCACATTGAAATCAAAGCGGTAAAATGTGGAGTCTTATTATGTTGCAATCAACACCACACTTGTTAGCTACTCCATCTACATCACACTTGACATATCTCAGCATTTCTCTACAACACTTAGTATGAGATGATCATCAAAAACTAATTGTCCACCTGATCAGAAAAGATAAAAAAAGTTGACTATCATTGCTCATGAAAAGAGGAAAAGGATTTCATAATCCAATAATGACCTCCATATGAGCATACATCCAATAAATAGGATTTGGACATCTATACTATTCATAATGGAGCTTAAATTTTTTGAGCAAGGAGAAGGCATCCACGTGTCTGGCATTGGGAGCTTTGAATCTTTTCAGTTTTAAAAGCTTCCACATGTCACCAACAAAAGCGCTGCACGGACAAATGGGATAAATGCATGTCAGCGACCTCATCGCTCACCTTCTTCATAGTTTGCACAATTGATCTGCCTGCTTCTTCTCCTTCGCCTGCTATTAATGGGAGTCTGTGTCTACTACTTCTTGATTCCCCTCCGCCATCGCCATCTCTCTTTCCTCTGCGAGTCTCCTCTCTCACTTCACGCCTAAAAATCCTCTCTCTCTCTCTCTCTCTCTCTCTCTCTCTCTCTCTCTCTCTCTCTCTCTCTCTCTCTCTCTCTCTCTCTCTCTGTGTGTGTGTGTGTGTGTGTGTGTGTGTGTGTGTGTGTGTGTGTGTGTGTGTGTAGTTAGGAATCCCTACAGGTACGTACACTCCATGATATTGTCCTATTTCTTGGGCTAATGTGCATGTGTGACAAAGCTCGAAGCTCTGACGCGATCTGGCCCAACAACACATTGGCACACAAAGAGAGAGAGAGAGAGAGAGAGAGAGAGAGAGAGAGAGAGAGAGAGAGAGAGAGAGAGAGAGAGAGAGGGGGGGAGGGAGGTTTGCCTTAGAATCGGCGCATTCTTCTTCGTGAATTTGTTATTGTGGAGTTGTGGGCACATGCAACCATGCGCCCTAGCATGTAGTGCTCGATGTGTTCCTGAATTTTGACACCAAGTAGCCCACAGGCTGCTTCAACAATTGACGTATATATTGCGACCGACTACACAATTTCTTTGTTGTGCTTTGATAGCTTTCCACTGCCTTGCCTCGAAATCAGGTCTACTTGCTGTAAATCTTACCATCGAAGCAAATTTATTTTTGCATATGGCAGCTGAGGATTTTACGATAGCACAACGCAGCATTTTGATGTCTTAACTATGACTCAACACCTAGATTTTTTAGCTGGAGTAAGCTGGCAGCCAAACTGGACTCAACCAATGCAACCAGAATTGTGAGTGAAGTTTTTTTTATGCAGTCAGCGCTGGTGTGAGTGAAGCTTTTTGTGCTGGCAGCGCTGGCAGAACCACTACATCAATCTCCGACAGAGACTTCTCTACATCGCCACCTAGTTTAGCCAAATCGTCCTCAACCTGCTTTACCAAGTTCACTCGGAACCTCTACTCCTTTCATAGTGTCCAATGTCCATCCATCTCATGCTGCCATTTAACTTCTTTCAAATAACTTCCATGTGGCCATCGAGATTGCCCTTGTGTCATGTGTCTTGCTTGTGGGTTGATGTTTCATGCAGAAGGAGAATCTCCAGAAATGCTTTCTTCTGCAACCCCCTATTAACCACAAGGTCATTCTCAGTGGAAAATTGTACTCTACTCTTGATCTAAATCTTTTTATTAGCTGAGAGAGAGAGAGGGAGAGAGAGAGAGAGAGAAGCTTCATTCACAAGCTATGACACAATATTGGTGTAGCGAAGACTGAGGACAAGAGCTCTGAGCTTCGGTGCAAGGGAGCCATGGAGGTGCACATCCAAATTAGAAATCTCAACAACGTGCAGCTCCAAACAGAAACTAGGAGAAGGAGGCATGTCATTAGAGGGAACCCTTTGAAGCTAATTCAGATGGGGGTTCTGCATTGTGCAAGAAAAAAACTTATAAGAGGGAACAATCATCTAGAGAGAGGGAGTACTCATGTGATTCAAGACCCACAAGTAGAAGTGTCAATGCACGATGGAGGAAGGTCAAGGGCAATGTGGTACGTGTGGATGAGCTGGCAAAGGAGGCTGCCCAGTGCCATACCCAACAATAGTAAACATGAGCTACAATGGCCCGTGCCACCTTTGCTCTTTGTTAATTACTCCTCAATCATAAGCGAACTGCATGACCAATTAATGGAGAATATTTTTGTAGAGAACGTATTTTTTCACAAGGAGATTAGGGCACAAGGCCTCAATCCTACGCTCTTCTGCATCATTTTCCTGTACTACTGAACATAGCTCTACCTATATAGGCACAAACTTGAAGGTAGAGAGAGAGAGAGAGAGAGAGTAGCAAGAAAGCTCAAGCAACAACTTTGAGAGAGAAAGAAACAGATATCTTAGAAAATAAAAACGATATTGAATTGCTATATATATATATATATATATATATATATAGAGAGAGAGAGAGAGAGAGAGAGAGAGAGAGAGAAATTTTGAGGTAACCATTTCAATATTGAATATAAGAGAGAGAAGGCAAAAAGAACAGAAACAACAAAGTTTAAATCAAAGGGGAATAAAATTAAAAATGTTTATTTGCATCCCTCTGTCATGAGAGAAAGATACAATTGTAGACTCCAATCAATGAGCAGCATGCAACATAGTCATCAGGCAACACGTATAACAATTTAGCAAGGAAGTAGGTCCCCCTTATCTCAAAAAAAAAGAAAAATGTATGTGCAATATCGTTGAAGATTCCAAATCAAATGCACATGGTATTCATATCGTGAAGAAATTGAAAGGTGGAAAGCGTTGAAGAATTTAGAAGGTTGAAGCTTGAAATGGGTACTAGCAAAAAAACTATCCATAAATTTTTTTCGAAGGGTGCCTAACTACGAGTTGAGGGGAGGCCAACAGAGAAGTAAGACGAAGGTCAAGGGACAAGGCCGCACACAACGGAGGACCAGGGTGGTAGGGTGGCACTCAATTGAGGACCAAGGCGGCAGGGGCTCGCTACAGGACAACCTTGGCAAAGGCACCACCAGAGCAATAATCGAGCACAATGAGCCGAAGGGCGAAGGACACAGGCCGAATCACTTGCACGAACGATGACGTATGTAAAAGGCAAGGATGAATGTAGAAATAATCCGGCACAACAACGGCCAATTCGTTGATGCAAAAGCTGGTGTGCACGACAACATGCATTCCAATTAATACAATATCCTTAGATGAGAGAGAGAGAGAGAGAGAGAGAGAGAGAGAGAGAGGGAGAGAGATCCTCAACTTACGCTCGCCACACACACACACACACACACACACACACAGATCGATCCTCAACTTACGCTCGCCATACAGACAGAGAGGGATGGGAGATTGGATGCTTTCTTTGGAGATGAAGAGCGTGAAATATCTACCAACTATAAACTAAGGTTTATGAAACATCTCCTACTTGCAAAAAACCGAATTTTTTTGGGCCTTTCATGCTCCAAGAACATGACACACTGAAGAAAATGCTAATTGGAAAGTGTTTGGATAGTAATGAAGAGTTCATGCTACTTTGAGTTTTTTAGCCTTTTAATTTTTTTGAAGCCACTAGGAATTATCTGCTTCTAGAGGAGAGGGCTTAGTAAGAGAGAACAAAAGTGGTAGACCATTAATGTGGGTGGTGGAAACATGTAGCAGTAGATAATTCCTTGCCACAAAATAGTTGTTTGCTACTCTACTGCAAAATACTCGCATGAATTGTTGTGTGTAAGGTTGTGGTCTACCATTCCTTGCCACAATATAGTCGTTTGCTACTCTACTGCATGGGAGCCCATGGGAGGAGGTGACTCAAGTCCACCCTACACTAATGTAATGATTCTAGCTAGATATTCATGGTGGTTGAGTGAGTCTAGCTTTCAATCGCTCTAGCTATATTAATGGTTACTAATTCTTTATTGAACATGGACGAGGGTTGGATGGCCAATGGTAGCACTACTAATGTTGTTTGAAACTTTGTTTTATAGTATAGTTGTGGATTGTGGTGTCCTTAATAGGGAGCCCTAAGGGTTGGTTTACAATATAATTAGGTCCATGTCAGACGTGAGCATCAAATAGACCTTGAACAAAGCAATTTGGGCGCCTTTTGTCACACAAGATGCACATTGACTTAAGTCAAAATATATCATTTCTCAACCAGCATGGACAAATGTGTGTGACACAGGCCCCATTAAAACAAGTGTTTCTAGATTTTTCATGGGCCATTGACAAGCACAAAAGTAGTAGGTCGACTCAATTTGTGGAAAAGTATAAATCTATGTGAGACTCTATAAAAGTGCCTACCTATAGAGCCACTAGAACTATTTCTAAGTAGAGGGCCGTCTAAAGTGGGCCGCTTCTCATGTGTCATGTTCTCTCATATACCAGTTTGCAGCCAGTAATTGGTGATCCTTTCTATTGCCTTACTATGCACACTACTACCATCATATTGTGGTTGCAAAGTCTACTTCATTATCTAATTGATAGTGTAGCAATGACCAACGATACTCTGTGTGTGTGTGTGTGTGTGTGGAAGCATGTGTCTCTATTGCTTCTTTGACAAGAGGGAGAAGATAGATCTATTGAGATACACTCTCTGTCTTCTCCAAACATACGTTTTCTTTACATTCATGTGTTGGTGTAAGATGCCTTCTCAAACTCTTCATCCCTGTTTGCAACCAAGCCAGTTTTCTTTTTGCAATTTTTTACCCAACGCAATCATATATGCTTGCATCTTAACGTGATGTGAAATTTAGCAAGATGATAAAAGCAAAGAATTGCATGATGAGGTTGTTAGCCTTGGCCTCCTTAAAAAATCATTTCATTTTTAGAACTGCTTTCTCTATACGAGGGTTGTAGGATACATAAATATATTTGTGACAACGGTTCACTTTTGATAAACTTGCAGGTTGTAAGTACATATGCACATACAGTGTAGCATATTTAGGGTTTCTTTAGTTTACTAAAGTAGGATGTTGTTTCTTGGAAGCACTTATTGCAAGGCATGTTGTATGTAGTGTATTTTGGGTTGCTTTAGTTTAGAATGTTGTTAATTATTGGAAGGACTTATTTCACGGTGTGTACAACATTGGCAAGGTAGAGAAGCTATGTGCTGATCCAAAGTGAGGGCCCATATAAGATGCTGGCATCATTTGTGAACCTATGAATGATGAAATTATTGGTCAACATCAACGCTTTGGCCCACATGCATATCAATGTCTGTTGAGTTTCCTGCTTGCCATGTGCTCTCTTGAAATGCAATGTTTTCATGACTTGCCCATTAAGGGCAAGGCCAAGAAGCATTGTGTGAATATGTATCCATGCTTAGGGACACAGATTTTTCAGTATGCATGCACTTTGTAGTGTATCTTGGAGTGCTTTCTATTGATGATATTCTATTTTGGGTGGCATGACAAGGATTCTATTGTAACCTCATAAAAATCCAAGTGCGGTGCACCTTCAAGACCAGAACATGTAATTGGGGAGCTAACATGGGCAGGACAAAGAAGTTCTTGGTCTTATTTCAAATTACCTCTTCTTGCATCTCTACACACATGTGGCTTTATGCAAGAATTAGGAAAAAGATGTTGTGCTCAACATGTCTGCCATCAAGAATATCATCGATTATGAGTGCATTTTTTGTAGGAATTTCCCAACATCTTTGAGGCAAGAGTGGACTAAAGCAGTAGCCCATTTTGATAAATATGGGCTGCCGGTTTTTGTTCTATATACATTATGCTTCATTGTGGATGTATGTGGCATTATGCAAACTTTCACGATAAGTTTGTTAGTGTGGACGTGAATCGTACAAACAAACATCGTTATCCCGACTTCTTTCTCTTCAAGAAGTTTCATATGAAACCAATCTTTTGATGAGGTTGGAATAGCAGTCTTCTCGGGATCAATTTCTTCATACATACCAACACAACAAGATACATCTAGATATTTGTGATAGTTGGTACCTCAGAAGGAAGCATGCTCATTCGTCAGTATGTATGCTCCCAATTTAGGGTATTTTTTCAAGATTACACTTATTGCGTGCTATTTCAAGGTCTCATAGGGAAGACTATTGGTTGATGCAAAGTGAGGGCTCCTCTCATAGGCTTGCATCTTGGTGAACATATGTATGGTCCTATGGATAAAGAGGGGAAATGCTTTGGTCCAAACATTTTCCAATGTGATGTAGTATTTAAAGCCTAAAAATCCCTTTAATGAGATCCATGCCCATAATGTGCTCTCTTGAAACTTAGTGTTCACACAACATACTCAATAAGGGTAGAGACAAGAAGCATTGACTATGTTATAGTTCATGCTTAGGGAACAAAGTGGTCAATATGTATACCAATTGTACTGTATCTTGGACCGTTCTTTTAAATTTTTGTTTCTTGGAAGGCACAAGAAGATTTCTTTTATAGCATGTCATTGAAGATCTACGTTCAAGGATGTATGGTTTTTTATGGCACATATTGTAGGCTGAGTACAACATGGCCTAGAAAAATAATCTATTCCTCATTTTTTATGAATACAGAGTGAGTGCCATTTAGAAAATATGATTCTCTATGCTTGCATCTTAGTGACATTCAACATATGAAAGAACTTAGAAAAGACTGTTGTGTTAATTGAAGACCAATTAAGAGGAAAATTGTATGTCATCTTTGCTCAAATCAAGTGAGTAAGAGAGAGAGAGAGAGAGAGAGAGAGAGAGAGAGAGAGAAAATATCCTTTTCTTTTTTTCAAAGAGGCAAAGAGAATATCCATGGCATAGAATAGAACCTCTACAATGCACACTACGACATCAATTATAGCCACTACCTAGCCCAACATATAGACGAGGGGTTCAATGAACTGGCATCTTTATGATCAATTACTTTGAGACTAATGTCTTCCTTTTCAAAAAACAAAGTAATGTTTGAGCATCCCCTTTCCATTGTGTGTGTGTGTGTGTGTGTGTGTGAGAGAGAGAGAGAGAGAGAGAGGGAGAAAGAGATGAACTCATACATTAGCTTTAGGATAACACAAAATGCCTTTTTTAGCTACTTCAATGGCAAGGATTGTGGAAATGCATTTGACATATTCCATGTTGTATCCAATGTTGTAGTGTTGTATGCATCTTCAAATTGCTATAGGTATACACCAAGTTTTTTATTGTTATACCCCCTATTTACATACCCTAAAAGCATTGGGTCATGCTAGAAGCTGCAGGTTGTAGATTTATACTTTGACAATGATATAAAAATGAGTTAAATTGGCTCTTCGTTGGATTGTCTTTTGAGAGTTTCTAAATGCCGTCTCCTCCCCCACTACATAAGATGTCAAAGATAGTTAGATGGAGCATTGCATTAGAGATTTGGAGGATGATCAAATTTGATAAAGAAGCATCAAAGATAATATACTTTTCACTATGCATAAAGAACTTTTTCACCTTGAGCAAGGGAGAAGGAGAAGAGGGCCACCAAAATTAGGCCTTGCCTCTTCTTGGCCACAACAACGCGCGGATCACATACTAGTTATCAAATAAACATGCTCACAAGCTCTAGTTTGTCGACTCAATCCCTTATTCTTTGTTCAAAGGACACCTTTCTATGCACGATGTGAACACTTCATAATAGTTTGTAGCGTTCTATTGAGAATGTCCAAGCACACACAAAGAAAAGAAGTAAAGAGAAACAACAAGAAAATCTGACCACAAGGATAGGTAGAAGAGGTCACGAGTAGACATGTCACTTATTAGATAACTAAGTCATAATAGTTATTACATATTTTTCCAAAATATTAACCATTCGATCAAGGAGAAAATTGATAACTAGATAACTAAGTCATAATAGTTATTACGTAATTGTTTTCAAAATATTAACCATTTGATCAAGGAGAAAATTGAAAATCCAAGTACAAAGTTGTTTACACATCCATTGGCTAGTGAGGCGCTTTGTAAAGTATGCACTGATGATCTCATCCTTTTCCATTCTTTCCAAATCAAATCATGACTTGTGACTATACAAAATCTTGAGATTGTAGCACACCAAACCTCTCTCTCTCTCTCTCTCTCTCTCTCTCTCTCTCTCTCTCTCTCTCTGGCCGAAACCCTAACCTTGCATCATCTATCCCTCCCAAGCTCAAGGGCGGGCCTGTGGAGGGGCGTTAAGCCCTCAAGGTCGCCCGTAGCTATTCACACTTGCTTGTGCAACTCGGCTTGCCTTCTACAACTCGCCCATTTCAGTTCATTGGCCTACTTAACCGCCTGTGAAGACCTGCAACTTGGTCGTCGACGGCTTGGCTCTGTCTATTCACACGCTGCACACCACCGATTATTAAAGCCCATCTCACCCTCCTCCAAGGACACTGTTCCCACAGCTTTCCCCAAAAAAGAAAAACAGCACAATCTACAGAGTTTCCCTTGCTAATAGAGATTTCAGATTCTTTGAAAGATCACAAAACTCCAATGTCCTCCTTCCACACATCGCTTTCTAGTCCATGCAAGAGTTTTCTTGCGGTGGCAGTTGCGCCCAAGAAAGATCCCACCGCTCGCCAAGATGCAAGGCTCACGGCCCTAAAAGATTAGATCCAAGAACTTCTTCTAGAGAATTCCCAACTCAAAGAACGCTTGAGTAAGCTCGAGATAACGGCAAAGGAGAGTGAAAGTTTGCTTGCAAAAACACATGAATTCGAAGCCTCTCTCACTGAGACGGTCAAGAAAGCTCAAAAAGAAGACCACGAGGCAATACATAAGAAGATTGATAGCGAAATACAAGTAGCCTTACAAGAATGCCGGCTACAAGAAGCCCTTAGCCTCAAGATTCGGATTGGAGGGATTTGCTCACCATGGTGCACAAAGGAGGATACCCTTGAAGAAGCCATCACCAAGCTCAATGACATTCTTCAACCAGTCAACATCGAACAAGACACTATCTCTTGGATCAACGATACGCATAGGCATGTGACACTTGGTCAATGCATCCTCACTTTCAAAAACAAAGAAGACCAGACAAGGCTACTACGTCAATCTTATCGCCTCAAGGGGACAAAGCTTTGGATAGCCGAGGAAATAACCACAAATCAACTCAAGCTTAAAGCAAGCGAGCTTAAGAAGATGCATGAAGCTTGTAAACAAGGTAAATGGGCAGTCTACCGTAGTGGTAAAGCCATCATACAGGAGTTCCAAACTCCTAAGCCAGCCTCGCCTCCACATGACCCTCCTTAGATTTTGTTTGAACTCTTCTCCTTTTTCCTTTTTCCTTTTCCATTTTCCCTTCACCCCCAGATGGACCCTCAGTTCCTAACTGATATGTATATGATGCCTTTACCCCGAAAAACCAGATGTAACGCTTGTTTTGGTCCCATGGGTCATATCTAACCTTCGTGGTGGACGATAATGAAATATCTCTCTCTCTCTCTCTCTCTCTCTCTCTCTCTCTCACACACACACACACACACACACACAATTTTTGAAGGTCAAATTAAACAACTTTCTAATAAGAGGCATTGTCTTGGAAATTCAGGTGGTCCCTAATTGGAGTGCACCTGCCAAGTTGCACATATATAGTGCTGTGAAGAACTAATGGAGCATGCGACTGAAGAAGAAGCTCATGTGTGAGATTGGATGGTCCAAATAAGCCCATCTTGTAAATACTAGAAAATTTTGGCATGCAACATGGGGCACCATGATCCCGGTCCAAGTGCAACTGTAGCTAAACAGTTCATCACCAGTGGTGGTAGTAGCATGGGTGGTGTGCCTACGAGACGAGTCATACAATAGCAGATGTGGCGTTGGGGACTTCGAGGATGACATGCTAAATGTGATAATACGGTGAAATTCCATATCGACTCCATTAGCATGCTTGCCATTTAAAAGACTCACTGATTACGTTTAGAGGTATTGTTGAAAAAAATCAATAACAAAACACCTTCATTTTTCATTAGTAGAAAGGGTTCGCATCACTAAAGCCTCACCCCTTTGGGGAAGGCCAAAAAGGATCGAACAAGTAAACTCAACGAAGGCATCACTTGACTTAATCACCGTCAATTGGGGTTTTTTTTTTTGTTTTGGGGGTGGCGGTGGGGGGGGGGGGGGGGTCGCACAACACTATATCGCAGAGGGTCTTAAATGATGTCTGAGAGGTGAGATCGATGATGGACATTTGTTGGGATGATGTCCAAGTTTACTTTTTAGGGCCGAGGTTATTTCCTACGCATGTTCACTTTAGTATGTTGTGAGCCGAAGTGTTGGACAACCAAACCCATGGGATTGCATGGTCAACATACCAACTTTAAACTTAAAACAATAGATTTAGACATAAAAACTAAACTCGGGATCTCGAGTTTCGTTTTTACGCATCGACGGTCGAGATTTGCGAGCACCTTTGATTTTGCACAAGAGCCCTTGATCCCATGGTTGGGACCCCGTGGCACTCCCCCCCCCCCGCTCCCCAAAATATCACACGGGGGTTTTTAATGTAGCTTGAGAGATGGGTTGACGGTGGGCAAGAATTGGCACATATCTCGAGGGGGATAGACGGTCCACAAAATGTCAACAGCATTCACTTTCTCGCTCCCCAGTTGGGTCTCAAACTTGTGAATTCTATGGAAAAACACATCTATTTCAAAAAGTGCACGTGCACGTGATGGCTAAGATCTCCAACTCTCAAGCTGGTGGTGAGCGTTGAAATCCCGACTAGGAAAGCGCGGGCATCGTGAGATTAAGCCCCCGTGGCCGGTAAAAAGTAAACTTGAGATCCCGAGATTAGTTTTGAAAAATCTAAACTCGGAATCTCGTGTTTAGTTTTAGTAGATTCATGGTCCAAATCGATCTTTCACTTGCACCATTGATTCCCTGGTTGGGGCCCCGTGGCACTTAAAGGGGCGGGGGGGGGGGTGGGCTCAGGACTAAGTAACACGGGGTATTGAATGATGCGGGAGGCATGGGATCGACGGCGAGAAGTGAGACACGAATATCAAAAAGGCACTTAGTCGTTCGATGTGTCCGAGTTTACTTTTTACGTCTTAGTTTAATTTCAGCATTTCCGTTTAATTTATATATTTATGTTTTCTCATCTTGGACAGCCAAACGTTCGCGTGCACGTGGATAGAGCGAGTGCCTCTCCCCGTAATTGCCCGGGTTCAAATCTTGCTCGTGACCCCGCGTTGACCTTTTGTCTGTCATCTGTTGTCCTCGAGATTCCCCCCATTCAACCCCATCCATCGATCCCACCGTTTGGGGTCATTTAAGACTCCGTGTTACTTAGTCTTTTTTTTTTTTTTGGGGGGGGGGGGGGGAGGGGGAGACAGGCACTTGGTTGGAAAGTGAAAGTGATTGGAAAGTCACTTCAAGGATAAAGTGAAAGTATTAGGACTAGACTCGCTTTCAATCTTGAGGAGCTGAGTTATGACAATCACTTGTGCATAGCTCCTTTATCACCATTTGAACCACATGTTGTGGCATTGAAACGTTGAAATGTTTCTCTAGCCTAGAGGATCCGGATTTGTAGAGACCAACTTTTTGTAACGCGGAATTACATTATCAAATCTCGATATCGATTTTCTAGATAATGCCCACACCGGCAAAAGAAGCCCAATGTGTCCTCCATAGAATCAAAAGAACTTGGTAGTAGGTAGTGAAAGTCCCATTGATCGATCTCTGAAAGGCCTCAAACAGAGACTTCTTCGAATAGTGGAGATACAGGGATTTGTCAACGAACACCCTCCAAAAAGCAAATGGCTCCGCTTCATTAGAAGATGACACATGTAGGATGCACTCAAAAACTTTATTTTTTTTGTCGTGCATCGCACATATCCCGTGCAAGGCGATACAAACGTTCTGGAGCATTATGAAGGTCGCTTGGCTGCACTCAGAAACTTTATTATTGGTCCGCTTGTGAGCAGCTAAAATTTTCATCTTCACTGCCTTGGAGTGTGCTTTGAAGTCTTAAATAATATTTCTCTCTGGTTGATGATAAGGACTAAAACAAAAATAATCAACTCCGGAGAAATTTGGAAGAATAGGACTAAAAAAAAAAGCAGATAGTGTGTATAATTAAGAGGATGTACTTTGCAAATTTTGGTGATATAGTGGAGTCTCTATGCAAAAGAATGTGCTTTTGGATAGCTTAGGTCAGTGTTCACATATCCTGGTTTGTAGTGTAATTTTATTTATTTTTTTTGGGGGGGGGGGGGGGGGGGGAATGTAGTTAACAAACCCTAGTTGTCTCATTGGCTTGACATAAAAGCAAGACCAAGAAAATGGCCTTTTTTCAAGGAGTGCCCTAGGTAGTAGAACTATAGAATCATAGCTTATTGCATGGTCTGTGAGCCGACGCCCTTCCAAGCGGGAATGGCATTTTCTAGGGGAAAACCGTCGGGTTACAAAGGCAGTTTAGTGAGATGAGCGATAAGTTACTTGGAGGAGGCAACTTCAAAGGGAAGACCAAAGCAAGTCTTGCAAGACTTGGGCCTTTGAACAGAGGTACTTGGTCGTTGTCACGCCCAAATCAAGTTGGCAAAATGGGTCTCTCAAGGGAATAGTCATGGCCCTACGACTGTAGATAATTCTGATCTCTCGTAGTCACTAGTGACAAAAGCGTCTGCCTTAGGATTCTGGGTACGTAGTCTTGGTCGTTCTTTTTGTGCACTTTTTTGGTGTATGAGGAGAGCGGCCGGGCGGCCCTACCCGACTCTTAAAACAAAACAAACTTATCGCATGGTTAGGAAAGCAGGTGTCCTTTAAATTCGAGATTGACTATTATTTTTTTAGGAACAAGAACTGTATGCATTATCCAACAATTTTGGAGACAATGATTAAGCACGAGTCAACTAGCAAACGTCCACATTGCACTTTTTATCAGAAGATTATTCCTTTTATGGTGCACTACAAGGTCACATGTTCATTAACAGATTCGAATCGGTTTTGATGGGAATGAAACCGCTACAGGACACTAAAGACATCACAAGCTAGTGAAGAAATAAACAAATTTGACATGCTCTTAAATTCAATCTTTTTTTCTTTTTTTTGGCAAAACTCACAATGGTGAGTGTATTATATTAGCATAAACAAAAAATTACAAATTCAATTCAAGCCATCACATCTCCTCAATAACCATAAGTACATCGGCTGCCAATGGAGCCACCTCGCGACACTTTTTAGGAGACCTCTACTTAAGCAAGTAAGCAAATACCCAACCGAGCTATCCAATCAATGCGGCATCCATAGCCCTATTCAATCTCGATTTTAAGAGCATCTATCCAAGAACAAGAACCACTTGTCAGGTTTGTGAGGCGGCCTCATGTGCAAGGCGCGAGCACGAGGAATAGGGAGGCTCATGGTCATTGTTGCGGTAGGGCTCACCCAAACCATGGGGTCGTTCTGGTGACAGCATGAGGTGCCCATTGCTGACGGGCTAAAGGCTTCTTGGGAGGGAGGGCCTTGCAATGCTGGCCTTGAGGTGTCGCCTCTACAATACCTTGCACCCCATTTCTTCCTCTTGGGAGAGGCTGCCCTCCCGACCCTCCAATGTGGGGAAGATTGGTGGTTGTGTTCGTTTCTCTCCTTCGGTGGTTTGGCAAGGTGATGGTGCATAGAAGTCCACCCCCTAGCTGGCAGCGGATCAACACAGGGAATGGGGAGTGGCCCTCTGAATGGCATGTTCCTCCTCAATCAGGTTGTGGCTTGTTGGGGACTCACTATTGGCACATGGCTCACCTCAAATAGTTTGGGCTTTGAGGGCTTCCCAGATGTGATGGTGTGTGTTATGTCCTGGCATGGTTATCTGTCTCCTTTTTTGTGGTGATCGGCTCCTTGGTAGACAATGATGTAGTGGTCCAGTTTTTTCCCCTCCGACAATCTTGCCTCGTCGCATGCTTCTCTAGCTGTGTGTGGAAGGGGACCTATCTTGTGGCAAGGGGTTGGTTTCGTGTGGCAATCATGTAGGCCATTTTACGATATTGGCTTAGATGATTCCTTCTATATCTTGGGTTTGAGCGTTCCATGTAAAAGCCCTCGAGATGATGGTTTTATTGCAAGTGGATCCCTTATTAGCCTTCGAACCTTGTAATTTTATTTTGCCATGATTGTTTTTAAATAAAGGAAAAAAAACTTGTAGGAAAAAGAGGTCTAAGAGAGATACCTAGATAATATTCTCTTTTTTTTTAAAATGCTCATTCGAGCTAGATTTGAGATACAATTTCTCAAAAAATCCAACATTCTATGTTGGTATAATCAACTAGCTTTTTTTTCTCTTTTGTGCAATACGCACAACTCTGAGTAGAATTAGATTAAATCCTACTCACAACAATGAGTAGTGAGTAGAATTGGATTAAGTCCCAAAAAGAATTACAATCTAACCCTGCTCCACAAACCAAATCCAGGGTACCAAGGTAGCATAAGAAGAACCCATACATTGGCTAACGAGGGAGCCACCCAACCATAAGAAACAGAGTATACATTCATAAACTACAATGACCCGAACATCGGCTATTGAGTGAGCCACCCGATCATAAGAGACATAACATGTATATGCGGAAGGGGGGAAGTCTTTTTTTCCATCACCTAGATGTCCCGCATGCAATGGCCATAGAGGTTGCCATGGCAAGATACTTCTACCAAAGATTGAGCCCCAACCCAGCCAGCCAACAAGTCAGGGCCAAAAAATGAATAGAGAGAACAAAAGATATCCATAGCTTATAGGAGAGTTGAAAGCAAGGCACCCAACCATCACCACCAGGAAATAGTGATGGCTGAGAAGCGATCGCAATCGTTCAAAGGGTAGCAGGCTAACCATGGGTCCCCATGCCCCAACTCTGAAAACCCTCGCTGCCAGTAGGACCTACATCACCTACCACATGAGTGAAGGGCCCCTGAGGGTGGGAAGCGCAAGATCTGGTTGTCAATTCTCCTCCTGGAGGCAGATGGGAGCAACAACCTCTCCCAAGGTCCAAAACCCCAAGTGGACAAGGGAAGGGCATTGGAGGAGATGAAAAAGCCGCCTGGCCCCTCACCCTAGAGACAACCGTTCCTGATAGCTCACCACACACCCTTCCAATAGGTCCTACGAGCACACTCTACCCTGTCGCAAAGCGGCCATGAGACTCCTATTATGTGGCCTCATAGGGTGCAAGACCAGGGTGCTCCATGAACCCTAGCAATTCTAAGCAACTAATCGAAAGTGGTATTATATTAACTACATGTGTATCGTTTTCTTATCTGCATGGCTGGTATTGCATGGTACATGGCTACCATTACATGCTACCCTAACCTCTTCCAAAGAACAGAAAAACATTGCTTTCAATCGCCTTATCAATTTTTGAAAAATATATATATGTAGCTTTTGTTTTTTTACAGTACTCACTCTCGTTTGAAAAATGTGTAGCTTTTTCTTATCTACATGACCGCCATTTCATAATGCTATAGCCTCTTCCAAAGAAAAAAAAATAGTGCTTTCAATTGGCTCATAATTTTTTTGTTAAAATCTTTTTAACAAATGTCACATAATCACCATATCTTCCACCATGATTGAGGCCTCCCAAATCACCCCTTATCAAAGTCTTAGAGAGTCTAGACAAGCTCTTGAGAGTATCTTCTTGATTATGAGGTGTGAGTGCGGGTGAGGAAAGAGATGAGTGCACAAAGTCTTGGTGGAGCTAAGGGTAAGGAATACACCTCACCTCTCCTTTTACTGACCTATAATACCCAAGAATAGATAAGGTTAGTACAATCAGTGTGATGAGTGTCCAGCTAGTTGGCTTGAACCCTAATAATTTTCCACTTGAAGGCAAACGTGTCCCAAGTGGCTATGCGTGTAAGTATGAACATATGTATGACTATGAAGCAATCTTGTGGATTTACCCTACACCCATCATCTCCATGCAATGTGTAAATCACTCTGAGGTAGTCTCTTTGTGAGAGCATTCGCAAGGTTATCATCCATATGAACAATCACCAGCTCAATGTTCTTGCTAGCCAATATGTCACGTATCACATGATAACATACTTCTATGTGTTTCAACTTGGAGTGAAGCATGGGGCTCTTTGCTAATGCAATCGCACTCTAACTATCAAAATGCAACACTAGAGTTTGAGTAATGCTCAGATTTCCCACTAGGTGAGTTAACTACATAGCTTCCTTACTAGCATAGAAAACTACCACATACTCTCCCTCTGTGTTGGAAGATGACGTACAATCTTGGAGACATGATCTCCATGACATGGCTGCTCCAACAAATAGGAATACATAGCAAATGTGGATCTTTGACTATCCACACAACGCGCGTAATTCGCATCTATGTAAACCACAATGGATACATCAGTATTCCCAAAGCATAAGCACTTGTCTGTTGTACCTTTCAGATATCACAAGATGTGCTTCACCACTTCCTAATGCTTTCAACCAGGATTTTCCATAAATTTGCTAACCACTCCCACTACAAAAGCAATGTCAGATCTCATGGCTACCGTAGTGTGCGTAAAACTACCAACTGTTGAAGAATATGGCACCTTTTCCTTTCTCATTTTCTAAGAATATCAGATTTGGGAGCATCGTTCTTGATAAGTTTTGCAAATGCCTACATTGGGATGCTTATTGTAGCCTTCCCTCCCTTTATATTCACGTCTGCAAGACCTTGTGGATATCTGTTTCTTGAGATAACTCTAGTATTCCACGATTGTGATCCCTCTTGATTTGCATACCAAGAAAGTGATTTGCATCTCCCGAATCTTTCGTAGAAAACTACGTGCTAAGTGACTTCTCCAAGATTACAATCTCGTCTTTAGACTTCCTAGCAATGAGCATATCATCAACATAATGTATCGGGATATATGATGCTAGATCCAACAAGGGATCAACAAAATTATCAATCCATGGATGGTAGCGACCCGGCTAGGGCATGGAAGCACCACACATGGGTGATTGCGTGAGAGTAATGAGTTGAGAGAGAGTGGGGAAATCATGAGAAACCATCTAGAATATGAAGAAGAGAAACTAATGGAAGGGATTAGTGGGTGGTCACCTCAGGGGGGGAGGGGGTCACTTAATAATTATGTGACTATCACATGAGTATAGCAAAAGGGGTTATGAAATTTTATTTTTTCTCACATTCTCACATTCAAAAGGGGATTGTAAAATGGAATTGGGAAAAAAAGTTTATAGATTGAATAGAAAAAGGGTGTGTTTTATTTGTCAAAATTCACAGATAAGGAATTTTTAAAATAGTCCTTGAACGCATGTGATATACACATTTTATACATAGTGACCCCCCCAAGGTGGTCACACACATGCTAACCCTTATGTGAATCATGCAATGCTCTTTGTTGCATTCCCCACTAATCCTTGTAGGCACATCCTAAACACAAGCTCATCCAACCTCATGGGGTTACGATTAAAGCAAAGTATGTATAAATCCTATTCTACATACTAGTCTAATCATGCACACAATACCATAATCAAACACACAATACCCAGTCAAGCAATATGTTCTTCATACACACATATCAAGATACCAATACACAATTTTAATGAAAAGCATGAGAGAAGAAAGAGGACTCAACTTCAATGCATGTATTAACCAGTTGCATGAAGAGAATACATGTCGCTCCTCCAAGACGCTACCTGTATTCCTTCTTCTTCTCCTTCACTACTCTAGGTTTTCTCACAAAATGATCTCTCCCCTTTCACATGAGTTACAATCTATTTATATCCTCCTAGGGTTTTAAAATAAATATTGGGGGTGCCCAAGGCACAGAGAGTACATTAATAGATACAATTCGATAGAAATAGAGCCTATGAACCTATACATGGTAATGTAAAATGTGTGCATGAAGAAGATGAGAACGAATGTTGGTGTTAGATACTTCCATCAATGATATTATTGATATTCGTATAGAGCAAATATATGTACCTTTAGAATGTACAATCAATCATGTTGGAGAAGGTGGGTACATTTTGGAAGAGTGTCTATCAAGTGTTTACAAAGTTAGTGTCCAGAGACATTTTCTTTTTGGCGCTTTATTGTTAGCATCCCATTTGTTTTTGAACCAAGCACTACAAAATTCATTGATTTAAGCACCCTTGATGGGAATCTTGTGTCAAAGCAAGATTCTTCGCATGCGTCACCATTTGCAACGGATGGAAAAATCCTTGCGGATATCTTGAGATCCACGTAAGCGTAAGGTGTGAGTTTTGTCCTAGTGTCCTAGAGAATGAGTCAAGGAGAGAAGAGTGGAATTATCCCACATGCAGTGGTGCAAGGCTGTAGATCTACTTAAAAAGCTCATTTCATGAATGAATTAAAAAACTCTATTTTTCATTACATCTCCCTTGTTTATGGCGAGCTTGTGATGGCTTAGCAAATACTCAAGACCGTGTTTATGAGTCCAACTCAATTGATCTTGGAACCTAACTTGCTTGAGTGATAATCTAGCCAACACACACTCACTCGTGTGCACAATTTTTATCTTTCATCCACCCTAGCTAGCACGATCCCATTCCCATCAAGTCGTATCATAGCACCAGGGTGTGCTAGCTAGGTTTGCTATTATGCATTTGCGCATTTGTTCAATTAGCATTCCTCAATCATCATTAGCTGGATCCATTAGATACAAGCTTCTATTGCATACCACATGCCTAATCAGTATTCCATTGGCTAGAATGAGCATGTTCTTGAGTTAAAGACTCTTGGCCACTAATCATTGGCTAATTGGAAACTTAATTATCTAGAATTCATTAATTTGTCATTAGGAACTTGCATTTTGCATTCAGTGGTTGCTCTTGATTTTAGCAAAATTGGCATTTTCCATTGGTGTGTGTGTGTGTGTAGCCCCTTTCGAGAGCTTCCTATCAAACCTAGCCATGCTAAAATCACACTTCATTTGCCTATTCTAGAGCTTGATTAATTTTTCTCTCTTGCACACCCTCATTATCTGAAATTCCTACAACTTAGGATCTTGTGTGTGTGTGTGTGTGTGTGTGTGTGTGTGTGTGTGTGTGTGTGTGTGTGTGTGTGTGTGTGTGCGCGCGCCTAAAGGAGCATTCAATGCTCACCATCCCCCTACGGAAAAGAAGTTTCAAATTAACCCCAAAAGATGGCCCTACCCGTGGTGGGAACACCTTGTTCTTAGGGTCTTTGACTTTTTGAGGGGGCACTCAAAGGCAGCCCAAAAGGGGCACTCACATACAAGCCTGCCCACTACCCCGGCCAACTGCCCGCGCCTGCCCGCAGTCTACCCATCCTAACCCGACTGCCTGGAAAACTGACCAAGGTGCTCGAAATTTCCTGGCTCTAGAAGGAATTTCTCCCACGCCTCTGGAGCACCACAAGGAAGTGCTTCTCTTGGCCCCCCTTCGCGTGTTGCTCCCCTGAAACTAGAAGCCGCTCTCAACCTCCTAAGAGGTTCTTCCCCAAGGCCCGTTAAGCGACCAATCCCGCGAGCAGAGCACCAGCCTCAGCCCATGACCTACAAAGAAAGCATCAAGATAAAGCCTTCAAAGAAGATCCACAGCTTCAAATTTGGGGAAAATTTTTGGCTCAAGCTTCAAAAAAAAAGAGAAGCAAGTTTCCTTTGAACTCCCACATTCATAAGCTTCGAGCTTTGCCTTAGTGGGCTTGTCATACCCGTAGAAGAACATTCAAAAGGCCTTCACCACGATCAAGCACAAAGAAAAAGTTTATGCTATGTATGCCATGCCTATTAAGGCATCTATACTGAGCGCAAGCTCGAGGGGATGAGCAAAGGATCATCATGAAGTTTCTATCTATTATACACTTAGTGTACTTGATTTTGCACAAACTTTATTTTTTCATCTTGTAAAAAATCTTGCATCCATATTTTCATGCACTCAATGCAAAATAAAAAGGGCTTCTATGATGTATGGAGTTCCAGACACTGGCCTTTGAGAGTCTCCAAGTGCAACTTAGACCGCTCCAAGGCACCATGGGAAAATCGGTAACAGCATCATTAGCATCCACATTAGCACTTCTTCTACATCGGCATTTTTGCATTGCACTTGTTTTTTCAATAAAGCCCGATTGCACAAAAAAAGTGGGAAGGAAGCACTTGTTTGAGGGGTGTATACGAAGACAAAACCATGAAGCAATTGAAGACAAAGCTTTGGAGAAGACTAAGGTGCTCTTGGATAAGAGCAAAGCAGACATTTTTCAAAAAAAATCTCTTGGATTAGAGGGTTGTTTTTTGCTCTTGCATTGGAGCGTGGCTCCTGGATTGGATGTTATGCTGATTATCTTCTGGATTGGGGATGTATGTAGTCTGTGCTCCCGGATTGGGATGTATGTAGTCTATGCTCCTCGATTGGAGTGTTATCTTTATTCATCAAGTTGTATCCAAAGTTTAAGGGGAGTATTCCTCTTGTATTGACATCCTTAGTGGATAAAGAATCTTCCATGTATTCCTCCTATTCCAAACCTCAAGGGAAGGATTGTAAGGTGTGAGGTTTGTCCTAAAGAATGAGTCAAGTAGAGAAGAGTGGAATTATCCCACATGCAGTGGTGCAATGAATTCAAATTTTAATGTATGCTACACATAAAAGTAATATTTTTGTAATCCTCCTTTCATTGAATTTATCCATTAGGTTTCAACGATTTGTTTTGTCGAATGATAGTGGCCTGATGAAGAATCATCTTGCATCAATGCACTTCTCAATTTGAAACGCAATTGCACTTATGAATTCTTCCAAGGTAGTCAATTTTTGGGGCAAGGTAAGGAAGGGGAGAAGTAAATTGTTTTCAAAATATCGACAATCAAGTATGAGCCTAGTGAAGCGCGTGAGGCAAAATTGGATAGCATATCTATGCTACACTTGGGTCCAATTTGATCACACTAGATGGGTCATAGATTGTGTAACAATGGTGTGCCATTTATATAATTGAAGGTATGATTTTTCAACATACTATGTGTTATAGAGAGCATTGTTTTGCAAGAAATTACTGATTATAACCAGATGCAAAATGAAGGAAGAGAACATGGATTCATAGTGCCTCTTTTGGGAATGCCTCAATAACATGTTGGTCATACATCGGAGTGAACCGGAAGATTTCTTTGGATTCATGCTAGAGAAAATTTCTTTGGATTCATGACAGATAAAGCATAGGCAAGTTGGAATGTAGTGTGTCATGTTTTCAGTGGTCATAAGAGAAATGTGATGGAGAGCCGAGAGTATTACTACCTATTTCATTGAAAGAAAAGCATGAATCAACACACTATCAAGTATATAGTCGCACCCTTGCAAGAAGAACACAAAGAAATGTGTGAAAAGTGGAGACAAACACCATCCAAGGAGGTATCTGTAGTTGAAGCCCGACTGATATGATAATGGTGTCAACTAGAAAATTGCATAGACAAAAACCTTGTATACATAAATTCATGGCTAAGCTGATAGGAGGTCCACATTGCCCATGGGGGTAGCATCATGACCTCCGTTCAAAACAACATGGACGATTCCAACACCCCACGCATAAATCTTGTTGAAAATAAACATGGGAGCTGATTGGCAAGAGAGGGATTCAAGAGGTGGATATTGTTGTACAATGCATGTACCGCTCACTTTTTAACTGCACTTTTGTAGAGCACAAAGGCTATTTTATACTTGAAAGGAAAAAATTAGGGAAGGGTATGTCCTTAAAAAGGCTTTCCAAGCAGTTGAGTAATATCCATCTCATGTCACAAGCCTCATGAAGAAGCTACCAAGGGAACACCATGCTATAGGGCACCCTCAACTCTAATAGTGAGGGCGAGCTTTTTGAAATGGGGCCTCTAAACCCAAACCAATGGGCCTACCCTCACAAAATGTTCGTAAAGAGGTACGCACACTACTTGGGGCACCACCTTCTTTTGGGAGTGGAGAAGGAAACCAATCAAAATAACACTTGCACTCACCCACTCAAGCAACACACTTTGAAAACCCCCTTACTCTATATACACTTTGGACACTTGAACACCATCAATGATTATGCAACCCAATGCCGTGCATCCAAAAAATGAAATATGCAATTTGTGGAATAGCATTCACCTTCTCCCCATAAGAATACCCATAATACATCCAAACTCTTCCTCTCTCAAACACTCATCAAAAAAATCATGCGCACAAGACTTGCCTCTCAAACACACAAGAGAATCACTTACATCAAACTAACACACTTTGCATAGAGAGCTCATCTCCATCTATGCAATGCCGTGACACAAATAAAATCACCATGAGAGGTAGCCACATGCATATGTAATGAAGCAAAAGAGGGTTAGAGTGAGAAATTTCTTTAGACCAATTGAATAAGTGTGGAGAAACAAACCAATGGTAAATTGAGAATAGAACACTTACTTGATTTCTCGCACACCTTTTAAAGGGAGGACAGACGCTGGCTAACCATCACGAATTGCGACACTTGAAAGTTTTGAAGATGATTTCATGATCATTAACATAACCATGAGAGAGATCATGATGTATTTACAAAATATTGAGGTGCTACAAATGATTTATTGGGTTGATGGAGTAAGAGATTGTAGAATGGAAAGAGTGGAGAATAGAGTTGCACTTCCTCCAAAGAGGAGGGTTAGGAGGGAGGATGTGAAAGAGGGAGAGTTGGGGTTTTCTCTACTATTGATCAAGAAACAACATGAAGTTGAACATATAGGTGTGTGTGTGTCCTTGAGTCTCTCCAAGGGGGGCTATTTATAGTTGTGTAGGAGTGGGATTATGCTACACTTAATTAGAGTAAGTGATTAGACCTAATTAAGTGTCCTTTGACCACTCATTGAATATTGGACATAAAAGGGACTATTTATTCACCAAAAATATCATTTTAGACCGTGAAGGCTCCATAGGGGTGCATAATGTAGGTGGGCCCCACCATGAGGCCCTACGGGTGGCTCCTGCGGGGTATCTCAACTTGTCTGTCTTGGCATTTAGAAAGCATCTTTAGGTTGGTCCCATCCCATGCAAGTGACCTTGAACACTCATTTCTCTTCTAAAAGATGAGTAGGGGAAAAATAAGATCTCACCCTCTTCATTTACTTGATTTATAGTTCCCTTTTGCTACGAATCTGACAGATTTACACTATTTTGACCATAACTTTTTACATGTAGCTCGGAATGACATGCTTCAAAAGGAAAAATTGACCTTCTCAACATGTTTGATATGAATTTGGACTATTCTTCACGCCCATGTACCAAGGAATTCGGTTTGGGAGGTCCACACTACGCTAGGGAACCTTTTGCTTCCAAGTCTTCTTGTATGGGCCCTTTGCTTGTATGCATCCAAGGGGAATCATGCTTTTTCAAAAGGCTATGATGCTTAAACAAATAAAGGAGGGCCCAAAATTATTTTCTTGTGAAAAGAATATACAATTGGAGTCTTTTTGAAAGGAGAGAAACTATATGTATATTCTTAAGAGATATTGGGCCACCTATGTAGGGGGCATAGAAGACTTGTAGAGAGGGACCATAATCTTTGGTAAAGACAAGTAGAGAGTTGATTTCCATGGGAATTTATCTATATGGGGTGGAAGATGGATATATTATTTTTCTACTACTAATTCACAAGAGGTAAGAAAGTTTGGGGGTATATAGTTGGTTATTGTATGCTTATTCTATTTACAAAGCAAAAAAGAAAAGGGTGGTAATATAAATATATGACTAAGGTGACATTTTTTGGGAAGAGTATAATGTATGTGTCGCCACAAAGGTTAAACGAAGAGGGGGAATTTACTCTAGATAACTTAATAGCGTAGAAAAATATATACACATATGAGGAAGAGGACGTTGAGTAGGCTGACAAATGTTGCAAAAAGATGGTTACCATTTTATGCCACTCAATAGGTAACATGGAAACTTCTCAAAAGAAGAGGTTTCCAATAGAGGTGATGAATAATCAGGATGAGTTAACTCATCGATTGGAGTACAATTCAATTGCAAAGGATCACTGTCCAGGTGGATGGCCAAGGAAGATAAATTCTGTAGGTGAAGGGTTATCAAGTACACTCTATTAAGAGGAATGAAGGGGGAGGGTCTATGGTAAAGGATAACAAGATCAACAAAGAAATGTGGGCTATTTGGCGCACCCACACAAAAGACAAAGGGACTTGTAGTGGAACACCTAGTTAGGGAAGGATATGTGGCAGGTAAATTGCATCTCCAATGTGGGAGTTCCAGGTTCCTCTCTTGAAGGATATTATAAACATTTGAGGAAAATGGTCATTGGTTCTATCTCGAGGACGCTTTAAATTGTCATATTTAGGATAGCAATATTGACACACAACATGGGAGGTATCGACCATACCATTTGGGCAGTGCAAATTGGCACAAACCTTTCTTTGGAGTAAGTGAAAAAATTGTATGAAGGGGGGTATCAAATGGAACATGCTGCAGGGAAGAGCACTCTAGACATTATCTCTATCTTCCAATGACAATGTGACGAGGTCATCACATAGTCCTTTGCAAAACGATCATTCCAAAACTCGAGATGGGCTATGAAAAAAGTACCGCACAACAATTTTAGTGGAGGCAACTCGCAAAATTGCTTTAGCTCTAGCTTTGAAGGCAAGGGCAATAGAGGAGATTTTTCGGGTCAAAGGAGTGAATAAAGTTTTCAAGGTGGAATCACATGGAGAAGAAAATCATATGAATATGTGTGAGGTTCAAACTTGCAAAGAGACAACTTGTACATGCCCGGATTTCAAGATCGTCTTGCCATTTTGGAATCCCAATGATGAAAGATTCTTCAATGTATGTTTTTTGTATTTCTCACTATATAGAGCATTGTTTAGTAATTTTCTTTTTGCATAGTGACATAGGGAATGGAGTTGTTGAGGTGTCAAATCAATCCTCTATTCAATTAAATATTGATTTAAGATTCTCTCAAATGCTATAAAATAGCTTTGTGTCCACATTTTAATTTGTTCACCGTTTAAAAACTAACATTGTGCACTACTCTCTTCGCACAATGTCTCACAATCTTGAAACGTCCATCAAATTTTCTTGGGATGCCTTGGAGGCTATCCCCAATGGCAAAGTAACATATGAAGAAGAATGGTTCAAGCAAGTTATCAATAAAATAGTGAAAATGTATGCCCTTTATCAAATGTGCACCGAGCTCAAGATGTGCTCGTTGCAAAGCTTGAGTGAAAAGGCTAAATTCTCCATTACTTTCTAGAAGACAACCAAGATCATCACAAAGGCAGATGAAGAGAAATTGAAGGAGTAGCTAGGGCGTGAGTAATCTCTTACCCATAGAGGAGAGCACTACTTGAAAACCGGGGCCTTCACGCAATTGAATGTATGTGCAACTTATAAAGTGATCTCTTACCCATAGAGGGGAGCACTACTAGAAAACTAGGTCCTTCAACCAATTGATTGTAAGTGCAACTTATAAAGCATGATCCCTTATGGACTACAAGTGATATGCAATGTAATGCTTCCATGAATAATAAATATTCATCTTTTTGATGTTTTGAACAAATTGTCCAATGTCAAAGTAATAAAACGTTTTGAAAGAATTGAAATGTATGTGTCTGTATTCCTTTTGTCTAATCTCTCTCTCTCTCTCTCTCTCTCTCTCTCATTTCTTCTCAATGCAGAGGGTGGGAGAGTTATGAAAATAGATAGTATGGGTCTTTGTGGTATGCATTCCCTCTCCTGCTATCCCCCTCTCTCACTCTCTACTCAAATGAGCAGATTCCAAAAAGATTCTAGAGAAAAAATGTGTGTGAGAGAGATGACGTGTGTGTGTGTGTGAAGAGAGAGAGAGAGAGAGAGAGAGAGAGAGAGAGAGAGAGAGAGAGAGGGTGCATCATCAAAATGTTTCAAATTATCAAGACCCATAGTGAACACGAGTTTGCATTGCTAACTCTTGTGAGCAATAAGATCACCCCCTACATAAACTCACATAAGTACTAGAAGAATATTCCATGAGCAGCAGTAGTAGCTTTTAATGCTCTCACTTTAGATATTGTTTTGTTCTCTTCTAAGAATTGGTCTTCATACTGGATAGATAACCCAAGTCTAGGATAGGGTTTTTGGTCCACCTATTCATGCATCCTTCATCTCCATAAATTTTCAAGGAACCTAATAAATGTTTTGTATGTACCAAAAAACTTGTTCTTTGTATGTACATATTGTAGCACATAGGTTCTTATGATAGAAAAAAATCATTTTAACTGTTGCAAAAAGTCTATATATGCAAGTGAGTATGACTACAAACAAGGGACATTATGATGTTTTAACATTGTGTCCATGTTCTTAAAAATTGCTCATACTTGGGTCAGACTAATTTAGTGTTGAAACAAATGTACTGTTTTTTCTCTTTCATAGAACAAAATAATGTGATCAAGACATTTTACTATCCAAGAACCAAATTAGTGTCAATAATACTCTCTCAAATAAAGAAAAATGACATGGTTTCTTATAGGTGTTGCCTTAATCTCCACCTAACAAGTTCAAATCTTTATGACTGCTAACAATGTAAATTAAAAAAATATGTAAAATTTATCCATTTAACACAAGAAACAATCAAATTGGCAAATGACATAAAATTGAATCCAAGATTACAAACAAGGTAGAAAAATATAGATGTAAAACTATTGGGTAATTACATCTGGATTATGAAGGCTTAATTGCATCACAATTTATGTGATATATAGCATCTAAATTTGTATTCAAAATCTCATAATCCCAGCCTCATGTTGGGGGTTTGCTAAGCACTTTTTTTATAAAAATGTTGGTATAAAATAAGCAATTTTTTGCCTTGATCTCTCCCACTTACTTGTTCAAAATGCAATTCCAGCCTCAAGTACTGCAAGATGAAGTTAAAACTTTCAAAAATAGCAAATTTTATATTTCTCAATAGAAACAATTCAATGCATTTATTACTCAAAATGAAATAAAAAATTTGGTATGTGAGGTTTGGGCCTCTACATCTAAACATAAAATATAGCATCAAATTTTGGTGTTAGTATGTTACTAAAGTAATGATAGCTACTTGATAGCTATCTCTAAATATATAAAATACAATTGTGCTCTTAGTATTACTAAACAATATTAATAGCTATTTCTCTTAGCTATCTCTAAACACAAAAAATTGTTAGTGATAGCTATCTCCCTTAACTATCTCTCAACACAAAAAATAATAGTGATAGTTGTCTCTTGGCGAGCTCTTAGCTATCTTTAAACATAAAAATGCAATCTTGAATAGTGAGCACAAGTTGGATGCAATGCACCATAGGTGTGAACATGAAAAAACAATCTTGCATAGTGAGCACAAGTTGGATGTAATGCACCAACTTGGACATTTGAGTAGACGCTCTTACTTCTAAGTTGGCTAGTACACATATACATATCAATAGATGGAGTCTCTTGGTTGTAAAAGGAGTGTGCTTTTACCCCATATGAACATTTAGGGATGGGACAGAATATAGAGTGTCTTGTTTGTTATGAGGATTTAAATTGTGCTCATATAGAGTATATAGAGTCTGTTAGTTGTTATGAGGATTGTAATGAATCTGATAGAATATAGAATGTCTTGTTTGTTATGAGGATTTATGCTTACCTTCAAGTGGACATTTAGGATAATATAGAGTCCCTTAGTTGTTATGAGGATTGTAATGAACCTAATATGTTTTGTCTCTTGGTTGTTATGAGGTATTTCTCTTACCTCTAAGAGGATAATAAGGATTTTAATAAAGATAATATGTACTGTCCCTTGGTTGTTACGAGGATTTACTCTTTACCTCTAGGTGAACATTTAAAAGTGCAAATAGGGTTTGTCCCATGGAGGTTCAACTCTTACCTCCATTTTGTAGAATCCTTGCAAAATCCTCTTGGTTGTGCAAGGAGGTAATCTTCTTACCTCCAAGTATGCTTTAAAAAATAGGGTTCACTTAATTGTTTTTGAGTATTTTCTCTTAACTTTAAGTGAGCATAGAAGGTGATTTAACTTAAGAATCATTAGGTTGTTTAGGGTTAGATCTCCATACAAATATTCTTACAATATACCCTTCTATCGTACTTATAGTCTATAACTTATATGTGGCACTTTTAATTTTGGTAGTTCATGTTGTTTTTCAAGATCTTACAAAGGCTTCACTATCAATTATTCTAGGTATCATACTTTATTTGTAGCCACTTTGAAGACATGGGGCAAGGTAAATAGTGGGAATATGTGGAAGAGTTGATCCATGGCAAAACATCATCCCATTTTCAGTGCAGAAATTGTGGCCATCGCTTGCGTGTCAATGCAACTCGCATTAAAGAGCATCTATTTGGAGTGGGTACCAAGGTAGGGCATTGTGGTGCACCACCATTAGACATATGGATGCACTTTTTTGGCTGTGTGAAAAGTTCTAGGAGAAATTTGTGCTATCCAAAAGGAAGAAGGGCATGGGTGGTGAGACTGCTATTGGTGCCTTTAATGGTGCAACATCTTCAACAAATAAAGAGTGTAGCCAATGTACCCCAATGGCGTCACTGCAAGGGATCCCTATCTGTATTGTGGTGAATGATAGCCATGCCATATGTAGCACGGCTGGCACCTCTCAAACTTTACATGTGGCATTTGAAAAGCAAGATATATTAGATTTACACCTAAAGTGGATACAAGATTTCATGGTTTGTGCAATCCCATTCAATGTAATCAAAAGTCTTATACTCAAGGATGCACTCATGTCCATGGCCAGAAAACTATTTGTCATGCTTGATTACAATAAAATGTGGATCGGATATGTAGACAAGGTGAAGTCACACACGGAGGCCATCCTCAAGTGAGTAGTGCTTGACTTTGTACCTACATTTGGGTGTACTATAGCCCTCAACCAATAGATGTGTTGTCAAAAGAAGGCTTTAATCAAGGTCATTCTTATATTTCCTAGGGGTCCAATGTTTTTTGAGATCATCGACACCTCTCTAAAAGAAAAAATGAGTAATTTTTCTTTAAAGGTGTACAAGCAATGTATCGTAAAATTTGGCACTTACCAAAGTCAATCATTACACAAACATGATTACAAAAGATAGTTTACAAGAATACAACAAGTATACAATTTATAAGTGATTTATCAAATAGATTGAGAAATAAGTAACTCTTGAAGCAAAAAATCTCAAAGAGTCAAAGAAAATTAGAATAGGCACAAAGTTCAATAGTCTAAGCTCTTACATTTCAATGCAACATAATTAAATCATATTGCTACTGGATGCATTCCTTTACACACTCTTTCATAGACAAAAACCTAAAGTGATGAATACACTTTCCCATGTAGAAATCTAAGCCATCCAAGATTAGGATGACAAGGTTTTGCCCTCATCGTAAGTGCAATTGATGGATCGCAAATTTGAACGCTTGACAAAGTACACAATGCACATTCCTAAGAAAATTTCAATCATATGGATGAAAATTGAGAAGTAAACGCAACTAAAACCATACATAAAGTGCATACTTTCCATTATAAGAATTGCTATCCACCCAAGATGAAAATGTCGGGATTGTAGGTCCCATTGTAAGAGCAAGAGACAGACCACGAAGAGATCATGTCTGGAAGCCAGTTTTCCTAGTGTAAGAGACACGGATATACTAAGAATCATAATGCATGGAGAATTGTAAAATTTGCAAGCTCACATATATTGGAGATACACTAACCTAAAGCCTAGTGTGAGGTATGGAAATATTGCAAAGAAAATCATGAACAGTACACATGATGTCTAATGGTCTTCTATAGCCACACAATTACGAGACACGTGAGTGAATCATAATAAGGTTTGTTTTATCTATTTCTAAGTTACTATGGGAGTAAGAGACACATATTTTCCAAGTCATAACAGCCTATAATAACGCTTAATAAACCTAAAGTGTTACAACTATTTGTCATGTAAGAGGCTCTAATACAATAGACACAATTTGTAAATGAGTAAGAAATGCAATATGCAAATAAACATACACATAGATGCAATCAACAAGCAATTTTCTCCCATATGGTGGAAAAGAGTACGGAGGGGAAAAGTTGAGCTTCTTCATGTGGCAATCAAAGTGCATTATATTGCAACATCAAGTGGTAGCTATGAGCACAATTGGTCAACCTATGACTTCATCCACTCCAAGCTTAGAGATTGTCTAGATCCAATGTGTGCCAAAAAAATGAAGTATGTGTTCTGTAATTCTCTCCTTATTAGTGTGCCCACAATGATTACCACAAGAGATTCACTACAACCATAAGTGCAAATTGGAATGGCCCAAAGACACGAAGTGCTTATAGATGAAGACAATGAAATAGAGTGGAAAGTGGCCTTTGAATACTTTGTCATGTATGAGGTAGATGATATGGTAGATTGAGTGTTTGGCCGATGTAGCTCATAAGCACCCAGTAGTCGGCCACACCTTGTCCAAGCCACATTTTTTAAAGTAATATACCCTATTTTTTTGGAAAATCTTGTATATGAGTTTATGTATTTGATTTGAATTTGTAAACCTCTGAGCTATAAAAGTTGATCATGTACTCAAAGCCCAAGTAACCGGTCGTTGGCCATTTTGAAAAGCTTTAGGTATATAATCCAAAAGCCTTAGTTTGAATATATTATGATTTATCTTTTGGAAAAAAAAGAAGAGCTTTGTGTATGACTGTCAAGTGGCTACTTAGTTTGATGTTGTAATCCTTTTTTTTCATGATTCGATAAACCAAATTTAGTTTTGAGAACTGCCATTAGGGGAATTTTGAGGTCACTTTTGTGCCCTGTAAGAATATGTAGAGAGAGAATATATACTTTATTTAAAAAATAGTGAAATGTTTGTAAAAAGGTGAGTTTGCGTCCTTTTTACCTCTGCGGAAACATGTCATTGTCAAATCTTTCTAGGATCTTTAGTATTCTAAAAAATACTCCCTCCAAAACTAACGAAAACGTCAGTTCTGGCCCAAAATTCAAAATTTCACTTGCTGAAACAAACCTTTTCTGTGTCGTCTTCTTCCTCGTATTTGCAGAGCTTTTCTCTATAGTACTATCTCTAACAAATACTGTTAATAGACTTCCATGGAGAAGAGAAGCTTATACCATCTACACATTGAGCTAAATGAAGAATATTGTCCAGTGCGCAAGAGAAACAAATGTGCAGAGGTGTCCTCGTCCATATTTGAAGCAATGCGGCAAGATTAAAAAAAACACATTGATCTCTGGACTGATGGAAGATTGTATCCAGTGGACCCAATGACAAAGAGCACTCCCCCATTATCAAATTGTTCATCTTTGATAAAATTTGTGGGTGATGGTCAAAGAGGTTTGCTGGGTTATACACAGAGTCTTGCGGTAGAGAGAGATATTCTTAAGTTAGAAGATCATTTGGCCAAACAAATGATAAATACTCTTAAACAACAGCTTGAGGAATGTAAAGAGAGCAGCGAAAAGCTACAAACTCAACTCAAACAAGCTAGAAGAAAGAATACAATGTTAGGAAACAGAAAAAGAGAAAAGAAGTCAAAGAACATTGAAGCCTTGAGACGTGGTGGAGGAGGTTGCAGCAGGAGAATCAGAGCAGCAAGGTATATATGCTTATTTTATATTGTTAAGTTGCTACTATTCTTTGTTAATATGCTTAGGTTACTTTTCTTTGTTAATATGCGTAGGTTACTTTTCTTTGTTAGGTTGTTAATCTTTTTGTTAGGTTGTTATTAAGACCCTATTGCAGCTGTTCTTTATTAAATGATTTAATTTAGTTGATCACTGTTTGTTTATTTTGTTGGTGTCATTTGGACAAGATCAATAATCAGTTAATTTTGTACCTTTTGTTTGAGGACTTTGCTACAACCAAACTCTGCATCAAACATGGAAATGGCAGCTAAACATTATTGTGATGTTTTACCTCCCAAGGTTGCCAAAAAGATTTTCACAGAGAAGAAGTTTAACAAGGCAAAGGAGCAGTGCATTGAGGGATTTTTGTAGAGCTCTTGCTTGGACAAGGAGGATGTGCAATATACTATGGATAAGGTAGGCATTAGCAGAGATGGTTATAGCAAGCTGTTTAGAAATGTGAACTCAATAAGGTTAAGATTGAAACAGACCTGAAGAGATCTTCAAATGGAAACAATGTGCCTAGAAAGGTCTTTGTTGGTGGTGTGAAGGCCAGAGCTTTCCTAGGGTTTCATGGCAAACTAGGAAAGGTAAATGCCAAGAAGGGTTCATCCAATGTGAAGTATAACCAGTGGAAAGCTCTCCACAATGCCATCAAAGATCATGGTCTTGAAGGTACATCAAGAAATGAGGTCCCATAGGATGTGGGCAAGCACATAGGATGCCATTGTGGCAAAATAACCAGCTCTAGAACCAATAAGTCCAGGGAAGAATCCAAAAATTGTGATAGCTTCCTCCTTTTCCACCAATATTAACTTCTCTAACCCTGGAGGAAGCTGATATGAACCAACAACCTTTGCAAGTGCTTTAATTGCAAGCATTGGCAGCAATGGTTCTCTTGTAAACTTGTTATGGAATATAATGACAGTCTCTTTGTTGAGCTTCCCAATAAAGTGTCCCAAGCTCTGGTTCCTTCCTAAATTTAATGGTCTGGAACCCTTCCCCCTGCCAAGGAATTTGTCTGTGTCCAGTATTTCAATCTGCAAAAATATGTCTTGGTTAATTGTTTGGCACATTAATTAGACAAAGCAAAATGGTCATAAACATACCTTAGGAGACTCATCCTCCTCAAAAAAGGCAGGTTCCCATATATCAATGGATCTAGTTGCCCTTACTTCATAATCTCTGGTCTTTTCCTCTCCCATATGCTCTATTTTAAGCCTTTTTTGGATCTCATTGAACTCCTCTTCAAAACGTACACCCTGTTGCTCATATCTCAGAACAATGTCCTGCGCAAGCTTTCCAACACTTGAGCTGTCAATAAAATTTTCTGCCTCTGTGTCCAAGACTGCTAAGGGGCAAGAAGAGTAATCAATGAATCCTATGTCATTACATCCCCACTCAGCCAAAACTTCCCTTAGATAAAAAAGATGCTGAATGTCATTCAGCAAAACATATTCCTTTTTGTTAACTTTGTATGTGGAAAATGTTGTTGTGCAATGCAAAGGATCAACATCTTCATCCTCAATGTCAACATTCTCCACTTTAGTGATGTTTTCTGCTTTAAATTTTGCAATGTCCAACATCTCAATGCTTTGTAGTTTCTCTTCCTCTTCATGGAACTCCATCTACCTCTCCTCTTCCTCCTCTTCCTCCTGGTCCTCCTCAGCCTGAGAAATCTGCTTTGGAATCTGTTTGCCCTCTGGTGTTGGGAGTACACTGAAGAAAATGATAAGTCCAAGGTCATACTCTACCAACTGGCAATGCATATTACCATGAAATTTGCAAGGCTTTATGATCTTTTTCCAGTCTGGATGAAGGCTTGAACACTTCTTTGCAATACCTGTCCTTGCCAAGCTACCTGCTTTGCATATATCAAGAAAATGAACAAGATTATTAAGCCTGTGATCTTTGGTCAATGCTCTATATATCTCTATCAATTCACTAATTTGTGTGGAGAAGCCATCCACAAGTAGTTGAAGCTCAAAGGCATCATTAAAAATCTCTTTGACACTTTGAAATCTTGCAAGTTCATTAACTTTGTAAAGAAAAGACATCAGCCTCTAATCAGCGGTCTCTTGCATATCCTCTGTATCCATTAGGACAATCCACAAATGTCTGAGAAAGAGAAAAGAGAAGTCCATCAAGACATTAAGAAGTAGACATGACATTAAGAAATATATTTCTTCTATGACTAAAATATATCAATAAACTACCCTTCCTTAATAATGCAAAAAACTAATAATGGTTTACAAACAAGTATGCAAGTTGTAAATCTAAGCAAGCAAGAAAGAATTACAACAAATTGTGTCACTTGCTATGCGAGCTGTGAGGGTGAGGAGAGAGTTGGCACTCAATAAATTCGCTTACGGCGTGTCACTGGGTAAGCGGTCGACACCTTCAAAATTCGTGCATGGGGTGTCGCGGGGTGTCGCTTGGAGGCTTTATTTGTAGCCTTGTGAAGGACAATGAGCGGAAAAGTGGGTTGGGTAGGTTGCTTATATGGCCAAAAATGCCGCCTTGGGGGGTGTGCCAAGCGGTTTCCGCCTCTAAGTTTGTGCACAATGGCTAATATGCGCCTAGGGAGTTGTGCACCTAGGGAGTTGCGCATAGCGCCCTATACAAGCCCGAGAAGCACTCAAATCGAGCACATTCTTGCCCAATTTTTCCCGATTCTTGCTGCGCTATTATCTGATTCTTGCGGCGCTTTCACAACCCAATTTTACCCGCACTTGGAACAATTGTCACCCCGCCACCCCGTGCGCGATCTTTGTATGTGTGAACTTTTTCCTCGCTTTGCTATTTCGCCTACGGGGTGTCACTCGGTCGCGAGCCGCTTGGAAGGTGAAAAATTCCAATGCTATGGTTATCCCGCACGGGGTGTCATAATAGGAAAAAAATGTTTGTTGTTTGTTACTAATGTTTGTTGTTTGTTGTGCAGCAATCATTCCTATTCCTTTTGAAGATGGCAAGGACCAAGAAGAACAATCGTCACCCCGTCACCCCGTGCGCGATCTTTGTATGTGTGAACTTTTTCCTCGCTTTGCTATTTCGCCTACAGGGTGTCACTCGGTCGCGAGCCGCTTGGAAGGTGGAAACTTCCAATGCTATGGTTATCCCACACGGGGTGTCATAATAGGAAAAAAATGTTTGTTGTTTGTTACTAATGTTTGTTGTTTGTTGTGCAACAATCATTCCTATTCCTTTTGAAGATGGCAAGGACCAAGAAGACTGCAAGGAAAGTTGATGAGCCTCTATCCAAAGATGAAGAAGAGGTTCCTAAGCCTAGCAAAGCTTCAGCTAGTACTTTACCAAAATAACCATCCACTTCTAAAGATCCTGGCAAACCAACCTCTGCTGGCACAAAGAAGACCAAATCTCAGAGGAAGGATTCTTCTCTACCCGACCCTAAAACAAGCAAAAGGAAAGATACACATCAGAGGAAAGCTTCCAAGCCTGTGCAGCTTAAGCCTCTCCTTACAAAGAGAAAGTTCAAGCAGGGGGTCAAATGTCTAAGAGAGATAAGGAAGGCCATAAAGGCCATCAATCTTGCAATTCCCAAACTACCCTTCCAGAGACTGTGCAGACAAGTTGTAGAGGAGTATAAGATTTCCATGAGGTGGACTAGTACTGCATTGGCATGTATCCAGGAGGCTTCTGAGGACTTTATGATTGAGATTTTCCAAGATGCCTATATTTGTGCAGCTCATGCCCATAGGGTTACTCTGATGGACAAAGACATGATCACTCTTAGGAGGCTGACATATAGGTTTTCAAAAATTTTGGAGCCTGTCCCTATTCATGATATAAAGGCATTCAATATTCTCAACATTCCTCCATGGAGGAAGCCCAAGGAGCCTGAAGTAGGAGTTTTTGATATTACTGAAGAAGAGGAAAAGGAAAGGAAAAAGAGAGCCAAGTAAGACAAGGAAATTGCAGAGAGAAAGGAGCTTGACCTGTTGGAACCTCAGCCAGTGCCCCTCTTGAGGAGTGTCAATCCTACTGGTTTTGTTGTCACTCTATTCAGTGGAGAGGATCCTAGGGAGGATTACAATTCACTTGACTCTGAGACCTTGGAAATTCTCAAGGACTGGACCAAGGAGATGAATTCTCCACTCCTTATCACATGCCTTAGGTTGTTTTTGTTTTCCTCTGTATTTTTGTTTATAGCAAGAACTCTTTATATAACAAGAACTCTTTACCAGGTTAATGATGCATTCATATGAGCCAGACCTTCAACAAAAGGTGGAGATTTTAGACCCTGCTATCTCCCAATTTCTCAGGACAGAGACAAACATTAGAGAGCTCACAAAGTGGTTGACTCATGTGGACTTGGAAATCTGTGAATTTTCTTGATTCCTTATCATGAGAGGTAAGTTTTCTACCTACACCTTGTGAAGAGAATTTGCTAATTCACGTTAGAAGGCTAACTGAGGCTTGTTTTTATAGCTCACATTGGAGTTTAATTGCAATTGATATTGTGAAAAGAAAATGCTACTTTGTCAATTCTCTTGCTGGAGTACATGGTCAAGCAAAATTGTAAGTATAGCAGCAGACACATTTTGTAAACCATAAGCACATACTTTTAGTAAAGCAGAACCTCATTTATAAAGAATTTTGGATAGTGCTACTATAAGATTTATAGATGCTGAATGACATCCATTTTGTAGTGGTGAAGGTTGGAATTCTTTATGCTTTGTTCACTTCAATGGATTATCCTCAAAGATTTTTTCCCAAAAATACATGTAATGAATTGCAGGTTCCAATCCAGCCTGAAAGCCATTCATGTGGATGGAGGGTATTGACAAATGCCAAGCTCCTCTTGGACTTCATATACTGCAATGACAATCAGGATATAGAAGTATAGCATATTTCATATTTGCCAGCTGTATTTTTTCTCATTTTATTGTTCCTAAAACTTGCTTTCTATTGCCTTGTATAGATCAACAGAGAGTGCTATGGTTGACAAGAGCAAGGATTATCAAGTATATGATTGAAGCAAATGGAGAACTGCAAGAGGTATTTGAAGATGATGATGTTGAAGAGAAGGGGAAAGCAAAGCTGGACGATGAAGAAGAGAGTGGTGAGCAAGAAAAGGCAAGTGAAGAGATGGATGATAAGAGAAAGAGGAAGCGGCCTTCAAGCCCTCCAGTCAAGCCCACTTCAAAAAGAAAATCTCCCAGGACAAAAGAGCCCACTTCAAAAAGAAAATCTCCTGCAAAAGCACCAACCCCATTAAGGAAGTCCCCTAGGGACAGGAAAACTCTTGCCAAAAAACTATTCTAGCTTATTGTAGCCCACTTGTATCAAGCTTCTCAGTTCTCTATTGTATCCAATTGTCTATTCTATAGCCCACTTGTAACCAATTGGCCCTTGTATGGACCCTTGTGTGTAAGTGCAAATATTTGAAATTGAATACTTGTTTTAAGACTCTGTTACAAAATCAAATCATTGGATGTTTGAAAAAGTTGCATTTCAATAACAAAATAAAGATCCTTTTAAATCATGTGATACAAAATAAGATCCTTGTAGGTCATGTGATACAAAATAAGATCCTCGCAGGGCATGTGTTACAAAATTGCCTTGAAGGATGTTTAAGGCACCAAATGTACAATGCCATCCAAGATGTCCTTGCACTGTAGCCTGTTTTCATTCCTTTTTGATACCTACAAAAACAGTCAAAGTTAAATAAAGAACCAATAAGAGAACAAGAGACTTTTAGGCATAATAGTTACCTTTTTACCATTTACTTGAAAGCAGAATGTTGTGGGCAGTTCAATCTCATCCTTTTGCAGGTCCAATCTCAATTGTTGTAAGCTACACATGCCTCTTATCTTTACAATTGACAGATGCTCATTGTTTACCCATATATCAATGTCTTCTATTGGGCTGTCAATGAAGTCCTCCATGTCTTGATCAAGTGGAGTTAGCTGACCACCAACATAGTGCCATCTTCAGTAATAAAATGACATAATGAAGTTTTGTGTCCCTATCATGTATTTGCAAGCAATTGAGCCAGCTTGCACATAACAAGTGATTCCATTCACTGTTTTGGTGTTCCAACCCTCATCCACAAATTCAAGTACATTTGCTGAGTCTAAAGTCTTCACTGAAAACATTGTTTTAGATTTTCTGAGTCTAAAGTCTATAGAAACTACAATGGGCATGAATATAGAAATTCTACTCTGTCCATTTTGATCAGTCGTGTTGTAAGTGATAATGGCTTCAATGGAAGTTCTTGGTCGTTTTGATCGTGATGAAGATTCCATGGTGAAAAAAGAAATGAGCAGAGAAGTCTAGACTGAGTTCAAGAGAAGTATAAGCAGAATGTGCAAAAAACGGTTCAAAACTGGAAAAGATCATGAGATATAATCCAAACGTTGTTTTATGATGGCAACGTGCAAAATGAAAACAATATAATATGAGAAGTACGTCTTTCTAAAAGCGACAGCTATTAAATGCCTTTGCACTTTTACTTGTTTACATTGCTATTTACCAGCTCAAAGTTGCGGTAAAGATAGACTATTTGCTTTTTTTGTGAGTTTTCAAAAATAGAGGTTCCGTAACGGAAGCTCTTCAACCATTGGTTGAGACCACTCTCTCTCTACACGCTAAAAGGCACAAAAATGACCTCAAAATTCCCCTAATGATTGTGCTCCTTGTCTTTTCCTCTTTCAATTAAGTGTCAACATTTCAAGTTCAGTAGTGGTTTGCGACTATGCGTTTGTGAGTCTTATATTGAGTTTTTGAGTGTTTAAATCACTATTTTTTTATTTTTTGACCATAGGAAAGTATTATTAGATCTTAGGGAAACCTGTTTATACTATTCTATTGTGGTTTTTATGACCTAGTACATGATGGATTGTGATTTTGGTACCTTGTTATATGGACACCAGACTTTGTAGACTTGTCCCCTTAGACCTAATATAGATTCCCTTAAACTTTTGTGACGATTCGAGCCTGTTTAGTCATCAAAATGGAGTGATGACCTAGAGTGGTGAGATAGGACATAGGCATGTTTTCTAATATGGGATTTGATGATTTGCTTGTTGAGTTGATGCCTTTTCTTGCTGGGTTCACTTCTTGAGGACTAACAACCCCAAAAAATCTTTGTGGCCCATCAGATTCATTTCCCTAAGTATTGGCATGAGTATGTTAGTGCTAGATAGCTATGCTACAAACATCCGTCGTGTGACAACTCGATAGTTAACATTGGCGCCATTGTCAAAGAATGATCCTTAGGTGGTGAGTGACCTAGTACAAATTTAGAGCGTTCTTTTCCAAATATTTGGCATCCATTCCATTTACACTTTAGCACTAAAGCAGCTAGTTGGGGGTTTAGTGCTTGATAGAGTCTAGAGTCAAGAGCCCAACTAGATCTATCCTTGAGGGGCAAAGAGAGTTGTGAGTGACATACAAAAATCATTTCATTCTTCAAATCTTCTCGATGCTTTGAAAGTACTGTTTCGTTTTCCATTCCGAATTTAATTTGCAGTGTTTTGTTCATTTTTGTTCCAAGTTTCTTTTCAGCGAGCAAGTAGGGTACGTAGGAACCAACACCATCAAATTAGGATCAAAAGATCAGGGCAAAAAGGGCTAAAAATCATATTTGGAAAAGAAAACCATAACTCTCAATTTTTGAAAATTGATGGTAGAGACCTAAAACTTAGCAAAACTCAAAAATTTGGCTACCAAGGGCCCCATAAAACTCATAAAAGATAAATTGATAAGTTTCATCAGGTTCTATGGTGGAACATGGATTGCGATCCATGTACCCTAGAGACAGAATGAAGCAAAACTAAGACCACCTAACCGATATTGCTTTCAAGCAACTAAAACCAAAATCTAGGAAACCAATGCACACTCAAATCAAGGAAATTGTGAAAAAAACACCTAAAGCTAGTCCAATTGAACAAAATTTGGGGATTTTCAACTTTTTGTGATCCAAATCCAAAATGATTTGGGGAATAGCTTCCAAATAGCAGAGACTACAAAAAAGGATGTAGAACGTGGATCGTGATCCATGTACCACATTAGAGATTTGGGCTGAAAATTGAGCATTGAGAGTTGATACTTATAGAAGCCTATTTTAAAACGGCACATAGGCCAAAAGAGTGGAAAAAGTGACCAAAAGGGGCAAAATCAAAAGATATACAAAAACCGCTAAAGAAAACCTAAGAATTCACTTTTGGCTTACCAAAATTGATCCAAATTCAAAAAGATTTTGGGGATAGGCTTACGAACATCATATCATATCAGCTCACCAAATCCCAAGTCCAGAAGTGATGGAACATAGATCACGATCCATGTTCGGGTGGAAGCATGTATAAGTGGTACAAAAAAGGAGTGTCTTGGACACCCCTTTGTGAGGAGAGAGAGGGGTCTTCGTTGAAATTTGAAATATGAGAGCAAATAGTAAAAGCCTTCTTGGTAGAGTGGGAAGGGAGAAATGAGGTGTGTTTGAAAATGTAAAAAATAGACTGAATGGAAATAAGACAAAATACCATTAAGGCAAAGGCATGCCCATTAAACGTTGTTGAATATTCTCTCTCTCCTCCACTCCGTCTCCATCCCTCTTGTGCTCGTTCAGTTAGCCTCTCCCTCCCTATCATATTCCACCATGAAATTTGTAGGCTTGCCTGTGACTCTATGTGTGTGTGTGTGTGTGTGTGTGCGTGCACGCGCGCGCCATAGCCTCTACTTCCCACCTACATATGATACCTCTCTTATTGATTGTGCAAGCTGTATTCATGAGTACTATGGCTCTCTCTCTCTCTCTCTCTCTCTCTCTCTCTCTCTCTCTCTCTCTCTCTCTCTCCATGAGTACTATGGCTATGGTTTAATGGTCTTGTTTGCTATAACCTAAGCCTCATAGTTGCCTGATAACTGGCTCCACATGGAATCTCATGGTGAACAAAATGGCAATATAGGTTTTGTATATCTTCCTCCATTGTCTATCACACAACACATCCCGAGGGAGCTTCTATCTAGTCTACAAAACTACTGGGTTGCGAAGAAGAGGGAATAAAGAAGCTTTAAGAATAGTATTGCGTGGAGGCATGAGGATGGTGAAATTGATGAGCGAGAGGAAAGGAAATTTGCAGGGTAGTTTCTTGGTGGTGACATAAACAAACAAACGGGCTCTCTAAGGGCCTTCAAATGAAGATTCTACAACAACTCCTCCATCATCCAACGTTCTCAGTGTTGCACCACACATCAAGGATAGTTGATAGAGTCATTTTCTCCAGCATTTTTCATACATTATCTAAGTTCAAGACACCCCATTCAAATAATGAGTTATTTTTAAAGCGGGCTACTATCATAGCATGCCTCAATAACACATGTGGTGGTGACAATGAAATGAGAGCTAGAGATGTTGCCAAAGCTTTAGGCCTCCATCGGAGGAATGCGAGTGCTCCCAAGGTTGGATACATGATGAAGCAGAGGAAGGTTCACTTCTCTTGGATGCTCGTCACCATCAAATGCACAAGGCAAACAACATCACCAACAAAAATTCTCAGTGTTGCAGCACACGTTGAGGATAGTTGATAGAGTCATTTTCTCCAGCATTTTTCATACATTATCTAAGTTCAAGACACCCCATTCAAATAATGAGTTATTTTTAAAGCGGGCTACTATCATAGCATGCCTCAATGGCAAATGTGGTGGCGACAACGAAATGACCGGTAGAGATGTTGCCAAAGTTTGAGGCTTCCATCGGAGGAATGCCAGTGCTGCCAAGGTTTGGCTGCATCATGAAGCAGAGGAAGGTTCACTTCTCTTGGATGCTCGTCACCATCAAATGCACAAGTCAAACAACATCACCAACAAAATTTAGGAAACTGTGTTCCAATTCTGGTTGTGGCGGAAACCCACATCTCCCCAAACAAGAAAGATATTGTTCAAATGAGGATAACCAAGAGTGCGCATGTGTTACAGCCAGTTCATCTACTGAATTTGCCTCAAGTATATGCCCCCCAACATGTTGAGAGTGTGTAATAGTTGTTTACTAGATTTTTGACCATGACTTTCAAATGTTTCCAAGTGCATGGCACCTCATTACAGTGCTTTAGTGCTTTACATAGCTTTGCAAATGATTACATGAGCTCCATGGTTCTTCCAAAAAATTCCATGTCATTTCGAGTGCATCTTAGTGCTTCTAAGCACTTTTAGACTACTTAACCATGCTCTATAGTGCTTGACAGACTTTTACAAGTGATTACAAGTACAAGTGCCTATTAGTGGTTCATAGTGCTTCCAAGTAACTCCATGTCATTCCAAGTGCATCTAAATTTTTTTCGTGTGCCTCTGAGTGATTCCAAGTGCTTTTGAGTGCTTCGTAGTGATTCTAAGTGCTTCCAAGTGCTTTTGAGTGCTTCATAGTGAGTCTAAGTGCTTCTAGTGATCTAAGTGCTTCCAGGTGTTTTGAAGTGCTTCATAGTGCTTCTAGTGATTCTAAGTGCTTCCAGGTGTTTTGAAGTGCTTCATAGTTCTTCTAGTGATTCTAAGTGCTTCCAAGTGTTTTGAAGTGCTCCATAGTGCTTCTAAGTGTTTTTGAGTGCTTCCAAGTGCTTTTAAGTGATTTATAATGCTTTATATAGCTTTTAAATGCTTCATAGTGCTTCATAGAGCTTCTAAGTTCTTCCAAGTGCTTATAAGCGATTCTAAGTGTTTCTAGTTGCTTCTAAGGGCTACCAAGTGCTTCATAGTGTTTCCAAGTGCTTAATGATTCTTAATGCTTTATAGTGCTTCTAAGTGGTTCTAAGTACTTCTTAGTGCTTTCTAGTGCTTTACAGTGCTTCTAAGTGTTTCTCAAAGCTTGTGAGTGCTTCTAATTGCTTCTAAGTGTTTTTGAGTGCGTCTAAGTGCTTAATGATTCTAAGTGCTTTATAGTGCTTCTAAGTGCTTCTAAGTGCTTCTAAAAGCTCCACGTTCTTCTAGTGCTTTTGAGGGATTCATAGCACTTCCTAGTGATTCCTAGTGCTTCCAAGTCATTACATGTCATTCTAAGTGCATCTAAATGCTTCCAAGTGCTTGAGAGTGCTTTATAGTGCTTAATCATGATTGAAAGATCTCAGTAGAGCTTTACAAGCATTTCCAAGTGCTATTGAGTGCTCTGAAGTGCATCCAAGTGCGTCAAAGAGCTTTACAAGTAATTCTCTGTTTTTGGAATTGTGCTTGCTAGTGGGACCGAAAGGCTTCAAAATGATTTATACTGCTTGAGAGTGCATCATAATGCTTAACAATGCTATAGATTTCCTGAAAGTGATTTATAATTCTTGATAGTGTTTCTAAATGTTTCACAAAGAGACTTCTATATGCAATTTTGGGAGGCTCATCCTGACATAAGCATCTCCCTTAGATGTTTTGAGGGTCTAAAGACATACTTCGTATGCAAGTTGAAGGACCGCAACACTTGTTATTGTGAATACCATGTGCAACTTGTATACTTCAAGGAAGCCCTCAATCAGTTGCACCATGGAAGATATGGGCTACTTGGCCAATCATGCATTATAGGTGCCATGTTTGTAGTCTCGATAATGGAACGACACACTGCATAGCATCCAATTCCATGTTTCCAAGCTTAGCAGACCTATGGGAGTCTATATTGTGCCCAAAACCCATTGACTCTTCTTATCATCATAGAAAATTTCTTTTGGGAACATGCAAACATTGTGACATTAAATAGATCTCATTGTGTCCACACGAAAAAAGCGATGGCAACTCTATGATTACTGTCAAGCTTTTTGGCGACGTTTGTACAAAGAAAGTGGATGACAAAGGTCAAACAAAAACTCAAAAAGATCTTGTAGTTTGCCAAGTCAGCGCAAGGAGTTTCACTTCCTTACTTGAAGGCAATTGAGAAACTTCATCGAACACAATAACAAGTACAGATGGCAAGCTCCACAATATATTCAAAGAGTGTTTGGGTAATTTTCCAAACAATGTAGTGGTATCGGCGGTGGATTTTGCAAAGAGTTTCTCCTTAAGGTGCAGAATGAGATTCAATCAATGCATTGGTATTCAACACAAGTGAAGATCTTGGTTCACATTTTGTACTTACGTGATGCACTTGGTGCCATTCAGAAGATGACCCACTTCTACATCTCTGATGACATTGAAATCCATGACACTTTATTTGTGAAGCACTTCTTTCTTCTCCCCTAACACGTCATCTCTTTGATAGCAGTGTCTACCACCTTTGCACCACATATGAGTACTTTCAAGCCACTTGAAGAGCACTATGAACCACCTAGAAGCACATTCAACCCACTTGACAACCACTTGGTGAAACTTTCAGACCACTTGACAAGAAATTTTGGGTCACTTGACAAGGACTTTCAGACCACTTGGCAAGCACTTTTCGACCACTTGACAAGCACTTTCTAACCACTTGTTCAACACTTGAGAATCACTTTTAGGCCACTAGAAAAGAACCTTAGACCACTTGCAGAGCACTTTAGGACCACTTGCAAAGTACTCTAGGACCACTTGCAAAGCACTTTAAGACCACTTGTCAAGCGCTTTCAGTCTTAAGACAAGCACTTTAAGACCCCTTGACAAGTACTTATAGAATACTTGACACGCACTAAAAATCCCCAGGCAAGTTTTTACAGACCGCTCTACAAGAAATTTCTAGTGCTTTGAGGGTAAATCTATCACCTACACAACAGTAAGAACAATGTTGGTACCCCCTGAGAGAACCACAATAAAAATTAAAATATAAAAATGATGCTAGATCAACACGAGAACTTTCCAAGGCCAAATTCATTTACTTTTGTATGTCTTACAAGGAGTATTGGCAATGAGCAACACAATGAGTGGGAGCTTGGTGTCATGGCGATTAGCTACATAGGGAGTGGGAGCCACAAGCGGTTCTCTGTAGTTATCTTCAGAAGGATGGGAGCTTGAATATTTCTCCTTTTGCCAACATTGTCTCCAATAATAGTGCATTTTCACTGTTGCAAAGACTCATGTTTGGCATCAAAAGGCCACTCTTTGACAACTTTTTCTCTCTCTGCACTTTTTACCCATTGCATCACAAACTCAGCCACATCCTCTTTTAGGAAATTTTGCCGTCGCCCCTATTTATGCCTTTTCAATTCATGAAAAATTACATAGCATGCAAGATCATTAAAGTACATTTTATACAAGGAGTCATCTAGCACAAGTGTGTTTGACTTATTGAACTTTGGGAAGAGATGCCAGAAAGTATCTAACTTTTTAAGGAACATTGGTCTAGGAGGATTATCAAAGAACCAACTGCTAACATGGCACGTGTTTTGCAAGAGCCATCCACTCAAGCATTTTCTAGCTTTAATAAGGCACTTCCCCATGGAAGACTCCAATTTCCATCCTCCATGTGACATCCACACAAACACCTCCGCAACCTGACTCAACGCTAGCAAGAACAAATCTGCATCCTGTCATAGGTAGTAGGTGATGTTCGCATCCTTAGAGACTGCGGAAAAGTATATCATTGAGACATCTAGAAGAATCCTTGACTTGTGTTTATTGTTCACACATGCAAGAACATTGTTGAAGTCAACAATGACTGCCAAGTCTCAGGATTCAGTGAAGCATCGAAACCGATAGCGTGGAGGACAATTCTCAATGTGCTCTACCTCATCATTGGATTGAAGGGTGTTCAAGCCAACAACTTGAATTTTAACTACACAACAGTTACGTTGGTCAAAAAAATTGAACTTAAGACATGCCACAGACACTGAGGCGAAGGACTTATATATTATAGAGCTGCAAAATAATACAACAACATGAACAGAAAAGCTACAAAGCTATAAGAAGCTAAAGCTTCTTCCACACTCGAGTTTTGGGGGAAAGTGGGTTAGTACTTTTCTTGGGGTCCCGAAGAAGCCCATCCTTCATCTGTGTTTTCCTCTTCTTTTGCAACTCTCTTGCAACAAACTAGAGATTCTCTTCCATGTCTGGGATCAACTTCTCCTCTTTAGACTGCACACCCTTATTGTCACGGCTTGGCTCTCTAGTTGGAGCAATAGCCTCACTCAATGGCTTACTGACATCAATACCTCTATTGGCAACAGGAAATCAAGTTAGGCACACAGGTATTTGGTGACGATCACACTAACCATGGATAATCATATGTCTGAGGGGATAACATCTAGACAGTAACCAATAGTACCTTGTGTTCTTGCAGAACGAGATGCCTCCTTCAAGATGTCTACACCTCCAAGCTCATCACTTTTTCCAACATCCATAGATTGACTACAACCCTCAAAGTTTTTGTATTTCCTCATCAGGGCATCCACGTCAAAGGGCTTGTTCACATCATGTGTGAATGCCTCGCCAACCTCTAGCTTGCATGAGACATAGCAAAAAATTACTATACATATTAAAAGTAGCATGATTCCTATTTTATGAGGGAGGCATGCCTTATCTATGGAATCTTCATATGCATTCCCAAGTGCCCAACATCTTGCTACATGAGGTATCTCCCACTCACAGACCAAATCTTATGTACTTGGTCTCGGTCGCATAGACAACTGAAAAGAAAAAAGGGTAGTACTTGTAAGCACATGGTAGATAATAAATGTTTCTTGATAGCAGGTAGCCACAGGTAACACAAGATCCACCAATCAGGACAGTGCCAACACCTAAGACAGACTTGGCAAGTGGGGTAGGCACTAGAAGGGCTCTACCCTCTCTCTTCAAGAAGGTTCATGCCTCCATCATGAAGGAGGCCTCTCTCCTCAGCCCACATATCACATGATCTATCTCCTCAACTGAATCCTGCACATAATGGAAAAAAACCATCAGTAATTTCAAGAACTTCCAAATGCTCTTAGCACTCCCAATTGGGGTTTAACCACGAGCACTTTCCAGTGCAAATAGCACTTTAAAATTTTTTCTTACTACTCTTAGCACTTACAAGTGGACTTACTTGCATGAATTCTTAGCAATTGAAAATGGTGAACACTTGTAAGTGGTATGAGCATTTGCAAGGGATCTTGGCAGTTGTAAGTGATCTAGAAAATTGCATGTACTCTGACCACTTGCAAGTGGTCTAAGATTATGTAAGTGGTTTGAGCACTTGTAGGTGTTCTAAGAAGATGCATGTACGTGGTCTAAGCACTCGTAGGTGGTCTAAGAACTCGTAAGTGGTCTGAGCACTTGCAAGTGGTCCACGCCCTTGCAAGTGGTCTTAGAACCTGCAAGTGATCTTAGAGCCTGCAAGTGGTTTGAGCACTTGTGAGCCTGCAAGTCAAGCCCTTTCAAGTGGTCTGAGCACTTGTAAGTGGTCTTAGCACCTACAAGTCTAATCCCTTGCAAGTGGTCTTAGCACCTACAAGTGGTTTGAGCACCTACAAATGGTCTCAACACTTGCAAGTGGTCTAAGAACATGTGTGTAAGTTGTCTAAGCTCTTGTCAGTGGTGTAAGCACTTGTAAGTGGTCTTATCACTTTTAGGTGGTCTGAACCCTTGCAAGTGGCTAAGAGCATGCATGTGAGTGATCTAAGCACCTATTAGTGGCATGCACACTTGCAAGTGGTCTAGGCATTCGTAAGTAGTCTAACAACATGCATGAGCTCCATACACCTGTAAGTGGTCTAACCACCTGCAGGTAGTCTTAGCACTTGCAAGTGCTTAGACCACTACTCTCACCATAGCATTACTCTTGAGTGTTTAAAAGTACATGTAGGGTGGACACCTCCTCCTTCATCTTTGCAACATCAATTAAGGCACCAGCTTAGGGGAGATGCTTGTAATATTTGCATCTCCACTTTGAGTCTCTCCATATCTGCTATAATTGGAGCATAAGCCGAGTCACTCCCTTTGTTGCGTAGCCACAAATCCCTCTTCTTTGCTAAGACCAATTTAGTAGAAGCGACTTTATTGTCAGCAGTATGAGTTTGGCCATCAAGATCTTTGGCAATTTTATGGACCCAATCTGTGTATAAGGGCTGGGATGCAACTTCACTTGCTTCTGCAAGGTGATTGGACACTAGCATGCCATAGGAGTTAAAAAAGCACTCCATTTGTCCATGTAAGATGGACACCCCATAATCGGAGAAAAACTTGGTCACCTTGTGATTCACGCCTCTCCTTTGCTTTACATTCTCCAAAACCTTGCCACCCACCACAAGCAACACAATCTTGTGACTTTGGGGTTTAGCTTGAGCTACTACAAAATTCTCATAGGAAAATCCCCTAGGAGTCCCTTAGAAAACTTTGTCATTAGTTACCCATTAGAGGGGGCAGCCTGATACACTTTCTCATGCAAAAGACCAAGCGTCATAAGATGCTCCTGCACCATATCCAAGAAGACCTTTCAGTTCTTCTTCTCCAGGAGTTTGAACATGGTCAACCACTACTCAGGTGGAAAATCCTAGTTGATAAGGTCTTTAGGTAGCTTGCCCTCCAATATCAATCCATACTCAGCATGCAGCTCAACAGCTGAGTGGAAAAATTGGGAGAGCTTCGGATACTTAGACAACACTGGCAGTAAGAAAGAGAACAAGTAAACGTAAATTCTCAAGGGGGAATACATGCACCAATAGGGTAAGAACGTGTAAACAAAAGTAATAGAGGAGAGATGTAATAAGCATATGTGCATCTAGCAGACATGGAAGAAGAGCACAATACCTTCCTGAGTGACTCTGCATTTGAGGGAGCCCTTTTTGTCAGGGAGGCTTCACCTTGGTATGGAGGCAGTGAAGGGGTCTACACAATAGAGTTGGCATCCTCAGAGGGTCTCTTGCTCCTCCTAGAGGGGGTGTTCCTCCTAGGGGTGGTAGCACTCATCTCTATGCACAGAAAACGGTGTGAGATAGCAGAGGGATGAGTGAGAAAAAAGCGCTTGGTGAGAGGGAAAATAGGAAGGGAGTAGCAGAGAAGGTATAAATCCCACGTCCAGGCTTTGGGGTTAAAGGGAGCAACACAACGTGACAAGCGGACTAATGGGAGGAGGACCCTTAATGATTACTCGCATGCATGCAGAAAAGGTACATAGATCATAGGCCATAGGGGGAAATGTTTCTCCATTTTACAAATTTTTCTCCCTAGGGGGGAATTTCTATCCCTTTTACAAATTTGAAAAACTAAAGTTCCCTCCTCTTAGCTATTGGTGGTACCACCAAAAGAAGGAAAAATTGCTACCACCTATACATGCTTTCACCCGTTCCCCTTCAAAAACTTTGGCAGAGACTTTTCCAATGTGTAATAGAGACCATTAGAAACAATACTTCCCAAAGCAAGCTTGCCAAAAGAATCCAAAAAGTAGACCAAAAGGGGCAAAAACATTTAAGGTGGAAAACCACAAAGTTGTACCTAGGGTTTGACTTCTAGCTAACCTTATCAAGTCCAAATCTTACAAATAGTACATAATTGGTGCCAGGGTACCAAGGGCAAGCTGTGTGTAAAGTTTCATTACATTCTGCAACCACTGAGGTAGATGGATCGCGATCCATGTCCCACTGTCAGATTGAGACCAGAGTTGTACCATAGCTAGATCAAGTCATAAGGAGCATAGAATTCTTTTAAAAATTGAATTTGGAATTCATTTGAGAATTTTGCAAGCTAAAATAGGCTTTGTTCCAAAAGTGCAATTTTTTGTCAATTTAGGAATTTTTGGCCAAGTGGCTATAATCTCATATCCATCTAGAGTTTGTTGTACAGATTGTAAGGGCTAGAGAATTGAGGCTTGAGATGATTCTAAGGTGAGGATTTGAAAGCAACTAAAGAGGTAACAAATCAAGGGTTCGCAAGAGTGCTTGTTTCTTGATGTATTTGAGATCAGGTAGATTTTACCCCATTAGAAACCCTATTATAGGAGACCAAGCGAGTAACATTTCCACTGAAGAGAGTGTGAATCAAATACCATTGGCTCCCCTAGAGACAATCATAGAGGAAAGCTTGCCTGATATTCATCGGAGAGATCTTACACCTATATGGCTACTAAGGGATTCAACGGAGTGAGCTTCAAAGAGGGACAAACATGGAAGCAAGATCATCCCAACCAGCACCAACAATGAAACTGTTTCACTTGAAATACCAATCTAAATATTATAATGGAATATGGATATAACATTAATTATAGTGGAATTAAGGTAACAATAGTGAGCATTTCCTTAAGAGAATTCTCAAAGAGCATAAGGAGAGCACTTGATTAAAGGTAGCAAAATGAACAATATACCTAGTTAGCTTGGCATGAACAATACTTGTAAAAGAGAGAGAGAATTAGAGAAATTGACAACAGTTGAGGATTGGATTTACTTGGATCCGGTTCCCCCTCCAAAGGACTTTTTGTATTATAAATTCTCCCATGAGGAGAGACTGGGTACAATACATTCTTTTTGTTCCTTGAGACCTTTTTGATGCAATGAAGATGGTAAACTTCATGCACCAAATTTATGCCCATAACTACCTTGCAAAAATATTAACTTGTCCACCTTCAAAGGTGGAGAGAGCTAGGAGGGAGTGAGGGAAGGGAAGAGGAAGATGTCTTAAAATCTATTATCTAACCAACCCAAATGATTTTCTCATATTAAAATGATCACTTAATGTGGGAGAATAGACAGGAACAAGAGTTATAATATAGACATGTGCTTATGGGTCTATATCAACACGGGGCCAATGGTAAAGGGGTCCAAATGAGAGATGATATGTCAAAGAGAAAGGCTAGCCAATGGAGCTTAAAGACCCTAGGGTTAGCTTTATTAAAGACCTCCAATGGTTAGTGTTAAAAGTTCTTTGACCTTAGGGAAGCTAGGGATGTGCTTGAGGTGGGAATCCGGCCCAAGCTTGAGGTGCTTGTTGTGCCTGATGACTGAGATGCTTGAGGTGCTTGTCATGCTTGAGATGCTAGGGTTGTACTTGAGGTGGAAACCCGGCCAAGCTTGAGGGGCTTAAGGGCCAGGCTTGTGGTCAGAATCTGGCCCAAGCTGTCACAAAATTCAACAAATATACCTACAAGGAGGGGGCGAGCCATGCAGGTAGGGGGGGTGGTTGCTTGACCTCTCTCTCTCTCTCCCAAAGGGCACCCATTGCTCAAGAGGCAAGTAGGACACATGTCAAGCCCCTAGCTAGGTTTCCCTCAAGGAGTGTCCAAAGCCTATTGGTTGATCCCTAGAGAGGTCCAATGATAATTTAGTTAGTTTAATTAATTGTTTTTTCATTTATCAATTCCTCTCTCTCAAAGGGGAAAGGGGGAAACTTGTACCAGGGCTACCCTTGTTGCTTGATATGCACCCAACTTGTGATTGGCTAAGCTTGGAAAGGCCAATGAGCTTTCATCTAGAGCTAGAAGAGGGGGTCGACCCAAGCAAGAAGGGGGCCTGCTTGCAGGATATACTCTCCCCCTCCCACACACACACACACACACATTGTGTGAAGTGCAAAGTGCAAGAGCTCCATCTCCTTCTCCAAGATGAAATTGAGAGCCTACACCAACACTCTTGGCTATGGAATGAAAATCCAACCAAGAGCCATGCTTCAATGCTTAAGCTTTCCATCTTCATTACTATGCTATTATCTATAATAGAAAGAAGAGTGATGATAAGTGAGGAACTATTTCTTTCTCCTATGAATGTTTCTTCTTCCTCTTCCCTACCCTCATTCCCCGCTAGCTCTCTCCACCTTTGAAGGTGTTTGAGGCCTTGTGACTGAGGTTGGGGATAGTTAATTCTTTTTACAAATTCTATGTTATTCTCATGATGCATGAAGCTTTCCATATTCATTGCATCACCTAGGTCATAAGGACAAAGTTTGGATTGTACCAAGTCTCTCTTGATGGGAGAATCTATAATACAAAAGCCTATTGGAGGGGACTGGCTCCACATAAATCCGGTCCTCAATTGTTGTCAAGTTCTCTAAACTCTCTCTCTTGAGAAAGTATTGTTCATGACAAGTTAATTAAGTACTATGATTATGTTGATACCATAAATTAAGTTCGCCCTCTATGTTCTCAAAGTAGTCTCACAAAAATGCTCTCTTCAATTCTCTTAATTCCACTATTCTTGTGAGACTAGGGGAACTAGTGCCTTGGAGTCCACCTCCCAACCTCCCACTATATAGCATGGCTCCTAGCCCTTTGCCCTAGTTGCACTCCCTTACTACACTGCCTAGCCTGGCCTTGCCCTAGTCTACTCCAGCCTTGCCCTTGTCCTGACATTACTCCCCCCTTAAAGAAGAGTTTTCGTCCTCAAAAACAAAAGTGGGAAACTTCTTCTTAAGAACACTAATGTTTTCCCAAGTGGCGCCTTCCTCAGGTCGATCTTTACACTTGATTAAGGCTTGTTGATGTACATGATGACGCGTACATAAATCATGATACTCGAGAATGCATTCAAGTTCATGCGGTAAGATAGGAGGTTCAATGAAATCAACCAAAATATGTTGGTCAATGACATTGTCATCCCCATGTAACCGCTTACGTAAACGGCTTACATGAAACACCGGATGAATACGAGAATGTGTAGATAGCAATAATTTGTACGCACGATCACATACTCGCTTGAGTATTTTGAAAGGCCCACAATATCGTGGAGATAATTTAGGTGTTGGCCAAGTTTTTAGACTTTTTGAATGTTCTGGCACACGTAAAAATACTTCCTCCCTTCCTCAAAGGTAACTTGTCGACGTTTCTCATGAGCGTACTTCTTATACCGATCTGCGCTTGTCGGACATTCTGACGAGCGAAAGTTTCAACATATCCATGTGGTCTTGGAGAAAATCCTTAACCTGTTGGATTTTTTCGATTGCCAACCCCACCGTAACAGGTGACCTAGGTTGAAAACCATACATGAGCATGAAAGGACTAAATCCAGTTGTGACATGCTTAGCACTATTGTAGGCAAACTCGAGAATAGGTAAATATTCTTCCCAGTCTGATTGTTTCTTGCTAACGTATGCTCTTAGCATATCCTCTAGCACTTGGTTAACTCGTTCACTCTGACCATCTGTTTCTGGATGATCGGTTGTACTGAGGTTTAGTTGTGTACCCAATTGTTTGAACACAGCCCTCCAAAAATGACTGTTAAACTTGGGATCACAATCACTGACAATGTTACTTGGCAAACCATACAACTTGTATAGGATGGCCACAAATAACTTGGCTAGTTCTGGAGTCTTAATCATTGATTCGGTTGGAATAAACTTACATAGTTTAGTCAACCGGTCTACGACCACCCATACCAAGTCATGACCTCGTACAGTGGTTGGTAAACCCACAATAAAATCCAGAGAGATACTTTCCCATTTACCATTGGGAATCTCCAAAGGATGTAAGAGTCCTCCTGCTTTCAGGCTCTCTGCTTTGTTAACTAGACATTTTTGGCAATGCAAGACATAAGCTTGAACAAAGCCATGTAAACCTGGCCAGTAAAACTGTCGTCGTATGAGAGCATAAGTCTTTCTAATACCCGGGTGCCCTGCACTTGGACTATCGTGACATTCATAAAGAATTTGGCACCGAATGTATGTGTCCGTCAGTACACAAACTCTCCCCTTATGGAGCAGGTACCCATTGTTGATGGTGAAATGCTTCCATCACTGTAGTTCATCACTCGATAGAGGAGAACTATGTGTGGAGGTTAACGCTACACTACCATCATTGGAGCGAGAAGGATTCCTCATTTGTACATGGCTCCACACTTCGGAATATGCGTCATCATGCTCATATTTGCCCTTTAGAGAATCCAAAAATTCACTACGAAGTTCCATGAACAAGAGAGAATTGATCTCCAGCATACGACTTAGAGCGTCTTCAAATCAGTTTGTTGTGTAAACCATTTGATGCTTTCATGGTCAAACACAATCTCAAATTGAGCACCATATAATAATGTCGCCATGTTTTTAAGGCAGGCACTATTGCATAGAGTTCACGTTCATAAGTAGAGTAATTCTGTTGTGCTGCATCAAGCTTTTTGCTTTCAAATGCAATTGGCCTCCCGTCTTGTAACATGACTGCTCCAATAGCACGGTCATTGGCATTCGTTTATAAAACAAATTGTTTCAAAGGATCTACAATAGCTAGTATTGGAGTTGTAGCTAATGCATCCTTGATCATATCAAAACTATGTTGTTGAGCAGGTCCCCATTGAAAAGCTTTGCCTTTGCCTTTCACTTGGTTCGTCATGGGAATAGCAATATACGTATAGTTTTTAACAAACCTTCAATAAAAACCTGCAAATCCTAAAAACATATGTAAGTCTTCCAGATTTTTAGGAGAAGGCCACTACCAGATTGTATCCACTTTGGACTGATCCATATGTAGCCCATTAGCTGAAATAACATGCCCAAGATAGTGAATTTCTTCTTTCAAAAAATCACACTTAGGCATATAATGGATTTGTTCGTAACAATGCGAACACCTGCCTCAGATGTTGTAAGTGTTCTTCTTTAGAAGCACTGTATACTAGAATGTCATTGAGAAAAACGATGACAAATTTACCTAAGTACGGCTTCAAGACACTATCCATAAGTGTCATAAATGTTGCGGGCGCATTAGTTAACCAAAAAGGCATAACCAAAAACTCATAGTGTCCAAACCTTGTTCGGAATGCAGTTTTGGGTTTATCAGCAAGTCGAATACGTACTTGGTGATATCCTGACCGCAATTCTATTTTCGTAAAAATATGAGCATGAGTGAGTTTGTCCAACAACTCATCCACGCGTGGCAATGGGTACTTGTTCTTAACAGTAACCGCATTTAACCCACGGTAGTCTACGCACATGCGCATACTACCGTCTTTTTTCTTCACTAATAGGATAGGAGAAGCCCATGGTGAAGAAATGGGTTGGATAAATCCTCTGCTAAGGTAGTCAGCAAGCTGACGTTCCACCTCAGCAGCTTCAGAGTAACTCATGCGGTAGGGTGGTTTACTGACAGGTTTACTGTTTGCAACCACATCGATGCTATGTTGCACCGATCGTGTCGGCGGTAATCCTGATGGCAAATAATTAGGAAAAACATCGTGAAATCCTTTAATAAATTCTTTAACTCACTAGTAACTTTTGCTTGTTGGGAAGTAGCCATTGGTGCAAGAGATGAGAGAGAAGCATGTGGCGTTGAGGAATGTTCAACAGATTCAATGTTAGAGAGAAAATGAGACAATGAGTAACACAATAAAACTTGATCTATTTCATTATCAGAAACGAGCTGCATAAGCTCAACTATACATATCAATGGTGAAGAAGGTACATCCTTCTCTCCTAACAACAACACATGTGCGCCATGGGATTCAAACATCAAGCTCTTGTGCTCATAGCTACGCTTCAGTGATGGTCCTAGGCTATGCAACCATTCCCTAGCAAGGACCATGTCTGCCCTCTCCATGTTCATAATACTTGTGAGATTCTCATACTTCTTCCAAAGTGGTTGTTTGCATGAATATTACAATTATCTCAAAAGCCTTGCTTAATCTGCATGGAGCTTTAAATTAATAATAATTTATTATTTTTTCTAAAACCAAAAGATAAAATTGTTCAAAAGATTCCTAAAACTCTAAGAATTCCTATTTTGGCCCCACACCTGCATATTAGACACTCACAATCACAACCTACACCATGTATGCCATGGTCTCTCTTCCTTATTATATTTAGTGTATCCTTTAGGAAAATCCTCTTGAACATGATAAATGCAACAACATATATATCAAGCATGTGGACAAAAAAGAACTTCAAAATGTAGAGAATCGTGAGGAAGATTCAAGATGCAGCAGTTGCACCGTGTGCAATGCTTTCTCCTTGCCATGAGTAGCAAATTTCCCCTTAGGACAATCCTTTTTGCCATGACCGCTTCCTAAACATTGAAAACATAATTTCTCTTTCTTAGCTTTATCAAAGTACTCAGGAGAGAGAGGACCTCTGGACCCCTTGGGTTTTTAGATGCTTCTGAATTGGCTACTATAAATTCCTTTTATTGTGCCCATATTGTGTGCATGTATTACCATGCGTATTAGAAGGCACATGATTATGATGTGATTTCTTTTCATTTGGATCATCGTGAATATGTGCTTTCACTATGGCTTCCTCAAGTGTTTAAGGGTCTTGAGTCTTGCGTGCTTCTTAAGCTCTGGTGTCAGACCACGAATAAACCTGCGTACTTGCTGAAAGGTTTCTAGGCCTTCCAACTTGAGGATAACATCCCGATAGTGAGATATATATTCAAGTAATGGTGGGTATTGGCGCATGGAACACGTGCCAAGCCGTCCAATTCCGATCTGCCTCATTTGTAGGAAATAATTCTTTGCGAAGCATAGTTTCAAAAGCTGCCCAACTTTGTGGTATGATACTCCTCTCCTTGAAAGACATCCACCATTTGTAGGCCTTGCCTTCCAGAGTTAAACTTGTTTGCAGTGATCTGACTGTGTCTGGAGCACGCCATAAGGCGTGAATTCCATCCCACTTATTGAGAAAGATATTCACTGCATCCTTATTGCGATCTCGGTCTTCTCCCTTAAAAGTCGGTGGTTTGATGTTTTTCAACAACTCATCCACCTCTTTTGTAGTGAGAGTGTGCAAAGCATCGGCACATGGACCTTGTCCCTGATTAGAAGGGTCGTGCCCCTGTGTAGCAACGTGCTCATGCATGTGCGTGTCAGCAGGACCCTTGGACTACTGTTGCAGTAATTGTATCACTAACATGATAATTTAGTGACATTTTCATTTGAAGATGCAAAATTTCCTTCCATAACTGATATGCGTGTCTGAAATGCACGAAATTTTTGAATATCAAGCAGTTCATAAGTGTCGCACCCGCCGTAGCGTCGCGAGCATTCTCCTTGAGAGCATCCGGCCGTGAGCCATCATGGGCAGGATGCGGCGTATTATGATCGAATCAAAAGTCATATTGATATTTGAATCCATGGCGACACAGTGCAGTGGAAGGAATATCAAGAAAAATACATGATGTCGACAAGATGTTCCGTAGATGTAGGATGTACCGCAACCGGTAAATATCGATAAAGAATCCCGTAGACACCGGTAATTAGCATTGCTAATTTTGTTCGTGCTCCAAGCTTGAAGTGACCGGGAATTTCGTAGGTAGTCCAAGTTGCTTGAAAGAACCCGCCACAAAGATTGTTGGTCGTCCGATCTTTAGGAGACCGTAAATTTACCCGTTGAATAGCACCAAGTCGATTTGACGCAGTCGGCAACAAATTTCAAATCCTTTATTTGTAGTTCTACATCATCATGTCTTTCATGTCGTTATCACAAGCTTACGGTGCCTGGGAAACAATCCCGTTCTTTCACGAGCAAAAGGGAGAATCCCTGCTGTGGGTACCGACCCCTAAGATTTCAAAAAAATCGAATTTGGCCACGAACTCTAAGGGTTGGTCGCCCATGTGTGTGAAAAAAAACCTACACAGCGATGGCTTCTTCGTAGGCAGCATGAGATGTAAGAAGGTGCTCAGCATGCCGCGATTGTGGCTTGAAACCACCCGCCACAGAGACGTAAAATGCCCAGCAAGTCCGTGCGCATCCGGCAAGCCCGAGAGCGGTGGTTTTGGCGCAGGTGCGGATCTCGGCCCTTCTCCTCACAAGCGGGGCTGCCCACCCAAAACTGTCTCGTCGAGGACTATCAATGAGAGAGCTCCATGGCCTTGCCCTCATGCACATGCAAAAAGTTCTCCATGCCTTCCCCAAAATTAGCTGGCTCTTGATACCCCAGGGGATTCACTATTAGTAATGGGGGGATGTCACTTGCGTGCATCGGAATTAGAGAAACCCCCCTATGTACAGTATCTTACATGCTAACCTACCCCCTACATATGGACAAGATACGAACGTTCTCGCAATGAGCCATCCCCCCTCATACGGATTTCGTATGGAATGTAATGACCTGCTATTTTATGTATGCTAGTAACATAACAATTTTAGAGGCACATGCTTTTGCAAAAATACATGTTGAAGTGCAAATGAATAGAAGTGTAGATTGTAGTGTGTTTTCATTTGCAATATATGTTAAGAGAACAAACCATGAAAAGCAACAAATATGATGAATACTAAATTATAATAAACTAATCAATTCAATAATGTAATTTGTCAAAAGACAGACATCATTTCCCTTGTAAACTGACACAAATCTCAGTCTCAAAACAAATGATACTAGCCACCTACTCAGTAGGCTTCCCACATGGGATTTAAGGCACACATATAAAATGGATTGCTCTCTAAATAATAAATATTGGTATGCTCATAAACAACCATGGAGAAGAGTAAAAAATGCCCCCTTGCACAACACAAAAAACTTAAAGAACAAGCATTTTTCAGCACTACCAAATACTTGTTCACGACAAAGGCCAGCAAAGAGTCGTAGCAGCATTCATTTGTACAAATGCAAATTGAACGTCAAGGCATCCATTTTCCATACAGGAAACAAGTAGACTATATTGGAGAAACTAATCAATTCTTACACATAGTTACTCAATATTATATTCACCAACTCCAGCATAACGAACAAACTGTGCCACATCTAGACATATTTAAAATAAGGCTTAGGCATACCTTGTTAATGAAACTTTGCAGCCGGTTAAGTACCACAACATCCAATGACGCAATAAAACTTTGCCAAAGAGATAATCCTTGGATTTTTGTTGACTAGCAGTAAGCCACTGAGCTCAAATTTCCTAGTAAAAAATTACGCATTTGAGGAATGCCAATGTAATATGAGTGAAAGCATCATATCAAAAGAACCAACCAGATTGCACAATGGAACTACCTTAGCTCAATTCCGTTTCATTCACATGTGACTCAAGCTCCTTCAATGTTGGAGGCTCACTAGGCAATCATGATGTGGGAAAGGCAAGCTATGTCAAGGCTCGCCAATGTACCACAATCTACTTCGGATTCTCATGAAGCTGAAAAGTAGCAATGAATAAGCTATGGGCATTGCTTTGGTCTCATCAGATTTTTGAAAGGTACTATGAAAGCAGATTACCAAATGGCTTGCTAATTAATTCAAATTTCTCAATTCTTTGTTTCTATCAAAAAGCATAGATGACCACAACAATGATTAGCAGGAAGACCACCACAACCACGACCAAAATACGAGACCAAATAAATGACTAAAACCTGCATCCCAAACAAATTCATCAATTCCCATACCCATATTTAGGATTACATCTCGATATTTATGTGGGGAGCACTCCACACAAACTCACCCTTGAGCATATATTCAATAGACATGTTAAAAACTATACGTAGGATTGGGTATGCATATATGCTCCACTCTGCACAAGTTACAATATCCAAGCATATATACAAGGAAAAATGTTTTTCCATCAGTCCAAGAACAGCGAATACCCAGCAACCTTGCCTAAAGAGGAGGAAGTCAGACTCCCAAGAAGAGGAAACCTGAGAGGAGGGCAAGGGCAGTCCACTGTCCAAGGCTAAAGCTTAATAGGGGGCAGACTGAGAGCCTGAGAAGAGTCCGAAGGTTTCTCACAAGTCTCTGCTCATGAGTCTTCGTGTTTTCACAAGACCTTCCAAATCTCTCATGCGTTGACGTAGCAAATCCCACATTTCTTTTCCCTCTTTTGTTGCAGTTCCTTTGTTGTGTGTGGGGATGAAGTTATCTCCCAATATCTTTCCAAATCCCTATAGGCACCTACACAGAGAGGCTGAGAGCAAAAGTTACACTTGTGGCGCTTGCGCCACGGATCTTGAGTCTGGCTCATTCAAAATTTTGGGTGAGCAATGAGTTGCCCATTTTCCATTAGGCTAAGTTAGAATTTAGCAATGGCCACTGGCCCATTTCCCATTAGAATTTAGGAAACTATCAAATTATGAATGGCTTAACCACACACCTTGATCCCCCTCATCTACTTCTAATTCCTATCAATATGTAAAATGTGAATGTGAATCAAAATGTCTCCACTCCTACCTTTGGTGGGCCTTCACCTCAGTTCAAGTCCATGAAGAGCTTTCCTAAGGGTTGCCCTTCTAATGACAGGAGAGTGGGTTTAGCAACCTTCCATGAGGATGGGCATATTTTGCCTTCTCCCTTCAAAACACAAGTGTTGCCTCAAAGTGGCCTTCATACGAAGGACTCAAGAGTCAAAGAAGGGAAGAAGGGTGTCAAATCCTAACACTTAGTCATATTACACCAAGGTACTCCTTTGCGAGAAAAAATAAACCAAAGTAATGCTTTGGTTAAATTACTAACTATATCTCATAGCACGTTTTAAACCTTAAATGTTACGTTGCACCATGGTCAACAACGGTAGAGAAAGCTTCTCAATGTAGAAAAGCTAAGTAAATGTTATCTCTCTCTACACTATAGACAAAGGGGGAGGGATTCGAGTCCCCCCCAACCCTCGGCACACAAGTGGCGTGAGTCTAATTCTTCTATGAGAGCCAATATGCTCTACAACTTGACACACAATGAGACAAGGTGCGAGAGAGAGAGAGAGAGAGAGAGAGAGAGAGAGAGAGAGAGAGAGAGAGAGAGAGAGAGATTGGGGGGTCCATCGGAGATGATGCCTTCACTCATCACCTCCACAGTAGTACAAATTATGATCCCAAGATACATACATGAGGCTTCTCCATTCTAGACATTCCTTGTTTATATCAATTCGAGTATACAAACCAGTGTTCCTAAGTGAAGTTGTAAGCTCTCACATCCTATTTTAAGACCTCAAAAACAAGGACAAATCCCAAATCCCCTATACAAGGCTTGGCAAACATCATTTGCACACTTCTTATTTAGGATTTTAAAAACAAAAACGACTCCTAAAGCCCCAGACAAGGCTCGACAAACATCATTTGACTACAGCTACAACCATGCACATCCAATTTAGGACTTACAAAACAAGGACAACTCTTAAAGCCCCTAAAAAAGGCTTGTCAAACATCATTGAGTAAATCCTTGTTGTATTTTTATAAGGGCTGAAATTCAACATTCAAATAGAAAACTCCTCGTAATTTGGAGGATTATGGTGTCCCACTATATAGCATGGCTCCTAGCCCTTTGCCCTAGTTGGACTCCCTTTCCACACTGCCTAGCCCGGCCTTGCCCTAGTCTAGTGCAGCCTTGCCCTTGTCCTGACAATTCTCAAAGTTCATAGGCCATTTCCATTACAGGAAGAAGATGTAGCATACGAGAAAGAAGTAGTTTTCTCACATATCATTACTCATAGAGCATAGCATAGCATAGTAATGAAGATGAAGAAGATGGTAGCATTGCTTTGAAGCATGACTTTTGGTTGGATTTGCAATCCATAGCCAAGAGGTGTTGGTGTAGGCACTCTACTTCTCAATCTTGGAGAAGGAGATGGAGTTCTTGCTCAACACAATGAGAGAGTGTGTGAGTGTGTGGGAGAATAAGCCAAAAGGAGCCTCCCTCCTAGCCTTGGTCGACCCCTCTCACTCCCTACTCTTGCTTGCACCTCATTGGCCCTTGCCAAGCTAAGTCAATCATAAGCTTAGGTCATAACTAGAAATAGAGGTAGCATTTGAACAAGTGTCCTCCTTTCCCCTTTGAGAGAGAGGGCTTGAACAATGCTTGAATAATTATTTAATTATTCTAAATTCTCATTGGACTTCTCTAAAGGTCATCGAATAAACACCATTTTAGATGAAATGGGAAAATCCCACAACTTTGGGACTAATTTCAACGCCTATGGATTCCTATTTTCCATTAAATTTGGAAAAATTTCATTTAATTTGGGAATGTGACAAAGAGATAGATTCTCAAGAAAATGGTGGTGTTGAGAAACACCTTTTAAAAATTTTATTTTTATGTGGGTGTTTCAAAATACTTCATAAAAGAGATAGATTCTCAAGAAAATGGTGGTGTTGAGAAACACCTTTTAAAATTTTAATTTTTATGTGGGTGTTTCAAAACACTTCATAAAAGAGATAGATTCCCAAGAAAATGGTGGTGTTGAGAAACACCTTTTAGAATTTTTATTTTTATGTGGGTGTTTAAAAATACTTCATAAAATCATACATAAGTTGGGGAAATAAAACAATGAGCAAGATATGAAATGCTATTCAATTTCTCCTATTAAGCTAGCCTGTGTCTTCTCCATGACATTTGATGGGATCTTGATTGTTTTCGCATTCTTCCACCCCTTGGAGTCCATGACCATACAATTGTATCAACACACTCCCACCGCTTTGGGTCAGCAAGATTGCAGCACCAACTCTTTTTCCAACAATCCTCATACTGTTCTTGGATTGTGGGATTTCGTTTTCGATGTTTTGGTGCCCAATACTGAATCAGAACTTTCTTGTAGTTAGGAGATGATTTGTCTACATCAACGTTTGACTCTGTCACTCCTAGCCATATCGGATATTCAGGATCTACAGGTCTCACAAGAACAAGATCCCCTTTTCTTACATCAATTTGAGGCCTAAAGGCCTCTTGTGGCCTTGCACTTTGAGGACCAACATAGTGATCATTCAATTCTTCATATCCTTGAAACTCATCTCTGTCTTCCTCTATCTCTTGCATTCGATGACTCCATATAGTCTTTGGCCAAAATGTTGTATATTCACCAATGTGTTTATTGGTTGGTTGTTCAAGCTCATTGATTATGTTTTGTCAATAAGTGATAACAGGCTCCATGTATTTTGTGGAGTCATGGTCCTTTCCCTTTAATAGAGAACATCTTTTCCAAAATTCAAGATATGACTTAATCCCTTGAATAACAAGCGGACTATCTCTCACATTGTCTGCTATAGGTACCACATCTGGACAGCCTGTTGGTAATTTTGGTTTTCCTTGGTCATCTTTTTTCCACAACTCAATTCCCGACTCCTTTGGCATCCAATCGGGTGATTTGGGATGAATTTTGTACTGCATTACTAGGACTTCACCTTGCATATAGAAACAAAATTGAAGTGGTGTAGAGTGTCCAACTAGAGAATCTTGTCCGTCACACATGTACCCTTGCAAAAAGGATTTAAAGTCGGGAACTTGTGTCATCAAAAATGGTGCTGGAGCTGAGCTTTCAAATTTTTGAAAATGTTCCATCAGATGTGGAAAAGTGAATGTCAATCCTGTTCACAATCTTTCTGAGAACCTACTAAACATCGCATCTATGTCCTCATGTGTATGACCCACCATTAAGAATCCCAAATGCACGGTTTTGAAAACTCCTTTTGCTACTAACAAGGATAAGTATGCAAACAAATATCGATTTTTATTCTCTCCTGCACAATTATCTAGCTGTAGCAAAAGATTCTCAGTCAATTTTTGAAATACAGGAGTGGATATGGTATCCACAACACATTGAGAGGAAGTTGATTGTATATGTACAATCTCTTCATTACATCCTTGGATGGCCAATGGTGGTGTCATTGTTGATGCATTCCTCTCACGCTCTTGCTTCATTTTGTTTTGGAGGTCTAGAGCTCTCCTTGAGTTCAATGCATTGAATAACGTTACATTGCTGTGTGGCATAGCATCATGGCATAAATCTCCTAGTCCATGGTTTTCTGTTCTTTCCAGATTCTGTAAGCATAATGCAAGGGAACCAATTGTAGCATTGGGATCCGAAGGCCATAGACCATTAAGTGAGAAGTGACCATACATTCCATGACCATGTCCATGTGTTATCATACATGTTGATGATACTTGCAATTGATATTCATTCGCATAATCTTTTGAGTTCACACGCAACCTAGGTATTGTTGTCTTTTTTTGATCCATTTTATCATGTATAATGCATAAATACTTATCCTTTTGCAACTGGGAGAACTTACGCCACGTGTAGTACACATTCCTACAACTTTGTTGTTGCAACATGTGAATTCGACGTTCATCCTTCAAACGTGAAATCATCTCGTCATACTTTGTTGACTCTAGTTGAGACTTTATCCGACTACAGACAACACATTTGGAGAACTCACTTGTTTTTTACAATGTCAAATGAGCAAACTCTGTATTCCAAATCCTATTGAATGTCGTGCTAGACATTGTCTTGAGACTCATACTGTTAAGTGTTTTATTGACATCATGTAAAATGTCTACTTGCTTGTACGTGTTTGGTATTGCAAGAAAAGTTTCCCTAGTACCATCTTCCATGGTTCTACTCTTATGTGGCTGTTCGACAGAAGAGCGACTCACACACCCATAAAGTGCATGCAAACACTACCTAGATCAACATAATGTCAATCGAGGACATAGATGACATGATAGGCACACGGAGGAAATCTCTTAAGCTTGTCAGGCTGAGACCATCCTACACATACAACACTCTGGAAGGGCAACTAAACCACAATCAAGAACCTCACTGCTCTCAACTACACCACCTAGCCACATACACACATACGAAAGGTAACTCACCTAATCATGCCAGATTCCTACGAAACTTAAGGAACACCATCCCCTCACTAGGATACACCTGTCCCTAAGCTTCTACACTCTAAACCCATCTACAGAAAACGCGTAGGATGACAGAGCTGAAATTTGAAAGTGTCCGAAACTGAAATTTATGAGTACCTATGCGTAGCTTACGTCGCCACAATTCTATAGACTACTAACACGCAGAAAACAGAGATCGTTTGATACACTTACGGCCACAAATAGCTCGTAGATGCGTCGGCGTGTGCGCTTCGTCTCGAGTGGAATGCTTGGTGTTGTCGCGTAGCTCTCCTCGAGCCTACAGCAATGGTGCAGTTGGATCTCCAATGCGTTGAGCGAGCCAGGCGTAGTGAGAGGATGAAACTCACGCTCACTCTCTTTCTATCTCACACACAGTAGACAGCAGCGCTAAAGTTTTGATTATGATAAAAGTCTCTTTACAAAATGACCTAGGTACCTTATATACTAAGGATACCTTGGATTTAACCAAAAATGGAGTTGAATGGGTCAAATGGCTTTGTATTTACAATCTGGAAGTGCCATTGCACCCCGGCTTCTGAAACTAGAATAACTACTCATTATAAATGATGTTTATAGCCATAATCTGCATCATTTCATAACTCGCAGAAGATAAGACTTTGGTACGAAACTTGAGTTATGTTGTGTTGTTGACCCAGCGGTCAACATTCCCCCCTTCCGCGTTCATGTCGTCCCCGACATGACCTGATTGTCGATGGCGATGTGGTCTTTGCTGTCGTTTTGTTGTTGGAAAGAAAGTATAGACTATAGCCTTTGCAGTAGCTTGTCTTGTTCGTCCACTCCGATGTACATAGTCTTCACATGATTCAGGAAAATCATAATTGATGACGAACTTTATGTCTTTCACCTCCACGCTCCGAGCTGCAGCATCTATTTTTGTCATTATAGGTCTACTGCCAGATCTAAATTCAAAAAGAACCCAATGTCGTTTAACTTGACTCTTATCATCATGGATAGAGAAAGCTCCATCCATCATTTGCTCCGGCAAATCTGTCAATTTGGATTATTTGTGATTCTCAGAAACAACTTCCACAATCTGTAGAATTGAGTGATTGTCTTTCTGATCTTGTGAGCCAATGACAACTTTGTAAGGAGTTATGTTGTGTAGTTGACCCAGCCGTCAACACTTTTCTATTGTTTTGGCTTCATCTGTTGCACTGCTTGTATCTTTGTCGAACCACAACAAGAACTATGATCCATTAGAGCGGACGTTTATCATCGTAACCATTCATCTTTTAAGATCCTCTGATTTCTTTTCTGTCTGCTCTTCTTCATTGGGGACTTCTTTGTTCCTATGCAATCATGTTGTTAGTGTTGTCTGCAGCTTTGTCATTGTAGGCCATTCTTCGACTCGCCATTGAGGAGAAGTATGCTATGATCTAAAATTGGTGCTCCAATTCATTTGTCAATTGATTTGAGTAGCATTTCCTTATTGTTGATGTAGAAGGAATATGTACAAGAGGATGGTGATAGGTGTCTTTAGATTAGGGTCTAAAACCTGGATGACCAAAGGGAAAAAACCCGGTGGGAAAAAAATGACTTTGGTATACGCTCTTATTGGAGTTGAGTAGTTGAACGTGAAGTACATGTTCATGAAAGGTGAGTGCTTGGGTGAAACACGGAAAGAGTGCCTGATGCAAGTGCCAATTATGGGACACTCTATATGCATATGAGAAATTTGTCAGCAAAAGCATGCAATGTGAAAGAAGGAGATGATGGGTGTTTCGAGGAATAAATGTAGCACATGTGACATCAAAAGATGTCTCAATAGCTTCCACCTTTCCAAGAAGGGTTTTTGATATAGAAGTTTCTCCACTCGTATCTCACTGTGCTCAGTATGTGAGTGTCTTTTGGACCTTCTCCTTCACTTCACCAGACTTAAGTACTTATACTTCGAATCTTTTGCTCACCTATACTAGCATGAGTGACACAACGTAAATATGCTCAACTCTTCCAGCTTGAGCAGTACCTAGAATAGTTAAGACGCTTAGACCACAGAGAATATTACTTGAAGCTTTGGGACTAAAACCTCACTCATTTTGTGGCGTAGCTACTCGACTCTGACTTGTATGACTTGTCGGTTGCATGTTGACACTACTTTGTGACAAGTTCTTCGGCTATTGTAGTGGCTGCTGAGACATACTTCGTGAAGTTTCATCGTTTCCTTGTACCTTCTTCTCTTTGTAGTGCTCAGGCCTCTCGTCAGTCTTTTCTTCATGTGGATTATGGATTTTTTTATTTTTTTCTTAATAATAAACAAAGAAAATCTTAAAACAACTCAACAAAAGAAAAATCATTCAAATAGAAATCCAAATGCTATGTACACTATACACATGTCCCTAGGGGCTCATATATGGATTTTGTCCCCATACTCCTTTGTAACACTACTATGAGGGCATATACTCTAAATTTCGTCAAAAAATTATCACAATAAAATGAAAAAATACAATGCCTCTCACAAAACATTTCCCTCTAATAGTCATAATATTAGGTCCGCATTCAGAATGCCTCCCCCCTTCCTATTTGGAGTCATCCTTTACGACAGGGTATCATAAAGGGTATGTGTTGTGCTTGGGCAATTAAAAGTTGTGCCTATGCAGGCCTTGTAATGTAGCCCTATTATGCATACACAGTCAATGCATAAAAAAGATTTATGTTGTGCAAGATGTGGGTATAAGCAATTTGCTTATTGGTATTTGTTGGCGAGGCTTCCTATTCTAAGCAATGTAATGGTCTTTGAAGCTCCTGTATCGTTGCTTGATTGAAGCGACTTGCTCTCTTCTAACTGTACTATAATCGTAGGAAGAATTGTAAGAATTCAAGCGGCGATGCACTGACAGCAGTTTTGTTGTTCTTCTTTGGGACCCATTTCTTTGTGATTATTGGCTATTTTGTTGTTGATGCTCGTTTGGGAACCCATACTTGCCCGTGCTTCGTTTGTGTTTGAAGAGACTTCTTTGGGATCCACCTTTTTGTTGTGTGAGTCGACAGTGGTCTTTGCTTCAGCCCTTGTATGCTTGATTGGGGACAGGATTCAGGCTTTGAAAGTTCATATTGTGGTTGTTTTGGAATCCAAATGAATTCCCGACTTTTTTGTGCTTGAATCAACTTCTTTGGAGCCCAAACTTGAGTTGTGAAAGCTTGCGACTTTGTGATAGTCTTACCCGTTCGTGCACGCTTTCCTTGTTTTTGTTTTGGTGTTGGATCTTGTGATTTGTCATTAGAGATCTTTGTCTTCTTGATCCATATCTGTTTTTGGCCGATCTCGCTTTTTGGTATCCAGATTTGTCGAGCTTTTTGGCTTTGACTTGTTGTCCTGTTCTTTTGACCTGTCATGGTTGTTGCTGAAGGGGTTGGTGATAGTGATGGCCTAAGTTGATGATAGGGGATGTCGTAAGATTCATCACTATCGCTACTATCCTTAGCAAGGTTGTCTTCTTGTACTTTCCCTTGATTTTTTGGCTGGTAGTGGAAAGTTACTGTCTGTTTGCTCGTGGGTGGTAGTTTCTTGGAGGACTTTTCTAGCCCATTGATTAGAGCATTGTCAGCTTGTTGCTCTGGTCGTATTCCTCCTAGCTGAGTCTTTGCATCCTTATTAGGAGCCGTGTATGAGGATGCTTGTGGTGGCTGTGTCTTCACCGAGGACTTTGGAATCCACTTTTGATGCACTTTATTCGTGTAGCGATGACATTGATTCCCGGGTCGTTGATCTTCTTGAAGCTCAAAGTGATCTACAGAGTCATAGAACTCGTCGTCTTCTTCATCTTTTGATTCTCCACATTTCTTTGTTTGCTCCTTATTTTGAGATCTTGTTGACGTCTGGATCTCTTCGTTTTCCTGGATTACACTCACTGCAAAATAAGGAACGACATCATAGCCATTTTCATCACAAAACTTTGTTGTGGGAGCATCCTCCACGGCGCACACGTCCAGAGTAGCCAAGATGTGTTCCCATCCAAAAGGCTCTAACTCTTCTTCAGGAAATGGTTTTGGGATATAGTCCATATCCTCTATAACCTGCTCTAGGATACATTCCTCACGTTTCAAGGTGCCACATTGTGAAGTTCCACACATCCACAGTTCGTTAGGCTTACCTAACCAAGCTGGAAGTTCTGATCCTTCTACTGTGGCGGAATCAAACTCCTCAATCGGTGTTCTCGTCACATCTCTATAGCTATGGTCCCTCAAGTTTACCTTTGTTATGGTTTCCATATGTCTTAGGTATATATGGTCATAACCCCAATCTTGGACCATCTTCAATTGTCGCATGAATGGTCTTCCCAGAATGATGTCATAGTTGTTCTTCTTGCCAAAGTCAACAACAGCAAAAGTGTGTTCATATTCAATGCCACAAGAAGTAACAAGTACTTTTTCTAGCAGTCCTAGGGGATTTTCCTTGTGTCCGTCTGCAAGATGTAGGGTCATTCGTGTGGATCTCAAGGCAGGTTTTCCCCACTTTTCCAAACCTCTTTGGTTGCAATGGCCACACCAGCTCCACCGTCAAGGATTGCCATGGTTTTCACACCATTGAATTCCAAAGGAAGGGTGGTGTCCATCTTCTCCCTCGTAATACTCGTCTACCTTGTTTAATGGCACTGGCCTAGTATTTAGTTGAGGCATTTCAAGCTCTTTGATGCCTTCCTCGATTTGAGTCATTGGGGTTTTTACACCAAATTTCTTTAGACATTTACCCACATTAGCCCACATGTTTGGTCTTATTTTGAGCAACTCGGCTAACATTATTGTACAGGTGACTGGGGTAGATAGAATATCTACTAGCCCCTTTGAATCGATGGCCTTGTTGGGAGACAGTCTCTTTGATCGGACTGCAACCACATCTGACTTGGTCTTGTACTCTCCCATGTAGGACGGTAGTGTTCTTAGCGAATGGGGTTGACTATCCATAGATTGTACAGATCCTTTGTCGCCCCAACACGATTGCACGTCTAGATTCATTTGAGATCCAGTCTCAAATTCCTCTATTGGTGGTAGAAACACTCCTCGTTCATCACCAGTCTTGTCTACTCGTCTTCTTAGGTCATCGGCTTCATTGGCCTCTCTGACTTGTTTCCACAATTCGTCAAGACCATCTATCTCTTTACAATCCTCAGGTATAGCTTGGTGAAATTCCTCGGAAGAGTTATCCATGGTATTCAGTACTATCCTTGGTTCTAATGCTGGGTCTTTGAGTTTTGGTCTGTGCTCATGACTAGAATCTGGCTCTTTTAGTTCCTGGTTTGGTGGGATTACTTGTGTAGGCATGACATGGATCACATCCTCAGGTTTTGCAACTGGTGGTTCTAGTAAAGCTTGGGCTGTTTGAATCGTTTTCTTGCACATTTCAAACCTTTGCTTTTCTAGTTCCGTATAGGGATATGTCATCCACCTGTGTTCTTGGGTTTGGTTGTTTTTGAGCCTCGCATCATAGGCTTTCAAGAGGGCATCTAGTGTCTCATTAACCTTCTCTACCAACACAGATCCTCCTAAACTAGCACTTCTCAGTTTCTCATGCGTGGATGGTTCTTCTAGAGGTTTAATCATCTGTGTAAGAGGAGGTTCCTCCTTTTCCTCATGTTGTTTTATCTTCTCCTGAGCTTCGGTAAGCTTCTTAGATAGGGATTTTTGCTCTCGTTCCCTACATGCTTTCATCCTAGTCTTTCTAGCTTTCCAACTATTTCGTTTGCTCTTGGTTTTCTAACTAGGTGTGTCTGTCTTTGGACTCATGTCACTTTCTGTGTTCTTTGTCTCTGGATTCTCATCAGCTTTCTTTTGAGCTTGTGCTCTCGTAACTACTTGAACTGGTACAACATTTTCATTTTCTGAGCTACTAGGTAGCTGAACACTCCCTGATACATTTGTCGTAATTTTCGTGATTTGGTTTGGTTTTTTCGGGCAATCAGAGATCAAGTGAGTGATGCCACACTTAAGACAATAGGCATTTACTTCAGTGATCTCCGTATGAGGACATTGTTTGACCAAGTGGTTGTCACGACTTTTGTGACAATCTGTCTCTGGTTGAGGAGATTCTTTTAGCATTTCCTCTTGGCTATAAGCAAGCTTTGACCTAGATAAGCCGCTATTTTCAATGAATCGCAATGTCCTTTCGTCCATTTCATACCTTCTGTCTTTCAACTGAAACCCAGGAGGTGGAGGTTGTACCGGCCTCACCACTCCATGTGTTTCTCTCACATTTTGTTTCTCCGAAGGGTAGTACTGTCTTTGGTTGCTATACCACATTGTAGCTAGTGCTGGCGTTGGTTTAATTGATGCTTCCATCATTGGCATGTATCTCATGTCTATCGGCATTCTAGCACATGGCAGCGGAGGTTGTTTTCCTAAGACAGGCCTTAAAACTCCTACTGGTCTTGGTGCATTCCCCGTAATGTATCTAGGTGGAGTAGGTGCTTCTGGAACAGGTTGTACATACCTCTCCCTAGCATTTTCCATGCTATAATAGCACTCTTCCCCCGTATGGTTCGTCCATTTTCTCTCAATTTCACACCACTTCGGCTCTCCCAAATTAGACCTTACAAGAGGAATCAACCTCTTGACCAAGTCGTCGATAAGCTTTTCTTGATCAATAGGTGTCGTTGGCTTGTCAATGGACTCACTTATCTGTGAAACACTGTGCTGAGAGGATGTGTCATCTCCTTGACTCTTTAAGTCCTTTTCTTTGTACGCCTCACAGTTATCCACTAGATAAAGAGCTTCTTTGATCAACTCGTTTAGCGTCATCCTCCTTAGCATATGCAGATCCTTCTGAAGGCCCGCATGTCTCATTCCCTGGATAAAGATTAGCATCAGTCGTGCTTGCGTAGGTAATTCCGCTCTCGGACAGAGCTTAACATATCTCTTGAGTCGTAATGATGCTTTGCGTACTGATTCATTCTCTTTCTGTTTGAATCTATGGATTTGCGAGACCGTATTGTGAGCAATGCCTTTTGGTGAGAATTCTTCAATAAACTCCTCAAACAGCTCATTTAGGGTCTCAAAATCTCATTTTTCCACCGAGTCGAACCATGTAGCGGCATCATCTTCTAGAGTCAATCCAAATCCCGCAAACTGTGTCGCAAAATCTGAAACTTCCTCTGCTCTAATCACTCTTCTAAAAGCCGCTACGTGATCTCTCGGATCTTTATCTCCGAAGTATTTTCTGTTTACCCATTTCTGGACTTGGGATGGTCTAACTCGTCGATTGTCTACAAGTCTAACCAGAGACTCTCCCAATCCTTCTCTCGTTATCGCTCTTGAAGGGAATCCTGGTGGCTCTCTTCTTGGAATTCCTATAGGAATTCTCGTGTTTGGTGGAGGCATTTGTGGTCCTTCATTGACCAAATATCCACCTCTTTCTAGTACATTCTGTGGATTTGTGCTTTCTACAACTCTGTATTCTCGTCCATACTTGTCGACAACTATAGATCTCCATTGACAGTCCACTCCGTATGTGTAGACATATAAGAGCTTGTAATCCGTTATCTCTTCTAGGTATGGATCTGAGCACCTATAAAGATTGACCTCATTGTCGTCAATGTATCTATATAGTCCTTCACTCTCATGACCAATCATCCAAACTCTCTCAACAAGATGGGTCTTTATCAATTGCAAGTTTGGAAGATCCATTGTGGGAGGATATTCCTCTATCGTCAGGATCTCCAAGCTTGTGTAAGCTGTGTTTGAATCTATGGTAGACATGATTTCTGGGCTTAAGAGCTTTTTCTTGGTTCAAGTAGACTTAGTCCACTGTGTTCAAGTTCTTTGGTTAGGGAAAAGTCGAAACTATGTCAAAAACCGCGATCGTTTAGTCACAATTCTCGCAAATTGTCGCTTTCAAACACCCCTAACTTCCGAATAAATTTTGAGGCCTTAAACGATGTTTTTTTCAAAGTTGAACTAAATGGTTGCCGTAGGCATATATTTAGTTTAAGTTTTGCTCTAAGATCTGTAGAGCCGCTCTTAGGCTACGTTTTGATATAAAAACTTTTTCGATCCAATACCGTTTGTGAAAGTTATGGCCAAAACAGTGAATTGCAGTTTAGAATGGTCAAAATGAGTCCAAATTCAATTTTAAAAAAAGATTTGGGATCTCTGTGACACTGTGAACACTCCTGTATGGTCAAAAGTATAGTTGGACCCTAAAACTGGCTTGGAGACATCCTACGCGTAGTATGTCTATATGCTCAGAATTTAACAAAATTTGGTCCAGAGACTCCCCTTAAGTCCAACAACACAATGGTATGCTTAGAATTTAATTTGGATCTAAAAATGGCCTTGAGACATCCTACGCGTAGGATGTCTTTTTGCTCAGAATGACTTGAAATTTTCACCCCAGCTTCTCCTTGATGTGCTGATCACAGTGGTGTGCTCATAGGTTGGTTTGGAGTCCTAAATCAAGCTGGAGACATACTACGCATAGGATGTCTTTTTGCTCTATTTCAGCTCAAACTTGCACTGTAGCTTCCCCTTGATGTGCTTAACTCACTGCTATTTTTACTGTTTGATTCTGACACCGATAGGTTGGTCAAATGCTCAAGAATTTGTTCCAAAAGCCTGATGTCTATTCTGATGAATTCCTAAGTCAAATCAACTCCAAATTGGACCAAATTTTCCTAGGAGGCTTGCCTAAGGCTATATGACAGCATGGTATGGTCACAGTAGAATTTTGGTTTCAGAATTATGCATTAGACATCCTACGCATAGGATGTCTAACTGCTCAAAATTTCCCCAAATTTGAACCACAGACTCTCCTTAAGGTGCTGATCACTGTGGTATGCTCAGAATTTTGTTTGGAGTGCCAAATCACACATATGACATCCTACGCGTAGGATGTCTTTTTGGCATGTTTGACCTCAGACTTGTCCCACAACTTCCCCTTGATGTCAGTAACCCAGTGGTATGCTTAGATTTTGGTTTGGATTTCAAAAGTCCCAAATTTTAGCTGTTCACCTTTTTCAGTCAAAAATGCTAAATTCTGTTCAATCTTCCTTCCACTGACCCAAATGAGATGAAATTTATCACATGCACTCAATACAACATTTATAACATGCACATGAAGTCACCCTATGGTTTGGTCTCAAAAATTATGCCTTGGACACAATTTGGGTAGGATGTCTGGCAATTCTCGTCTTTTGGCTTTGATCTGTCATAATTTGGTCAAATTTCCACTTTCCATGTGAAAATAGGGTAAAGCCTACCTTCTGAACACACTGGTCAACTCAGAATTTCAAAATTTCCACCAGATCACCCTGTACACATCCTACGCGTAGGATGTCTACTGCTGATTTTTTGAGACTGAAGTGTCCCTGATGCTTCCTTATGCTCTCAGCAAGTGCAAGTATGCTTCACAATTGCAAAAACATGCAAAAATCACTCAATTTAAGCCTTTTCTAAAATTTTATGTTTTCTGACTCCGCCTTTTGGCTTTTGGTCAACAAAATTAGGGAAAAACACCCAAGTCAATATGTTACTAGGGTAAAACCTACCCTCTGAACCCACTGGTGCAGTCAGAATTTTCAAATTTGGTCTCCAGAACCCCCTTGAGACATCCTACGCGTAGGATGTCTATGTTTACAGAATTGCAGGTTTTCTTCACAGAACCCTTGCAAATGCTCCTTTATATGCACAGCATCAGTCAGTCATACAAAAATATCCACAAAAGCTTGTTTAATGCATTTTTACCCTCAAAAGCACACTTTTCCGTGATTTCAAATGCAATCAAGCACTTTAGCAAATAATTCAGTGATGTATTAATAGCTTTAGATCAGAATCGGATCACTTACCTAAAGCTACTCCTACAAGTCATATGGGGTTTTGCATCTATGAGTAGAAAAACGCTTCACTGCCACACACGGACTAGTAAACGCTTTTATCACCTCACAAATCACTCAACCACCAACAACTACTCTAATCCACAGATCCTAACTAAACCTATCTAGTCGCAGACCCTCGGCAAGACACACGCTTCCTGGCTATCCACTTGATCGCAGAATATCCTCTTCCGGATCCACTTAAGAAAAACGCTTTCTTTAGCCGAAACTAAATCAAGCAACCATCACACGAGTGTTAGTAGGAAACCTAAGTCTTAGGTCCTTGTGTCCCCTGCAGCGGCGCCAATGTTGGACGGAAGAGCGACTCACACACCCATGAAGTGCATGCAAACACTACCTAGATCAACATAATGTCAATCGAGGACACAGATGACACGATAGGCACACAGAGGAAATCTCTTAAGCTTGTCAGGCTGAGACCATCCTACACATACAACACTCTGGAAGGGCAACTAAACCACAATCAAGAACCTCACTTCTCTCAACTACACCACCTAGCCACATACACACATACGAAAGGTAACTCACCTAATCATGCCAAATTCCTACGAAACTTAAGGAACACCATCCCCTCACTAGGATACACCTGTCCCTAAGCTTCTACACTCTAAACCCATCTACGGAAAACGCGTAGGATGACAAAGCTGAAATTTGAAAGTGTCCGAAACTGAAATTTATGAGTACCTATGTGTAGCTTACGTCACCACGATTCTATAGACTACTAGCACGCAGAAAACAGAGATCGTTTGATACACTTACGGCCACAAATAGCTCGTAGATGCGTCGGCGTGTGCGCTTCGTCTCGAGTGGAATGCTTGGTGTTGTCGCGTAGCTCTCCTAGAGCCTACAGCAATGGTGCAGTCGGATCTCCAATGCGTTGAGCGAGCCGGGCGTAGCGAGAGGATGAAACTCACGCTCACTCTCTTTCTCTCTCACACACAGTAGACAACAGCGCTAAAGTTTTGATTATGATGAAAGTCTCTTTACAAAATGACCTAGGTACCTTATATACTAAGGCTACCTTAGGTTTAACCAAAAATGGAGTTGAATGGGTCAAATGGCTTTGTATTTACAATCTGGAAGTGCCATTGCACCCCGGCTTCTGAAACTAGAATAACTACTCATTATAAATGACGTTTATAGCCATAATCCGCATCATTTCATAACTCGCAGAAGATAAGACTTTGGTACGAAACTTGAGTTATGTTGTGTTGTTGACCCAGCGGTCAACAGTGGCATTCTCTCCGAGTTTTCATCAACAAAAGAGCGCATCAATTCCCTTCCCATTTCTGTATGGTCTCTTCCTTTTCTCATGACACCATCATTACCATGCACTGAGCGTCTAACCCCATTCTCAAAATGTTCACGGTAACAATAAAATGAAGTTTTTGGAATGCCATGAATTTCGTACCAAGCTCTACTGCAAACCTCACTGCCATTAAAAGAAAACACATAGCATGTCTTTGTAGTTGTTTTGTTCTCATGCCATGCAGTCAACATTGTAGCATACACATAGTTTGTTCTATTTTGCAAACTCTGTCCCCAAAATTCATTGCGCATAGCCATGACCTTATCTTGATTCGCATATTGACAACACCTTTTGGAACAACAATCTATGGTTGAAACAAGCTGGACAAATGCTAGAGATGCTTGATTGGATCTCTTAGAAGCTTTCACTGACATTTTTGGCTTCCTATTTACAAAGTAATATTTCCACTTTTTTGAAATAGGATCTACCAAATAAGCTGATTCAATGCATGTGTCTTGTAACGCATGCATAGCATGTAGATCCTCATAGCATAACAATTCTTTTCCATCCATAGTTGTCACTCTCTTGATAGGCCAACAAACTAGATTAATGTTGCATACACTAGCTTCTGCGAAAATAGTAGCCTCATCTGCAAAGGATGTTTCGATACCAATACCAATGTTATCTTCACCTAGCTCACCAAAGTTTACAGAGTCAAACGGACACATACATGACAACCCCTTCGGCTACTACATGTGTTTTGCTTTCATCCCAAAGTTGATCCCTCTTATCCTACCAAACCTCTCTGTAGCTCATTCCATTACATTTTGCATCCAATGCTCCTTCTGCTTTGTCAGCCTCATGCACAGAAGCCCCTTTGTACTGCATCTCATTTATATGTTGCAACAACCCACTACTCCATTTCACAATACTATGAAAAGCATCTCCCACTGTCAATGCATCCATAGTTGGAAAAGGGATGAGTGCTTTCTTTTCAAAACACAAATTAACTGACACCAATACATTGCCTTCCCCAATAAGCATGCAAGAACAATATGCACTTGGATTTATTTCAAATACAGTCCCAATGGCAACCTTTTGTGTCGCTACAAACATGCACACTCTATCACCATGATTGAAATTAGTCATACATGTAAGAGATTTGCAAGAATAATTGTTAAACAAACCGCTTGCAGAGTATATTGATTTACGTAGCATAAAGCATAACAAGTATGTATGTAGGTGTTTCATGAGAAGCACCCTGTGGCCTGAAGGTCATAGGGTTCCCTCTATGCTACTAAGAATCTCTTTGTGCTCTATGCTCTATCGTCTATGCTCTATTATCTATATTGACTTCCTATGGCCCCTAGACCACAAGGCGCCCTCATTGTTTCCAAAAAACCCTCATTGTTTTGCTATGGCCCTTGGGCCATGGCTCTCTATGCCGGTATAAAGCATATTTGCTCTATATTAGCTCCCTAAGGCCTGAAGGCCATAGGGTTGTCCTCAAGATCACCTCACGGAGTTTCATGTCAAGTATATATACATCTTATGGCCTTAGGGCCATAGGGAGTTTCATGTCAAGTATATATACATCCTATGGCACCCCATGACCCTAGGGCCATAAGATCTCCAAATGAAACATACGGCAATGTATGGCCCTTGAGCTTATACATTGCAACCCCATGACCCTAGGGCCATAGGATCGGCATATGAAACATACGACAATGTATGGCCCTTGAGCTTATACATTGCAACCCCATGACCCTAGGGCTATATGATTTCCAAATGGAACATAGGGCAACGTATGGCCCTTGAGCTTATACATTGACACCCTATGGCCCTAGGGCCACAAGACTTCAAAACATATAAAAAGACAACCTATGGCCCTAAGCCCAAGGGTGTGAGTTCAAGGGTGGCCAAGATGTCAATGCAACCCCATGGCCCTATGGCCATAGGATTTCCAAATGGAACATAGGAAAACGTATGGCCCTTGAGCTTATACATTGACACCCTATGGCCCTAGGGCCACAAGACTTCAAAACATACAAAAAGACAACCTATGGCCCTAACCCCAAGGGTGTGAGTTCAAGGGTGGCCAAGATGTCAATGCAACCCCATGGCCCTGTGGCCATAGGATTTCCAAATGGAACATAGGACAACGCATGTCCCTTGAGCTTATACATTGACACCCTATGGCCCTAGGGCCACAAGACTTCAAAACATACAAAAAGACAACCTATGGCCAAGATGTCAAAGGTGGCCAAGATATCAATGCAGCCCCATGGCCCTAGGGCCATAGGATCTCTATATGGAACATGTGGCACCCTATGGCCCTTGAGCTTATACATTGTCACCCCATGACCCTAGGGCCATAGGATTTCCAAATGGAACATAGGCAATGTATGGCCCTTGAGCTTATACATTGCCACCCTATGGCCCTAGGGCCACAAGATCTCACAATATACAATAAGAGAACCTAAGGCCCCTAAGCTAAAGGGTGCGGGTTCAAGGGTGGCCAAGATATCAATGGAGCCCCATGGCCCTAGGGCCATAGGATCTCTATATGGGACATGTGGCACCCTATGGACCTTGAGCTTATACATTGCCACCCCATTACCCTAGGGCCATAGGATTTCCAAATGGAACATAGGCAATGTATGGCCCTTGAGCTTATACATTGCCACCGCATTACCCTAGGGCCATAGGATTTCCAAATGGAACATAGGCAGTGTATGGCCATTGAGCTTATACATTGCCACCCCATGGCCCTAGGGCCGTAGGATCTCCATATGGGACATGTGGCACCCTATGGCCCTTGAGCTTACATATTGCCCCCCCATGACCCTAGGGCCAAAGGATCTCCAACTAGAAAGTAGGGCAACGTATGGCTCTTGAGCTTATACATTGTCGTGGACCTAGGGCCATAGGATCTCCAACTGGAACATAGGGCTATGTATTGAAGCTTATCCATTGTCGCCCTTAAACCCTAGGGCCATAGGATTTCCAAATGGAATATAGGGCAACTTATGGCTCTTGAGCTTATACATAGCCACCCTATGGCCCTAGGACCACAAGCTTTCACATTGCCACCGTAGGGCCACAAGGATCTCACAAGATAGAAGAAGAAAACCCTAGGACATAGGATTTTCAAATGGAAATGAGTGCACGCTTTGATCCTTGACCTCCAACATTGCCATCCTATGGTGTGAGCCCAGGGGTGGCTGAGGTGTCTTCATAATAATTTCGGCCATTCAAGGGATATCCGCAAGTGGCATAAATTTAAAAAATAATTAAAAATAATTAAAAATAATTAAAAAATAATTAAAAAATAATTTTAATTTACACTACGACAAACTTTGTCATAATGGGTTTTCAAATACACTTGCGAGATAATAGTACACAATTTTTGGGATAATTTTTTTAAAATTTAGCTATTTTTAGTGTATTTTTTACTATGCAGATTTTGATTCTGGAGTCAAATTTTGCTTCTTGGGTGTCGTTCCACTCGTACTACAAAGATATGGACATTGTGACGAAGCCTTGCACCAACATTTTTTTTTCCATACTCTTTTTTTTTTTTTTTTAAGCTCTTTCAATTTCGGAGCCGACGAGCTATGTCTCATTTTCGCACAAAGCCTAGAACTCTAGTAATCTCGACTGCAAACCCGTGAGAATAGCCCCTATATTCAAATTCGAATTTTGAATTTCTAACCTAACCTAACTAACCTTATCTCTCTCTACCACAATTTTTTTCGCGCTGTCGCTCTCTTTCTCTCTCTCATTTCTTGCTCGAAACCTACACAGAAACCTGCATAGAGCTTGTCTTTCTTTGTCTCTCTCTCCCTCTCTCCCTACGCATACAGTTCTACGCCATCGTTGCGATGCACACACAGATCTACGTGAAGCCATCGCCACAACCTTCAACAGAAGGACTGCTGTCGCGACCTCCCAAACACAGGTCTATTACCATCATCGTCGCGGCCTCAACACACCTAAGTGACTGCTTGCTACTGCTGCAGCCGGTTTTCATCAAACACAGATTTACTCAGAGGTAACCTGTAGAAACCCTAATCTTTTTGCTTAATTCGGTTTTAACTGTTCTTAATCTAATTACGTTTTAGCTAAGTTGTGAAACACCTCTCTCCAAAACAATAAACAAAAATCATTAATTACATCTCTAAAACTGTAAAACTGTAGACTTTAGAACTATAAAACAGAAAAATCTCTAATTAGAGATCTAAAACTGTAATACAGAATACTCTAATTAGAGACCTAAAAATATAAAACAGAAGACACTAATTAGGGACCTAAATTTGTAAAACGAAAAACTCTTATTAGGGACCTAAATTTGTAAAACAGAAAACTCCTCATAAGTGACCTAATACTATAAAACTGTAAAACTCTAACTGCAAAAATCTCTAATTACAAAAAAAATTATAAACCTGCAAATACAAAAGACAATAACTACAAAAAATGTTGAAACTATGGATACCTGTAATTGGGTTGTGGGGAGTTGGACACACATTGTAAGAGGACGAGTAGAGCGCGCTGTTGTATGAGGATGGATTAGGGTTCAGTTGTTGCAGGAGGATGGGAAAAAAAAGAGGCAAAAAGGTGGGAAAGAAAGTGTACACTATATGTGTTTGTAAGATATGGTGTAATATAGTTTCTTTAATTTGTAGTCACCACTAAAATAAAACTAGACATCGAATCTTTAGAAGGGCAGACATGGTGTGGCTACATAGGGTTTCAACTCATACTAAAGAGTAACATATGGCCCTAAGTCACCCTATGACCATAAGGCCATAGGGTGGTCTCACATCGTACTATAGGGTGACCAATGTCCCATTTGGCCATTGGGTGCCAATGTACAATCTCAAGGGTCATAGGTTTCGCTATGTTCCTATTGAAGATCGTATGGCCATAGGGCCATAGGATCTCCAAAACATATATATGGCACTATGGCCATAGGATCACATGGTGCTCTATGTCCGATCTAGAGACCTTGTGGCCCAAGGGCCTTAGGGTGGCAATGTACAATCTCAAGGGCCATAGGGTTCCCTGTGTTCCTTTTGGAGATAGGGTGGCACTAGGGCCATAAAATCTCCAAAAGCAACATAAAGAACCTAGGGCCATAGGATCAAAGGGTGACCTATTGGAGACCTTGTGGCCCAAGGGCCATAGTATGGGAATGTACAATCTCAAGGTCCATAGGGTTCCTTATGTTCCTTTTGGAGATCCTATGGTCTTCGGGCCATAGGATCTCCAAAATGAACATATGGCCCTACGGACATAGGATCACAGGGTTCCCTATGTTCCTTTTGGAGATCCTATGGTCCTCGGGCCATAGGATCTCCAAAATGAACATATGGCCCTACGGACATAGGATCACAGGGTGCGCTATGTCCCATCAAGAGACACTGTGGCCCAAGGGCCATAGGATGACAATGTACTATCTCAAGGGCCATATGGTTCCCTATGTTCCTTCTGAAGATCCTATGGTCCTAGCGCCATAGAAGCTTCAAAAGGAACATAAGGAACCTATGGCCATAGGATCAAAAGGTGCCCTATGTTCCATCTTGAGACCTTGTGGCCCAAGGGCCATAGGGTGTATTTGTACAATCTCAAGGGCCATAGGGTTCCATATGTTTTTTTTGGAGATCCTATGGCCCTATATCCATAGGATCACAGGGTGCCCTACGTCCCATCTAGAGACCTTGTGGCCCAAGGGCCATAGGGTGAAAATTTAAAATCTGAAGGGCCATAGGACTCCCTATGTTCCCTAGGGTCACAAGGTGCCCTACGTTCCATCTGAAGACCCTATGGCCCAAGTGCCATAGGGTGGCAATGTACAATCGCAAGGGCCATATGATTCCCTATGTTCCTTTTGGAGATCCTATGGCCCTAGAGCCCTGGTGCATGGGGATGCCATGGTGCCCATTAATATGCACCATGGTGTACCCTATGTACGTAGGCCACCCTCGGGCCCTTGGATGCCCTCTGTCCCATCTAAAGACCTTGTGGTCCAAGGGCCATAGGGTGACAATCTACAATCTAAAGGGCCATAGGATTCCCTATGTTCCCTAGGGTCACAAGGTGCCCTACATTCCATCTCAAACAATGAGGTCACCTTGTGGCCTTCGAGCCTTAGGATCTCTATGTAGAGCATAGAGCAAAGAGCATAGAGAGCTTCTTACTACCATAGAGGGAACCCTATGGCCTTCAGGCCACATGGTGTCAATATAGAGATAATAGAGGTTCTTACTAGCATAGAGGGGACCCTATGGCCTTCAGCCCACAAGGTCTCCTCAATATAGAGAAAATAGTGTTTTTTACTGGCATAGAGAGCACCCTATGGACCTGGGTCCATAGGTTGCCAAAAAACTGTCATGAATGGCATAAGATGTGTAGAGCATAGAGAGGTTCTTACTAGCGTACAGGGGACTCTATGGCCCGAAGGCCACAGGGTCCCAATATGGAGCATAGATCGGTTCTTACTAGCATAGAGAGACCAAATAGTGTTTTATACATGGGGCCATAAGGTGTCAAAACAATGAGGGTTTTTTCAAAACAATGAGGGCACCTTGTGGTCTTGGGGCCATAGGATGTCAATATAGAGCATAGAGAGCTTCTTACTACCATAGAGGGAACCCTATGGCCTTCAAGCCACAGGGTGTCAATATAGAGAAAACAGAGGTTCCAGCATAGAGGGGACCCTATGGCCTTCAGCCCACAAGGTCTCCTCAATATAGAGCAATAGTGTTTTTTACTGTCATAGAGAGCACCCTATGGCCCTGGGTCCATAGGTTGCCAAAAAAACACTCATGAAGGGTTTCTTTAAAACATACAAGGCACCTTGTGCCCTTAGGGTCATAAGATGTGTAGAGCATAGAGAGGTTCTTACTAGCATACATAGGACCCTATGGCCTGAACGCCATAGGGTCCCAATATAGAGCATAGATCGGTTCTTACTAGCATAGAGAGACCAAAGAGTGCTTTATACCTGGGAGCATAATGTGACAAAACAATGAGGGTTTTTACAAAACTATGAGGGCACCTTGTGGCCTTGGAGCCATAGGATGTCAATATAGAGCATAGAGCATAGAGCATAGAGAGATTCTTACTATCATAGAGGGAACCCTATGGCCTTCAAGCCACAAGGTGTCAACGTAGAGAAAACAGAGGTTCTTACTAGCATAGAGGGGACCCTATGGCCTTCAGCCCACAAGGTCTCCTCAATGGCATAGAGAGAATCTATGGACCTGGGTCCATAGGTTGCCAAAAAACCCTCATGAAGGGTTTCTTCAAAATATATAGGATGTGTAGAACATAGAGAGTTACTTACTAGCATAGGGGGGACCCTATGGCCTTCAGGCCATAGGGTGTCAATATAGAGCATGGATTGGTTCTTACTAACATAGAAAGACCAAATAGTGCTTTATACATGTGGCCATAGGGTTCCAAAACAACATTGAGGGTTTTTTCAAAACAATGAGGGCACCTTGTGGCCTTGGGACCATAGGATGTCAATATAGAGCATAGAGCATAGAGAGCTTCTTAATAGCATACAAGGAACCCTATGGCCTTCAGGCCATAGGGTGTTAAAGTAGAAAAAATAGAGGTTCTCACTAGCATAGAGAGGAACCTATGGCCTTCAGCCCACAAAGTCTCCTCAATATAGAGAAAATAGTGTTTTAACTAGCATAGAGAGCACCCTATGGCCCTAGGTCCATAGGTTGCCAAAAAACCATCATGAAGGGTTTCTTCAAAACATAGAGGGCACCTTGTGCCCTTGGGGTCATAGTATGTGTAGAGCATAGAGAGGTTCTTACTAACATACAAGGGACCCTATGGCGTGAATTAGGGTGCCAATATAGAGAATAGATCGGTTCTTACTAGCACAGAGTGGACCCTATGGCCTTCAGGTCAAAGGGTGCCAATATAGAACAAAGATCAGTTCTTACTAGCATAGAGAGACCAAATAGTGCTTTATACCTGGGGCCATAGGGTACCAAAACAATGAGGGTTGTTCAATGGCATAGAGAGCACCCTATGGCCCTGGGTCCATAGGTTGACAAACAACCCTCCTGAAGGGTTTCTTCAAAACATAGAGGGCAACTTGTGGCCTTGGGGTCATCGGATGTGTAGAGCATAGAGAGGTTCTTACTAGCATACATAGGACCCTATGGCCTGAACGCCATAGGGTCCCAATATAGAGCATAGATCGGTTCTTACTAGCATAGAGAGACCAAAGAGTGCTTTTTACCTGGGAGCATAATGTGACAAAACAATGAGGGTTTTTACAAAACTATGAGGGCACCTTGTGGCCTTGGAGCCATAGGATGTCAATATAGAGCATAGAGCATAGAGCATAGAGAGATTCTTACTATCATAGAGGGAACCCTATGGCCTTCAGGCCACAAGGTGTCAACGTAGAGAAAACAGAGGTTCTTACTAGCATAGAGGGGACCCTATGGCCTTCAGCCCACAAGGTCTCCTCAATGGCATAGAGAGAATCTATGGACCTGGGTCCATAGGTTGCCAAAAAACCCTCATGAAGGGTTTCTTCAAAATATATAGGATGTGTAGAACATAGAGAGTTACTTACTAGCATAGGGGGGACCCTATGGCCTTCAGGCCATAGGGTGTCAATATAGAGCATGGATTGGTTCTTACTAACATAGAAAGACCAAATAGTGCTTTATACATGTGGCCATAGGGTTCCAAAACAACATTGAGGGTTTTTTCAAAACAATGAGGGCACCTTGTGGCCTTGGGACCATAGGATGTCAATATAGAGCATAGAGCATAGAGAGCTTCTTAATAGCATACAAGGAACCCTATGGCCTTCAGGCCATAGGGTGTTAAAGTAGAAAAAATAGAGGTTCTCACTAGCATAGAGAGGAACCTATGGCCTTCAGCCCACAAAGTCTCCTCAATATAGAGCAAATAGTGTTTTAACTAGCATAGAGAGCACCCTATGGCCCTAGGTCCATAGGTTGCCAAAAAACCATCATGAAGGGTTTCTTCAAAACATAGAGGGCACCTTGTGCCCTTGGGGTCATAGTATGTGTAGAGCATAGAGAGGTTCTTACTAACATACAAGGGACCCTATGGCGTGAATTAGGGTGCCAATATAGAGAATAGATCGGTTCTTACTAGCACAGAGTGGACCCTATGGCCTTCAGGTCAAAGGGTGCCAATATAGAACAAAGATCAGTTCTTACTAGCATAGAGAGACCAAATAGTGCTTTATACCTGGGGCCATAGGGTACCAAAACAATGAGGGTTGTTCAATGGCATAGAGAGCACCCTATGGCCCTGGGTCCATAGGTTGACAAACAACCCTCCTGAAGGGTTTCTTCAAAACATAGAGGGCAACTTGTGGCCTTGGGGTCATCGGATGTGTAGAGCATAGAGAGGTTCTTACTAGCATACAGAGGACCCTATGGCCTTCAGGCCATAGGGTGCCAATATAGAGCATAGATTAGTTCTTACTAGCAAAGATCAGACCCTATGGCCTTCAGGCCAAAGGGTGCCAATATAGAGCATGGAGAGGCTCTTACTAGAATATAGGGGACCATATGGCTTTCAAGTCACATGGTGCCAATATAGAGCAAATAGTGTTTTTACTAGCATATAGAACATCCTGACCTAGGGGGATTGGTTGTCAAAAATCCATCACAGAAGGGTTCCTATGGTCTTCATCCCACAAGGTCTTCTCAATATAGAGAGAATAGTATTTTTCATTGGCATACAGAGCACCCTTGGGGCCCTTGAGGCCAACCCTATGGCCTTCAGGCCTTAGGGAGCTAATATAGAGCATGGTGCTTTATATCGGCATAGAGAGCTATGGCCCTAGGGCCATAGCAAAACAATGAGGTGTTTTTGGAAACGATGAGGAAACCTTGTGGTCTTGGGGCCATAGGAAGTCAATATAGATCATAGATCATAGACGATAGAGCATAGAGCACAAAGAGATTCTTAGTAGCATAGAGGAAACCCTATGACCTTCAGGCCACAGGGTGCCATTATAGAGTAAACAGAGGTTCTTACTAGCATAGAGGGGACCCTATGGACTTCATCCCACAAGGTCTCCTCAATATAGAGCAAATAGTGGTTTTTACTTGCATGGAGAGCACCATATGGCCCTGGGGTCATAGGTTACCAGAAAGCCCTCATGAAGCGTTTCTTTAAAACATTGTGGCCACCTTGTGGCCTTGGGGCTTTAGGATGCCAATGTAGAGCATAGAGAGGTTCTTACTAGCATGCAGGGGACCCTATGGCCTTCAGGCCACATGATGCCATATGGTGTTGGTGTAGAGGCTCTAAAGGGGTATTTAGGCCATTCAAGGGATACTTCTTTGAGGGTCCTGTAATGTCATAAGGGAACATGTGATCACACTACCATAGAGTGGCCTAGGTACACTTGTAGAACCATTTTGTTGGCACCCTTTGGACCTAGGATCACATGGTTTAACATAGAGGTGACTCTATGGCCCTAGGTCCATATGGATGTAATAATATCCATCTTGTCTAAATATATGTCATTCTTTTTACAGAAAATGTCTCAGAAGAGAAAGTCAAAGTCAGTTGATGCAACAGGCTCAACACCAATTTCTTGGTATCTAGATTTTCACTTACCAAATGGTGGAAGTGATGAGAAAGTCCACTTGTTCTTTCAAGATAAAGAGCAATTGCCCTTCAAGGACTGTGGTATTGTCAAGGAGATAAAGAAATATTGTTTAGATCTTGAAATGTCTCCATGCCTTGGAGTAAAACTACTCAATGGTGACTCCTACTTGTTGGAGTCTGTGGCCTTTGCTCAAAAATTGGTGAAGGTTGATTATGAAGGAGTGACAATGACAAAAGCAGGGTGGGTGGAGCTTCAAGACGACACTCCAAGTGAGAACTTTATATACTTATATATTGAGGGCTTTAAGAAAGTCAATCAATATTTAGGTAAATTGAGCAGCACAAAGAAGAATAAGAAGCGAAAGAATGAAGACACAGCTACAGCAAATCAATCTAAGACGCTCAAGGAGAGTCAGACTCCCTCACTTGGAGAAAATAGTGGAAATGTGGCCGAAGAAAATCTTTCAGTTATACCCTTACAAACTCAAGAAGCAGGAGATTCTAGTGTACTTGCAACCCTAACGGTTGGAACCCCCTCACTGGCAATGGTTGTGGACTCAGCATCCTTAGCTGTGTTGGACTCTATTATACAGCCCAAAGAAAAAGATCTTGATAAAGAAGTTGCCAAAACTTCTAAGAGTGGGCTAGATGGATACGTCGGAATTGATCACTATTTTAAATTTGGTGTACAATTTACCCAATTGATCCTAGTTGAGCAATGCAACCTTGCACCAGATGGCTATAGATGCAGACCATTGTCAGATGTATATGTGAAATATCTCTTGGTGTACAATTTACCCAATTGATCCCAGTTGAGCAAGGCAACCTTGCACGAGATGGATATAGATGCAGACCACTGTCAGATGTATATGTGAAATATCTCTTGAAGCAATTTGCAGGGCACTTTAGGCCAGTCTCTAGTGCAGCAGACTTGATGCCGTATAACCCAATTACAAAAATGCCTTTACAAGCAGCTGAAGTGCATGGAGACAAGCTATCAACATACCACTACTAGATTCTAGCTGGTCAGCATTCCATCATAGCGGCTAGAGCTTTTTTGCTTAACAACAGCACTAAGTATGCTTTGAGAAAAGAGTTCTACAAGTTTGAACTGCAAGGATAGTGGTAGACGCTCTGAAAGAGGTTTCTGTTCGAATTTCCAAAATGGAGAACATGGAGAGAATAACAGCAATGAAACACCAACCTTATGTGGAGGTCTTGAATCATGGCTATAGTCAATGGCTTGCATATTCTAAACCAACAAAACCCAAGGCAGGTGTTCTTGTTGGTCATCCGAGTCGAGCAGGTTGGGATGTAAGTTCCACTTCCCTATACTTGTTTTTGTTACAAATATGTCTTGAAATAAATTTAATTTTCTTTTCTTTATTTTGAAGGCCTTTGTAAATGTGGCGAACATCGTGTTCAACCATAAATCATTTGCCAACAAAGAAGCACACATGGTCATGTACGATGATGAAATCTATGATCAGTGGATACACATCTTGGAGAAGCATCAAACATTAACTGCTCGTGGGCGACAACCAAGCATAACAACCTTTAGATGCCTAAATGGTTTAGAAGATAATGATGTCAAGCTACTACAACAAGAGCTGGCAGATGAGAAGATCTGCTAAGTGAAGCAACCACGTCAAGCGGGCATGCTCGACCTCACTGCACGTGCAACGGTCTTAAAGAAGATCGGTGTTTTTGAGCCTCAAATGTTGATGGCATTTAAAGAGATAGATCCATCAACAATAGCAATTACTTCATAAGATAAATGTAAGTCTCATTATAAAATTATAGATGAGATTTACAAATCTCTCTTCACGAGTTCTACGCAATGGCTAAATCTCCTACTACAAAAAGGAAAGGAGAAAGAGCCAATTCCTGAGATCACTAGGGGATATGTGTAGTGGATCATTGCACAAAAGAATGTCACTTCTAGTTTGCAATTCATTTTACCATGGATAATCAAGTGTGTTGGAAAGAATTTGGAAGGCATTGAGTTTCTCTGCAGTGAGAATAGCTCTAAAATTCGTGTTGGTGTTTGCATCATAGACACAACACACAAAAGTATTACATCTAGTGGTTGGAGTGCTGCCCAATTTGGTAAAGTAATTGATGGAGTATGTGGGGTAGCACATCAACCATCAAAGTTTTTAATTGTCGGCTTAGTCAAGTATCAGCATGCTGCTTCCCTAGAGAAGGCAATTTCTGAAAAAGCTAAATGGTATGAAATGTTAAGTTTGGAGCCTAATTTATCCTTGTAATTTTCTGTGGTAAAAGCCCACATTTGTAAGGCCCCCATTATGAGGAGAAGCCATCGTGCGTGAAGGAAAATCACTCGCCGGAGACCAAAATTTTCACGGCCAAAAATCAGGGGCCCCCGAGACTTTTTTTTCCCTCGCCGGAATATTCCTTTTCGTCGCAATATTATGGCCGGATGGCGGCCGGAAAGTGATCGGGAAACAATCGTCGGTTGACCGGTGGCCGGTAGTCAATGGTCTGTGGCCGGTGGTCGGAAGTCAATGGCCGGTGGCCGGTGGCCAAATTCAAAAGCGGACTTGTCTTCTCAAGTGCGGCCACACATGGGCGGATTGAAGGGTCCGATTTGGACTGATCTACACAAGGGCGGCTACACATGGCTGCCTCTCATGAGAGAGGGCAGCCCTTTTGGCCTATAAAAAGAGACCATTTCTACACACATTTCATAGTGTGTGAAGTTGATGCAACAAGGTGAGTGTGAGGTGGTGAGAGTGAAGCAAGGCGGGAGCTCCATTAAGGGTATAATCTCTTTGTAAACTACTTCTTGTTTTGAAGTACTAAAGCCATTGAGTGGCTACTTTCCCGTGGACGTAGCCCACATTGGGTGAACCACGTATAGCGTGTGTACTCTCTCTCTCTCTCTCTCTCTCTCTCTCTCTCTCTCTCTCTCTCTTTACTCTACTCTATAATCTTGTGTATGTAAATCTGTCTCTCTCCATTAAGTAATCTACTCAATTATCTATTTAGCTACGTCTTATTTCCTAACATGAAATGCACGTTCTACCTTTGAGCTCCTTAATGGGATCAGAGACCATCCAAACATGTGCTCTTCGCGAAGTAATTTTTTAGGTTTGGTCATTTTTCAATCAAGGAGAGAAGTACACCAACTACTCTAGTGTTAAAGAGTCATTGTTGGAGCCAATGCATACTCTCTGCATCAATGACGACGAGTATGATGCTGTGACCACAGCCAAATCCTTTTTTGTACGTCGTGCAATCAAATCTGTCTCAAAGAAGATGATCAAGTGATAGACATCTTCTCATTAGGCTATGGGACTAAAGAGGCACTACAACAACAGAGAAAGGTGATATCAGTTGCATGTAGTAGGGATCAAATGACGCAATGGGAATCTCTTTGCCATTCCATAGTGGAATAAGACCTTGATCTTAGAAGGTGGGCAGGTGTGGATAACACAGAGAAAGTCAATGCCAAGGATTCAGAGGAAGAAGAAATTGAAGAACCATTGGATGCAAGTACTGCGGCCATTCTAGAAATTCTACAGGAAACAGGTTAAGCTAGCCACCCATGATATTACATTACTGATATTTAGATTATTATTGTTGTCATTTTATTTTATTTTTCCCATCTCAAATCTGCCCATGATGTTAAAAACATTGATGTTTGGCTCGTTATTTTTCTCAATTTATTTTCTTTGAAAAAATGTGAACTTGTGAGTTTGAGTCTTTTCACAATAAATGAATTAGACTTAAGTGTATGATATTATATGGACATGTTTTGGTAAATAGAATTCTACATTTATATATGGTCATAAGATATATATTATGTAATACTTTAAAGTTAATTGATCATATGAGGTTTGGGAAGAATACACTATGACTTGAGGATCATAGAGTTCTTTGTAGACATGACACCCTATGGCCCTAGGGCCATAGAATCCCCCAAAAGAAAATGGGATACCCTACAACCTTACAGATGTAGGGTGATTACACTGAGTCTCTAAAAGGGCACATAAGCATCTGGGTTACTCTATAGCCTTAGGCCCATAGGGTGTCAACATAGAATCCCCCAAAAGCATTTGGCTACCCTACAATCTTACGGAAATGGGGTGATTACATAGAGTCTTTAAAAGGGCACATAAGCATTTGGGCTAGTCTACAGCCTTAAGGCCATAGGGTGTCAACACAGCTATCCTACAATCTTATGTATATAGAGAGATTACACAAAGTCTCTAAACGGGCACATGAGTATTTGGGCTATTCTAGAAGGAAACATAAGTTATCCAAGCGCATTTGGGATACCCTAATGCCTTAGGGCCATAGGGTGGTGACATAGAATCTCCACAGGGGCACTTAAATCACCCCATGGATGCAAATCACCTAGCTCTTATGGACACATCTCATAAAACATCACATGACACCCTATGGCCTTTAGACCATAGGTTGGTTATTCTAGGTCACCTAAAGACTCTTTAAGTGTTTCAAGAACATTTTTCTTTGGCCTTATATCTTGTGTCCATATACATTAGGGACATATATTTCTTATCTTGTGATTAAGGTTTAATATTCTATTGAGAATGAAATAAGTTAGAAAAAACTAAAAAGTATTTAGTCCTCAAAATTCCAAAATGAGAGTTTGAACAATTGATGTATGATCATTTTTTGTTGGGTGTAAGTTCTTCTATTGTGAATTGATGGTGTAAGCGTTTGAAATAATTATCTTTGTATTGCAACTAACTAGACATATATTCAACATTTTTTGTAAATGCCAATTATTTGCTTAGATAGTAAACATCGAGTATAAATGGTTATTGAAACATTTGTCCTTTGGATTATGTGAAGATCTAGTTCTTTGATTGTAACAAGATTTTATTCAAAGATATAAAGTGCGAGTATTTTGTTCCAAACTATGTTTTTGTTTCTCTTCTAGATGATGCAGAGAATTGGAATTTATATCTTGAATCTTTTTCAATAGAGGGAAGCAGGACTAGTAGAATTTTTTAGCTTCTCATGTAGCAATTGGAACATTGTATCAAGGTTTATTGCAAATAAATGATTGTATAATGTATAACCATTGTTTAAGTTTGTAAATTGGAAGTAGAAGGCAATGCAAGTTCCAAAACATGTGCAATGCCATAAGGAGAATCCAGCACAAATACTTTTGCCCCTCAGGATTTGTAAATCAAAGTGTATGGTGAGCCGGACCTTCCATCCACCAACAGATCAATGCATTTGTGAATTAAAGTACTTGCAAATTTGATTTAAATGTTTGAATGTTATGATGATATTTGAAGACAAAGACCCCTTCAACTCTGTGGCAAAGCAACAAATGTATTGTGTATGATAATGATTCAATTTTGTATATTGGATTGCATATTTATCGCAGTATTAACTTACACATTTTGCTAGCATAGAGGACACCCTATGGCCCTAGGACCATAGGATGCCATCATATCCCATGTACAATTTCTCTTTTACTATAGAGGACATCTTATGGATCTAGGGTCATAAGACGCCAACATAGTGCATAAATGGCTTCTTATAAGTATACACGTAAACATAGTGCATAGAGGTAATTTTACTAGCATAAAGACCGCCCTATGGCCTTGGGACCATAGGGTGCCAACATAGAGCATAGAGGGATTTTTATTAGCACCTTGTTGTCCTTGGGACGCCATAGTGCCATAAAGTGGTTTTTGTATATATAGTAGAGAATTCTCACACACATGATACCTTGGTCACTATCTAGCCCTTGGACCATATGATAGTAGCATAGAGGACACCCTATAGCCCTAGGGTTTCCTTCTATCCCTAGGGCCATACACTGCCAACATATAGTATACATGGTTTCTTCATAGAGCAAACCTTTTAGCCCTACACTATAGAGTGGAAACCTAGACCATATAATGTATCCTACTAGCATAGAAGGCACCCTATGACCCTGTTGAGCCAGCAGAGGATCACACCCACATTTTTGCTCACACTCATCATTTTGTAACCATTGATTGTAATAAATGTCTTTCCGACATTAATTTTGATTTGAGCCATTCATTAAGTAACGGGACTCAATTGAGTTTCCAGCTTGTAATCCCGAAGTAATTTCACTTGCTGATGTAATTAGTTAGAGATGTTCTCACCTCCAAGGCTGAGGTAAATAAGCCAAAGTTTTTGTAACCTAAGGGCGGATTATTAATCAAAGTGAGTTTTTGAGCGCCGTGACTGTGTCTGAGAGAGAGAGAGAGAGAGAGAGAGAGAGAGTCTTATCTACTTGCTACGCGAGCTACGGAGCCGCCATTGGAGAAGCGACACCTCCATTGTGTTAGCAACGGCAAGAGCTACGCACAGATACCAAGAGTGCGCGCTATCGGCTTCTATGTGTGGTAAGTTCCTACGAGCTTCGGTGTGAGTTTTCTTCCAACTCGTGTGTCGGAATGGAGCGTGCAGCATATCTATAGAACCACAACGAGTAGAGCTACACATTAGTACCATCGGGGTCAAGTTTTGATCACCTGTATTTTTCGGCCTGTTTTCATACGCGTTTTCCGTACGGAGTGGTTACAGGTTGATTTTGCAGTTCAAGTCTTTAGGGTGTTGTTCTTACCTAGTGTATAGACTTCCCCTTGAGTTTGAGATCGATTCAATGATTCTAGATCCTGTTTCGTATAGCATTCGTTCGTAGTACGGATTTCAGTCACTTGCGTATTTTAGAACTTAGATTTGATTTCCTTAGTAGTGATTGTCATTAGAAGGTCGAGTAGGTGATTTGACACCCACCTAGTTGTTTCCATGCGCCTGCGGGTCAAGCTCCGTCCTCGTCTGACAAATTTTGTTGTTGGTTGGGTTCTCGCTATTTAGCTTCCGCTAGCGGCGTAACCGCCTTAACATTTGGCGCCGTTGCCGGGGACGAGAGCCCTAAGTAGGTGACCTTAGACTAATCCTACGAGGTGAGTCGTATAAACTACTTTGTATACTTTAGTTAGAAAAGATCTAGGAGTGGTGGACTCCGAAGATCTCGAGAGATACTAGGAAGTGGGGTATTCATGGGTCTTCCGTGTTGACAGTATTTTTAGTTTAGGTTAGATTTGTTTGTTGTTTTGTTGGTGTTGAGTAGTTGTTGATAGAAGAAGAATTTGCTAGTCCGTGAGTGGCAGTGGATCTCTTTAAAATCACAATTACCAAACCCATTTTATGATTAGGAATAGCTTAGGTAGGACTTCATTTGATCCTGATCTAGAGCTAGTGATCATTGGAGTATTTGCTTGATATGGTTGATTGCATGTTAGATCACTAAACCGTCGAGTTAGTAGTGAAACTTGCAATAAACAAAAGTCAGAGAAATTTTCTGTGTATCTGGGAGTTGCTGAGCACTTGAGAAAGCTTTAGGAAGGATTCTGTGCCAAAAAAACTGGAAATCTGCAACTTTAGACATCATACGCGTATGATGTCTAAATGACCAAACAGAGACCAAAATAGAACTTTGGACTTTACCAGAGTGTTCAAAAGGGGGGTGATACCCTAATTTCAACTTAAAACAAGAGCATTAACACTCAAAGAAACCCAAAAAGACAAGCCGGAGTCCAAGAAACGCAAAGAATAGGAAATTTTGGATTCAGATGTTGTTTTTACATTCAAACCTGACAAAAACACTTGAAACTCAATTATAAACATTGGAGAAGGCTTAAAACCAAGAATAGTCAAAATCTGGGACAAAAGACATCATACGTGTATAATGTCTTTTAGCACATCCACTGCTTATTTTTTATATCTGACCTGACAAGATTGTTACAAACACTGTAGAAAGCATAAATATCAAGTCTTGACCCAAATTGATGAAAAAAACATCATACGCGTATGATATCTTTGACCTAATTTTGGACATATTTTGATACTTTGCCAACACAGATCCATTGTAATAGCTATCTAGAGGTTATATTTCAAGTTTCATTCCATTTGGATCACAATTGACCCAAAACAAGTCAAAAGCGGGAAATTGCCAAGAAAAGCCTAAATTAGCCATAACTTGCTCAAACAGAGTTCAAACTGAATTTTGTGAGTGGACAGAGCATAAAGGGGCTACTGAGAGTGAGCATAATCAAAATAGTCCAAATCTATGAAAAAAGACATCATACGCGTATAATGTCTTTTTCAGCATAACTGCAACAAAATTCTCACTTGATGAAACAGAAGTTGTCCAACTGACAAGATTAAACAATTGACCAAGTATCAATCAGTTTGGATCAATTTTGACCACAAAAACTTGGGAAAACAAATTGCCGAGACGGAAAAGTTAAAGTCCTTTAGGGGAATTGATGAATTTGAGATCGGGCAGGAATCTCTAACCAACCAAAACAAGGGGAACAAGCAAGTGTCATATTAACCGAGGGAAGTGTAAACCAAAGTTGGGTGCAACCTTTAGAGCCGATCTTTGAAGGAAGTGTTTCTAATACTTCTTCGGAGAGGTCTTACGAGATTTTCACCGAACACTTGGAACACTTGAACCTGAACAACAGAGAAAATATGGCAGCAGGACTATCAAACCCTTCCGCCACAATGAAGCTATTGTTCATAAAATACCAGTACGACAATGAGCAAGGTGCCAAGATCTACAAAGATGGAATGGACCGCTATTGTGTAAAGATAGAAGATAGACCTAGTGAGTTCAAGGACTTAGTGCCTGTGAGCTATAGCGGAGATAGATATCTAGATGACGAGGGTACCATGTACTTGGTAGTCCTAAACCCTAACATTGTGGACAAGCGGGGATTGATGGGCACCAAAGCCAAAGTAGATGCAGAACTTGAGGAGAAAGCACCAATAATGAACTTCCCTGATGTGAGGTTAAGAAGAGAGAATGAAACTACAAGGATCAACACTGATAACATCTATGTGGGGCTATACAAATATAATAATGGGGAGTAAGATCTCTATTATAGATGTGAAGAACCCTACACCGGAGAGTTGACAGACCAAAAAAGACTTTATGTCTTTACCTACACAGAGGGATCGGAAGTGAAAATTTCCGCTTACGACAAGTATGGGAGGCAATACTCAACAATGGGCAAGAAAGAATTAGAAGGATATACATACTTTGGGGGACCACTACATCAGTATTATGTTACTTCTAGCTCACAAAGATCAGCACCAACAAATGGAGTGCAAAACCCAATGACAACAGGAGGACAAAGAACTCAGGCTGCTGACTCTTTCAGCCAACCTCAGTACTCGAAGCCCAGACCAATGGGATCATTACATTCCAGAGAGTCAATGGATACGAATCGAGGTAGTGCAGTTCCAATCCCCACGTACACCACTCCAGGTCCAAGGTTCGAAGCGGAACCATCACATTTACCTCCTAGTAGTAGACTCAGGGCAGGGGAACCGACAAGGGTAACCCATGAAGTCCATGATGCTAGAGAAAGCTTTAGCCGGGACACAGGAGCAATGAGATTGGTAGCAGTCCATAGACGTATGAGACCATCTCAAGTAGCCAAGTGTATGCCAAAGAAGTATGGTGGTCCAGGAGATCCGTATGCACATGTGTCACTCTTTAAGCAAGTCTTAAGAGCTGAGCAGATAACAGATTTCCATACACAATACGAGGGATTTGGTCTTACTCTAGAAGGTACGGCATTGACATGGTTTCAACCACTGAACAGAGGGGGATTCCATGACATTGACCATTTTCTAAGAGAGTTTGCTGAGGAATTCTCAAAACGAGGGATTAAGCACAATACGGTCTCACAAATATATGCTTTTAAACAGAGAAAACACGAAAAAGTGAAGGAAGCTTCACTTCGCTTCAAACAATACATTGAGAGATGTCCAGTACGTGAACGACCACAAGATGATAGACTATCTGTTCTCTTTATTGAAGGATTGAGAAACGACACTCTCAAGAAGGACTTGCACTTGAAAGCTTGTACAAGTTTCAAGCAAGTAACGAGAGAAGCATTGTACTTAGTGGATAACTGTACAGTTTATGGAGAGGTGTCAGCGGATACAGATTTTGCATCCAGTAGCTCTTCCTCCATATCGAGCGAGACTACCACTAAAAAGAATGTTCAAACAACAACCATGCCAAATGTAGAGAAAATGATAGAAGATGCTCTAAAAAGGATGGCACCATACCAAAAATCATTGCCAAAACCACTGAAATGGTGTGCTATTGAACAAAAATGGACAAACCATCCAACAGAGGAGTGCTATTACAACAAAGGGTATGTAAGGGAGCGTCAGTATGCACCTCCTGCACAATTAGCACCACCTCACGTACATCCAGTACCTCGATACCCAATGGGAAATGTACCAGGACCTATGGGGATAGAAAGACCGCAACCGATATTGGGACAACAACCACCTTTACCAGGAGCAAGACCAGCGGGCATTAGATATGCACCAACCTTAGAGAATCAGGAAGAACAAGCCTTAGAGCCTGTTCAAGCCTATTATGAAGAATCTGGTGCACACATGTCTCCAACTGTGTATTACCCACCAGAAGAACCCAAACAATCAGAACCATGGGGCATGATTGGGAATGTTGGAACACCAACAATTACAAGTGCTTCTGATGAAGAGAGATACAATTTGGACGCAAGAACATTGATGTTCATAGCTCATGGAGGGTTAACAGGACAAAGACCATCCTATCCACAAAGGACGAATCAAGTGGGACCAAGACCAGCACTAGGACCCTGTTACAAGTGTGGAGGTGACCATCTGATGAATGTTTGTCCACATACGGAAATCATTAGAATTAATGCTTATTGCACTGAGTGTGGGGTTACTCATTTCATTGAGGATTGTTCAAAGAATCCAAACAAAGTGCAAAAGACGACATTGAATATGCTAGAAACTATTCCTACCAGCAGTGGGTCTGAAATTGAAACTCTGATACCAACGCAAGTTGTTACTAGAGCTCAAGCTAAGAAAACCACTAGAGAACCTGAGAATGGAAACTTAGCGACTGAAGTGGTTAGTCAAGGACCGCGGAGTCAGAGAAACACATGGAAAGCTAGAAAAGCACGCATGAAGTTGAGAAAAGAACATGAAGACGCTATTCTAGCTGAGGAACTAAAGCAAACTAAAGATAGATTAGAAAAACTTGAGAGTCAAAACGGGAAACGAGAGATGAGCCCAGAAAGAACGAAACAAAAGAGTATCAAAGAGACAACGAGCTTAAGCTCAGAGGGATCAGTGCTAGTCGACAAAGTATACGAACCATTGGACGCACTGATGAGAGCTTACGAAGCTAGGTTAAAGAACAACCAAACACAAGAACAGAGGTGGATGACATACCCAAACGCGGAATTGGAAAAGCAGAGACTTGAAACGTGCCAGAGAATGATCGAGACTGCACAAGCCTTATTAGAACCACCAAGAGAAACAATGAATTGTGGAACGGAAAACCCAATTCAGCAAGAGACTATCATTTCACGGGTAGCTGAAAAGACTCCCAGTGCACAAAAGCCTGAAAATACACACAAGGATGACCGCATAGTATTGAACACAACCGATCAGGAGATAGAGAGTTTTCATCCAGTCATACAGAGGTCTTACAGAAAAGATGAGGATTACAATGAATTTTGGAAACAAGTGAGAGAGGCAAACTTTGCAAACGAGCTAAGTTGCCAAGCTAATCAGACAAATTGGGAAAAGGACATCAGGAATCCTCCCATAGTGGAATTTGAGGCAGGATCTCAAGTGGACTTGGATCTGCAATCTTACTGGGGAGATGGGGGCTCTGTTAGAACAATGGAGAGCAAACCTCATTCACTGAATACCTTACCTTCATACTTAGGAGAGTATGAAGCAAAATCCGAGATTAGAGCACTTCCCTCACGAAGAATTTCATCAGAAAAAGTCATGGACTCATAAGGATTGATAGAGATCTTGTCAACACTAGTGACATGCACTATCACTCTAGCTGAGCTTTTGAGGCTAAGACCACAAATGTCGACCACTGTAGGAAAATGCTTGGAGAAATTTTGGATAAAAGACTTAACATCGAGACTGCAAGAGGGTATACAAGAGCTGAGCAAACCACAAAAGAACGCTAAGCCTGTACCCTTAAACAAGGTCGGAGAGTATTGCGAAGGAGAAGAGGGGAATACAACCTTACCAGTTGAATTCCAAGGTGTGAACACGATGGCAATACTAGACAGCGGAGCTGGGGTAGCCATTGCTACAAAAGAAATCTGGAAAAAATGGGGGAAACCAGCAATAAGGAAGACTAGGTTGAAACTCCAATTAGCAGATGGACACATGGAGAAACCTATGGGGTTATTAGAGAAAGTCGTAGTGACTTCTTGCAGAATTGAATACGAACATACTTTTGCTATTGTCGATTTTGGTAAGGAGAATAACTATGGTATCATACTGGGAAGACCATTCATGAGACAGTTGAAAATGGTCCAGGATTGGGGCTACGATCACATATACCTGAGAAATATGGAAACCACTACACGTGTGAACCTGAAAGACCATAGCTACAAAGATGTGAACCGAACACCGGTAGAGGAGTTTGATTCAGCTACTTTGGTGGGATCCGAATTTCCAACTTGGTTAGGTAAGCCCAAGGAGTTATGGATGTGTGGAGCCTCGAAATGTGGAAGTCTGAGGCGAGAAGAATATGTTTTAGAAAGGGCTATCGAAGACGAAACTTATATAGGAGAACCCTTTCCAGAGGACACGCTTGAACCATTAGAATGGACACACATTCTAGCAACCCTAGATGTTTGTGCAATTCCGGATGGTCCCACAACAAAATTTTGCGACAAGGACAGGTACGACGTGGTTCCGTACTTCATGTTGAGAACTGTACTCAAAAAAGAAACTGAAAAGAACGATACACTGGAAAAGGAAGATGAAGAAGAGGTGTTTCACGACATTCCCGATCATCCAGAGTGGGGAAATGAAGCAGACAACGAGTCAACAGACAATTCAAGCGGAAACGAAGAAACTATAACGGATGTCAGATTTTATGATTCTCCGAACCAAACTAAACAATGCCAGAAACGCTATAGAGCAAAGAGAAAAACAAAGGGGGTTAGAACCAATCCGATGCCTAAAATAAGAGGAAAAAATCAATTCCTAATGCTAGTAAAGGCGGAAGATTGTGTTAAGGACAAGATTTCTGGAAGAATGAGAGGCAATGATCAAAAGAGCTTACGAAAAGACAAAAGAAGCTCAAGAAATCAAGTTCAAAGGAATGAAACAAAAACTGAAACAAAAAAATCAGAAAACAACAAGCGCAACAGAGAACACACGGAGTCCAAGTTAGAACGTAGAAACAAGTACAGAGAGCTCAAGAAAACTCTGAAAGAAGTTTGGACGACAGAAGTTGAGAGTGGAGAGGATGAAAACGCCAAAATCAAGGAAAACATGGATGTTCCCTCTCACTAGAGGAAATTCACAATAGAGGATAGGAAGGTGGTATTAACCCAACCTATTTGAGAGAGAAGGGAGAACAAATCTTATGACGGACCGGAAGATGCAAAAAAAGTTGATTTAGCAGCTCCAGGTGAGACACCTAGACCGGTGTACATAGCCACAGATTTGTCTCCAGGCGAGGAAGAGAGACTTTTGAGTCTTCTCCGAGAGTACAGGGATGTGTTTGCATGGTCTTATAAGGACTTAAAGGGAGTTGACCCATCAATATGCCAACACACAATCCCACTAAAACAAGATGCAAAGCCTAGCAGACAGAGACCATACACATATAATGATACGTTTGCTAAGCAAATCAAAGAAGAGATAGATAAGCTAATGGAAGCTGAATTCATATACGAGATTGAACACACCGATTGGGTATCTCCAATTGTGGTGGTACCCAAGAAGAACGGAAAACTCCGAGTGTGTGTCAACTTAAAGAAAGTGAATGCTGCAACAATCAGGGACAATTATCCCCTGCCGATAACTGATCATGTTCTAGAGCGTGTATCAGGGAAAACAACATACTCCTTTCTTGATGGTTTTTCAGGATATAACCAGCTAGCCATAGCACCGGCAGATCAACATAAAACAGCTTTTGCAACGGAGTGGGGAATTTATGCTTATCGGGTTATGCCTTTTGGTCTAACCAATGCTCCCGCAACCTTCCAGAGGCTGATGACGCATGCTTTCAAAGAATACTTAAGGTTGTTTCTAGAAATATACAAGGATGACTTATGTGTACATTCTCTTCTGAGAGATGAGCATCTAGAACACCTAAGAAAAGTATTTGAGAAATGTAGGACATATCGCATTTGTCTCAATCCTGAGAAATGTGTGTTTATGGTCCGACAGGGCAGAATTCTGGGACATATTGTCTCACAAAACGGAATATCCACGGATCTAGAGAAGATAAAAGTTATAGTGGATATGCCTAGACCAACCAATGCGAAACAAGTACAGAGCTTTATGGGACATTGCAGATATTATAGACGATTCATTTACATGTACGCTATAATAGGCCAACCACTTTACAGGCTAACAGTGAACTTTGAATGGACAGAGGAGTGTGAGGAATCATTCAAGAAATTGAAAGAGGCACTCATTACTACTCCAATCTTGAAATCACCAGATTGGGAGAAGATATTCCATGTGCATATAGATGCTTCGGCATATGCAATAGGATGCATTCTGGCCCAACCAGAAGAAGGAAACATGGATTTTTCTATCTGTTACGCCAGTCGACAGCTCAACAATGCAGAGAAGAATTACACCACAACAGAGCGAGAAGAATTAGGAATGATATATGCTGTGAAGAAATTTCGGCATTATCTTCTAGCCAACAAGTTTGTGTTTTTTACGGATCACCAAGCCTTGCTCTACCTAGTGAATAAACCATGCAATACCGGGAGAATAGTGGGATGGTTCATTATCTTACTGGAATTCGACTTCACGGTAGTAGTAAAGAAAGAAAAAACACATCTTAGAGCTGATCATCTTTCGCGATTGACAAATGGGGAAGACCCTATAGGAGTAGATGACGACATGCCAGACGCGTACTTGTTCAACATAGAAATGATACCAAAGTGGTCTCAAAATGTCGTTAGCCTATTAACCTATGGAGGATAGTTCGATAGAAGAGAATACAACCAGAAACATATTGCTATTCAGCAATCCAAGAATCTTCAATCGGTTGCAGGAAGGTTGTATCAATTGGGAAATGATCATGTTTTACGACTATGCATCAATCCTGAGGAATATAATATATATTTGTGTGAAGCACATGTTCAGGAATGTGCATTTCATTGTTCAAGAAGGAACACATATAGGAATTTTTTACAATTGGGAGTCTATTGGCCAGGAATGAAAGAAAGCATACATGAATATGTCACTGTATGTATTGTATGTTCATCAAAACCACCAGCAGAGTATTCGACATTATATCAGATAATGATCGCTCCGGAATGGAGTCAGTATATTGTTGAATATCTCACAAATAGAACTTTCCTAGAAGGAACGTCAAAAGCTCGTCAGAAATCTGTAGAGACAGAAGCTAGAGATTACGCTTTAATAGGAGATCAACTCTATAAGAGAGGTAAAGACAACCAGCTTAGGATTTGCGCATCAGAGTCTGAGTATGTGATAATCCTGGAGCAAGCTCATGGAGGAGGAGGTGGAGGCCATTTCTCAGGTGATAAGACAGCAAAACTTGTCTTAGCCGTAGGAATATGGTGGCCAACATTACATATGGACGCTGAGGAATACGTTAAACGGTGTGATGACTGTCAGCGGACCAAAGTACCACTTAAAAGAGATGATATGCCGCTTAGACCAATGATGGGGGCAAGAGCTTTTGCAAAATGGGGGATTGATTATGTCGGACCCATTTCACCTCCTGCATATAAGACTCATGCACAATACATCGTTGTGGCTACACACTATCTAACAAAGTGGGTCGAAGCAAAGGCAACTCAAAAAGAAAATGCCAGGACCACGACACAATTTCTATATGAATACGTCTTTGTACGATATGGATTGTCAATAGAAATTGTGAGTGATCGAGGCACACATTTTATAAATGAAGTGATAGAGATCCTTCTAGATGAATTCATGGTAATCCATAGGAAATCAGCCCCGTATCATCCACAAGCAAACGGACAAGCTGAAGCAACAAACAAAACCATATGCACGGTCCTTACGAAGATTGTATCTGAGTCAAGAACTGATTGGGACCAGAAGTTGCATTCAACATTATGGGCATATAGGGTAGCATATAAAACATCAATAGGAACGACCCCATATAACATGGTTTTTGGGTTAAATGCTATCTTACCAATAGAATTCTTGATTTCAACCTTAAGGGTGGCTAAGGATCTAGAGTGGACAGGGCACGAGCTTTCTAATAGAATAGATGACCTGGAAAAGCTAGACGAGCTTTGCCTAAAAGCAGTAGCTTCTATCTACGCTCAAAAAAGGCGACAAAAGGAATTTTTTGATAAGCATGGGCGGACTAAAGAGTTTAAGGTTGGGGACTATGTCCTAGTTTACACTCTGAAACAGCATGCTAAGAAGCTTAAAAAGCGAGGGATGGGACCTCTGGTGATTAAAGATCTATCACCAAGTGGAGCCGTCAAGCTTTCTACATTAGACGGAGAAGAAATGCCCAATTGGATTAGTGGATGCAGAGTGAAAAAGTATCTTTTGCCGCTAACCCAAGACATGCTTCTCAAAATACATCAAGAAAAGCTGCGTGTCCAGAAAAAGAAAAAGATTGTGGAGGAAGAGCAAACCGAGGCGAAGGAAAGAATAGGGAAAACAAGACTACTACGTCCGAAACAGCGCAATGAAGGAGCAATACGAATAAACGCAGTCAGTATAAAAGAAATGGATAATGACAAAGAAGAGCCCATCATTGAATGCAAAGTAGGAACCAACCAAATCAAAGCCAGAGCACTATTGGATTCAGGAGCTCAAACTAACCTACTTTCACTCAGTTTGTATAGACAATTGACAAATGACACTAAATTACAAACTGCCAAGCAAGAGTTAAAGAGTTACTCTGAGAATTCAATCAAAACTGTCGGATGCACAGTTTTACATATACAGATTAACCAATATGTGTATCCTCATATGTTTTACGTGGTTGAAGACCAAGCTACACAACATCCATTATTGCTAGGACAACCATGGCAGAAGCAATACAATGCAATGATTGACTGGAGTTCTAAATCAGTGCTTATCAAATACGAAGGTGAAAGTCAATCAGTTAAGTTCACCAAAGGAGCAGAGCCAACTCCAAAGGAAGAATCCAAGAACAAAGGTAAACAAAAACCAGAGAAAAAGAAGAAGCAATGGCAACCAAAAGTTTCTATACAATTGGATTGCTCTTCGACGAGGAACTCTCAACATTGGATAAGGAAGACAAGCAATAATATAACAGCTCAACCTTGGGAAAAAACGGAGTCAAAGTTGGTATGGAGACCAAAAAAGGTTGTGCCAGAGAACACAAAGGTGGAAAACAGAGTCTTCAATACCAGACAACAGAGTGATTCCAGACAATCAAGGACAGTGAAACAGATCTGGATTCCAAAGAAGTTCATGACGGCACAAAGCTATAGCAAGCAAATTTGGATCCCAAGGATTTGTAAACAGGAACTCCCTTCAGTAAATTCCACGGAAACTCCTAGGTATTTCAAGGTGAGGAAATCAACACAAAGAACAAAGCAGGTTTGGGTCGCAAAGAGTTTGTGGCAAGCACAAGCGAAGCGGAAGCAGATTTGGATTGTGAAAAAGAGCAACAAGGTAAAGAAGAATCCATCTACTGATTCTACTACCGAAGTGCCAAAACCAACCCAAAACCCGACCACCAATCCTTCAATCAAACAAAGAGCAGCTTTATTGGAAAGACTGTTGTATCATCGCTCTACAATTGCATTGGGAACTTATGACCAAAACAACTACAATGCTTCGCCCACAGACACTTCATAGTCGTCCAGGAGGACTCAGACTAGGAGGGGGGGAGGTATACAAGAGCTACAAAGCAGCTACAAGCGACAAAACAAAGAAAAACAAAAATTATATTACAAGGGCAGTGTCTTACATGATTTCGTAATTTTTATGTTTGATTGTGGATATTGATAATATTTATGCCCTTATATACCTTGTTTTGCAACAAGAAGAGGTCAAATGATGAATTTGGGTCTCTAGACGTGTAAATATCACTAAATAAGAGTGTTTTTGGAGCTAAAAAGTGGAAAAAGTGGTAATCCAAGTCCAGAAATCACAAATAAGTGTATATTCATATACACAGGGTTACCAGCTATTTATTGTGTATGTTTGGAATTTTTTGGCTTCAATTTGCTATTTTCCTTTATTTTTTATGATTTTCTTGATAAACGTAAAAGAAAAATAAAAAAGCAGGTGAAACAAGATCAGAAAAAAGAAAAGAATAGATGGTGATGATCCTAATGACAAGGGCAACCCATGGTAAAAATTGAGCACAATTCGGGAAAAGTTGCGGAAAGCCCGAAATGACAGAATTTTGGCAAAGTGGACAGATTTCTCAGAAAAAGGTCAAATGGAGTCCAAATTAAGAAATTTCAAATCCTAAAGTGCATTTCACGACGAGATAGGAGCACATGTCAAATTTGGTAACAAGTGATCCAAGAAGTCCAAAGTTAAGTATTTTTTACTTCACTTACAGGCTCATTTGCACTATTACCCACTTGGAGAGAGCAAAGAGCACACAGGAGCATCCAACCTTCTACAGCCTTCTACGACTGCTACGAGAGCTCAGAGGACACCAGACATGAGAGGTAGACTCGTTGCCATAAGCTTTTGATGCTTATCATTAACTTTTGTCGCGAAAACTGAGCAAAACCAAGAAACAAGAGCAGACGGGGAATGCGGTAGAATGCTAGGTAGCAGCACAACCGCTTAACCAAACCTTGCAAGAACTTATAGGTGGGTTACCCTAGTATAGAAGATGGGTTTCTAACACTCAAAGCTCGAGAAAGAACGACTGGAAAAACCCTAGGTCAACAGAGCTTGCAAGAGGCAAACAGGAAAAAGTTGTCGAAACGACACAAAACTTCTCAGGAAGCTTAACAACATCGAGGACAATGCAACCATAGAATATCTCCAGGTTTGGACCACCAAAAGTGGGTCAAAACAACCGATTCGACGACAGACACACAAAGCGTCATTTTGGCATAACGGCTGAAATTGACGACCGAATGAAATGAAACTTCACAAGCAGCTTCAAGTAACTATTGATGACTTATGTTTGTAAGCAAAACCCAAAAGAAAGCTGATTCACTTACCGATGGTGAAAAAGACGCTTTCGGACAACCAAAGGGAGAAAGATGGAGAACGGGGAGCCAAAGTCAAGTTCAACCAAATAGATGGCTTCACAACATATCCAATGAGCTGGAAATGCAACTCTCGAGAAGAAAAGTTGAAGAAATTCAACTCCAAGGCAAAAAGACGACTTCGGAGACTGAAATGCCTATAAGGGGGCTTTTTAGCTAAACTGATGACTTCTTAAGTTGAAAACTAGTTAGCAGGGCTTAGGGCACTAGCACAAAGCATTCTTTGCACAAAAGGACCAACATTTCAAGAAAAGACATCATACGCGTATGATGTCTCACAGCATGAATTTCACATCCATTTCAACATTTGAGGGCATAGCCTCATTCCACATGTTAATCACATCCTATGAACCAAGTATCATGAGAATTGGAGCTAGAAAACCCAAGGAAAACCAAAAAGACGCAAAGTAGGCCATAAAATTGATTTTTGGTCCTAATTTTGTCAAAATAACTCCAAACTCATCGAAACTTTGTAGGATTGTTGTTAAACACATCTACAAGCTATCTGGAACCAAAAAGCACCATTTTGTCACAAAAGATATCATACGCGTATAATGTCTATTTGCACTTACAGAGCCAAAACTGCTCATTTGTCATCATACATCCATCATATATATCTAATACATACTACATATGAAATTTGGAACCATTTGGTCAAGAGGATCACCCCATTAGCCCAATTGAGGGAAAATCCTTCACCTAAAGCCTATTTTTGGCCCAAATCCAACATACTCAAGTCCAAACCAAGATTTGAGTAGGAACAGTCCTTCACTAGTACATGGGGAGTCCACAGAACCAATCCCATGCAAAATTGATGAAAAAGACATCATACGCGTATGATGTCTCCAGAGCCATTTTTAGCCCAAAATCTATCCAAACTTCATAAATCCACTGAATAAGCCTATCTAAAGCCAAATCCAAGCTTATAGAGAAATTTGGTCCAAAAATACACTAAAAGACATCATACGTGTATAATGTCTCACTATGTGATTTTGGCACCTCAGGGCTTCAACCACCAAACAGAAGTGATCTACATGCCATTTGAAAGTGAACCACCAAGTTTTATCCAATTTGGATCATAAAATCCAATTCCCTTTCAAAATTTTGCCAAGAGCCAGAACTGGACTAAATTGGCCAAAACTTGACCAAATGGAATCCAAACTCAAATCCAAGCATATGATAATCATGTATACACTATCAGCTACAAGCACAACCAATATGAAGTCATTTTGACACAAAAGACATCATACGCGTATGATGTCTCCAGCATGATTTTGAGCCCATTTTGCATATTTTTTCACCTACCTTGCATCCTTAGGCCCTGAATAGCTCATGTTTCAATTTTCAAGTCATTTGGATAGTTAAAAGCTTCACTTCGGCTTTCAGTACTAAAAAGACGCTAACTTCTGAAATTGGAGTTACAGGATCCATGGATTCCACCAAGTCATCGGCAACGAAGAGAAAAAGACCGACAATCAAAGATGCTATTGCAGAAGCGGAACCCTTTGACATTCCAGCAGAAACCCTGAAGCCAACCAAAACTTGGGTGGAGGAAGCAGTATTGGAGAAAGAGGGAATAAAGATCTACCAGGGGACTTTCAGAGATCCTCAAGGGCAAGCGGTGGATGTACCGATGATCCCACAGGAATTGGTAGATTATAGCAGGTTAGGAGACATCAGCAGGTACCTGGAAAGGGCAGACTTGCACAGTTTCTTCACCTCGAGACCATCAGGTGTGGATACAAGAAGAGTGTACGAGTTGGCAACATCCATTCAGAAGGATGGAAAAGCCACATTGACAGCCATGGATGGAGAGAAGGTAGAAGTACAGATCACTCCACAGCTAATTGCAGACGCATTGAAGCTGCACAACAAAGGGAGCTTGGTCAGGGAAAGAAGATAAACCATAGAGGTCTATGGGCCGAGGAAACAGAATGCGACCTATGGAGATATGGCGGACCCAAGAGCGGCAACCCTTTGCCGACTGTACAACCAATTTCTTCATGTTTGCAGTAAAATACCGCAAAAGTATACGACACCACCCCATGCCATTGCGACCACCATCACATGGGCATTAAAGAGCAATATGCCAAAAGAGGTGAATTACGCTCAACACATCCACGAGCAAGTAATTTCCATGCACAACGAGAAGCCAAAATACATAGGAGGAGCGGAAATACTGACAAGAATAGCTTATGAAGCTATTGGAGCTAGAGATCAGTGGCCAAAGGCTCCCTCCCAGAATGAGTGGCTTAGAGAAGCCGACGAGGAGGAAGAACAGCCCGAAGTACCCAAGAGGGCATCCACAAGAGCACGCCGAAAACTAGAAGTGGTTTCAGAACCTGAAGAGGATGTGGACGAGCCACTTAAGAAGAAAGTAAAGAAGAAGGTTGCTCCCAAGCAAACCAAAAGTCAGAAAGCGGCAAGAATGGAAAGATTAGTGGAGCAGTTTAGAGTGGAAAGAGCTCTAAAGGGTGACTTTGAAGAAAAGTGGGTGCCAGACCCCACTAAAGTCGGAACTAGCTCGGCCAGGCCACATATTGATCAATACGATCAATATATTAAAGCTTATGAGGAGTCAGAGGCTATTTTGGAGCAGCAAAATAGCCATACACTGAAGAGGAGGTACAACAATTAAAAGCTGAGCTGAAAAAAGACGACAAGGGGAAAAGGAAAGTAGATGAGTCTACTAAGCCTCAAGAGAAAGATGGGCAAGCCGACAAGGGGAAAGCCAAGGAAGCTGAGGACAAACATTCCTCTATGACTGATGTACCAAGCCCGAAGAAGACGGAAAAAATTGTGGAAGAGACCACAGTAGAGGTGGACACAGATGTTTTGGAAAAGCCAGAAGCCGAGACCAAAGAAAAGAAGATAGATCCAGTTCAGCAAAAGAGAAATGATTATGAGGATCTGGTAGAGATAGGATACACCGAAGAAGAGTCCCTTGAGGCAGTTTATGGGATCACCCTACAAAAACAAGATGAACGGAGAGGGACGGAGAAAAAGACAAAGAGTAAAAAAGAAAGTGAAGAGAAACTGGACGAACCGAAAATACTAGAAGAGCCAAAGCCAGTGGAGGTGGTGGCGGAAAGAGCTTTAGAGTTGACAGATGATGATGAAAAAGACATGCACATGGTGCATGAACTACTCAGCAAGATAAAAGAAAGGTCCAAGGCAAAGGAAGTAGAGATTGAGACAGCCAAACAAAGGGAAGCGGAGTTGCAGAGAAATTTAGAGAATGCTATGACTGAATCTGAAATTCATAAAGCATCACTCTATGACGCGGAAAACGAGAGAGACGGCTTGGTACTCCAGCTAGCCGAGGCTTCAAGAGAAGTAACAAGTGCACAGGAAGCAAGGGAGCGGATAGAGGATGAGTTGGAGGCGGCTAAGGATGAGCTCATTGAGCTAAGGGAAAGAGTCGAGCTCCAAGAAAGAACAATCACTAGACTCAGGTCTACCCCTAGAGCTATCAGAGCAGGAACCGAACAAGAGGGAGCTATCGTACCAGTTTTGGAAGACCAAGTCCGAAGCTTACAAAGAGAGCTAAGATTAGAGCAAGTGCAAAGGTTGCACATTGCGGAGGGATAATTGGTCGCAGAGGAGAGGCTCACATTAGAAAATCAAACACTACGGACAGAGAATGAGGCCCTCCGCAAATAGCTCCAAGATCTACAAGAGCAACAAAGAAGAGAGACAGAGACACCACAAGAAGAATCAGGTGGAGCAGCCATAGAGCTACCAGAAACTGGAGAGGCAACCACAATTGAAGATCCAGCCCCAGCTCAAGAGGTGGCCTCGACTTCAAGAATCTCTGAAGAAGAAGAACAAAGGCTCCATGACCAAATAGAAAAGTCAGCAGAGGAGAGTGCCAAGGCGGAAATGGAATGGGAGAGGAGACTCCTAATCTCCATTAGACTTCAGGGACTAGACACAAAAGTGCTCCATGAACAGTGGATACAACCCAGCCTGCCTTTCCCTTTGATGAAATTTGAAGTGCTAAAGACGAAAAAGAGAATAGAGGAGGAGCAGTATGTCGCTCTTTACGAAGGCGACATCACAAAGGAGGAACAATCAAAGAAGATAGTAGATTCACAACCTAGATGGAGGAAAGGTTGGCTGAACAAATACCCAGCCTACCTCATCTACTTGGTGGAGGCACCAAAAGAGATTCGGGAGGATGCAACCTTCTGCCCGGTGCCAAGAGTCAGAAACTGGAAAGAGCATGGCAGGATTGCAGAAAAGAAGCCAAATTGCCTTAATTATCCCAGGATGCCAGGCCCAAAGGCAGGAGAGAGAATAGGTAAAGCCTACATGGTGAAAACCCTAACGGGCACCATCAAGCTCTTTACTGGCTCTCCTGACCTTTCATGTCAGATGCTCAAGAAAATCTGCAGGACTCTCTTAGCTTGCATTGAAGTGTTCGCGCCAGATAAAACCACGACCTCGAGTCTACTATCGACGGCCGACACGGTGACTGATATGATGTACGATCTTTCATTTCAGCCTTCTCCAAAAGTGTTACACCTCCTATACCAAAGGATTATGTTTTTGCCTAGCTTCCACATGCAAACATTCGAAGAAGCTTTCTACACCGGCTTTTTCACCCACGAGAGCAAAATATTCGGCCCAACTTTGACCATCGGCAACCTACGATACGAATCACATTTGCAGATGCTCAAGACGACAGGACTTTAATGACCAAGAATAAAAGTCATGTCAGGGACGACATGAACGTGGAGGGGGGGAGTGTTGAGCCAGCAGAGGATCACACCCACATTTTTGCTCACACTCATCATTTTGTAACCATTGATTGTAATAAATGTCTTTCCGACATTAATTTTGATTTGAGCCATTCATTAAGTAACGGGACTCAATTGAGTTTCCAGCTTGTAATCCCGAAGTAATTTCACTTGCTGATGTAATTAGTTAGAGATGTTCTCACCTCCGCTGAGGTATATAAGCCAAAGTTTTTGTAACCTAAGGGCGGATTATTAATCAAAGTGAGTTTTTGAGCGCCGTGACTGTGTCTGAGAGAGAGAGAGAGAGAGAGAGAGAGAGTCTTATCTACTTGCTACGCGAGCTACGGAGCCGCCATTGGAGAAGCGACACCGCCATTGTGTTAGCAACGGCGAGAGATACGCACAGATACCAAGAGTACGCGCTATCGGCTTCTATGTGTGTTAAGTTCTTACGAGCTTTGGTGTGAGTTTTCTTCCAACTCGTGTGTCGGAATGGAGCGTGCAACATATCTATAGAACCACAACGAGTAGAGCTACACATTAGTACCATCGGGGTCAAGTTTTGATCACCTGTATTTTTCAGCTGTCTTCATACGCGTTTACCGCACGGAGTGGTTACAGGTTGATTTTGCAGTTCAAGTCTTTAGGGTGTTGTTCTTACCTAGTGTATAGACTTCTTCCCCTTGAGTTTGAGATCGATTCAATGATTCTAGATCCTATTTCGTATAGCATTCGTTCGTAGTACGAATTTCAGTCACTTGTGTATTTTAGAACTTAGATTTGATTTCCTTAGTAGTGATTGTCATTAGAAGGTCGAGTAGGTGATTTGACACCCACCTAGTTGTTTCCATGCGCCTGCGGGTCAAGCTCTGTCCTCGTCTGACAAATTCTGTTGTTGGTTGAGTTCTCGCTATTTAGCTTCCGCTAGCGGTGTAACCGCCTTAACAGACCCTAAGGCCAAAGAGTACCAATTTAGGACATAAAGGGTCTCTTCCTAAGTTGAAGGGCACCTTGTGGCCCTAGGGAGCACCCTATGGCCCCAGGTCCATAGGGTGTTAACATAGTCAAATGGGGTGTAAACTTAGAGCATAGAGGGTTTCTTACTATCATGGAGGACACCCTGTGTCCTTGGTGCCATAGGGTGCAAACATATAGCATGGAGGGTTTCTTGCTAGCATAGAGAGCACCCTATGGCCTTGGGGTCATATGATTCCAACAAAGAGCATAAACGGTTTTTTGATAGCATAGAGGATAGCTTATTTCCGTGGGGCCATATGATACAAAAATAAAAGAGTCTTAAGAAGGGCACCTAGGCCACTAAATCACCATGGGGCCATAAGGTGGTCTTTGTGGGGAATGCTTCTAAAGGGTTCCTTGGCTATTCTATGGGCTTTGGGCCATAGGCTACCAACATAGAGTTTAGATGGTTTCTTACTAACATAGAGCTCACCTTGTGGCCTACGGTCTTTAGATTCTAATATAGAGTTTCAATGGTTTCATACTAGGCGTAAAGGGCACCCTATGGCCTTGGGGCCATAGAGTGTCAATGTAGAGCGCAGAGTTTTCCTTTCTAGCATAGAGGGCACCATGTGACCTAGGAGCCATTTGATGCACCCTATGGCCCGAGGGCTATACGTTGCCAATGTAGACAAGGTTTCTTAGTAGCATTATAAAGAGTACCTTGTGGCCCTCAAGTCTCCATAGGGTGCCAACATAGAGCGTAGAGGGTTTTTCTTACTAGCATAGAGGACATCCTATGGCCTTGGGGCCATAGGGTTTCAATATTGAGCATAGAGGATTTCTTACTAGCATAGAGGCTACCTTGTGGCCCTAGGTCCATAGGGTGCAAACATAGAGAATAGAGGATTTCTTACTATCATACAGGGTACCTTGCGTCCCTAGGTCCATAGGGTGCAAACATAGAGCATAGAGGATTTGTTACAAGCACAGAGGGAACCCTATGGCCCAAAGGCCATAGAGTGACAACATGTAGCATAAAGGGTTTCTTACTAGCATAAGAGGCAGACCTTGTGGCTCTCGGGTCATAGGGTGCCAACATAAAGCATATATGGTTTCTTACTAGTGCTCATAGAGGGAATCTTGTGGCCCTATGACAACCCATGGCCTGTTGGGGTATAGGCGCCTGTGCCTTGCCCGGCCGCCCAGAGTCTGGGCGCCCACTCACTTGTATACCTTATACATAGCATAAGTGTATAGGGGACTGCTCACTCCTTGGAGTCTCCCCACCCACATTGTGTGTCGTGTGTCTCCTTCTCTCTCTCTCACTCTCCGTCTGTGGTGCTCCCCGATCCCCTTCAATTAGTATCAGAGCTATGGTGACCGCGGAGAGCACGACGGCTTTGAGAGCTTCGAGGCGATAGCTCTCTCTCTCTCTCGACGGTAGAGAGATTAAGAAAGCAGAAGACTTGCTGTGAGAATGCAATGGGAGCTTGTGAGCTCATGTGAGAGTGATGTATGCTCTTGTGGAAGCTCAGAAAGGAGTGTGGAAGATTGTGTGTAAGTGAAGGTGCTGCCCTAAAAATGTGTGCGCAGCAGCACAGTTTTCAGATTTGTTTGTTCTCCTTGTAGAATTCAGATCTGAGAATTCTGTCCTCCTCGCCCATCCGTTGCGACGTGGTCTGCAACTTTGCAGAAGAAACTTTTTGCAAATTCCTCATCGTTTTGCTGATATTTCAGCTCAGACTGACTGTATACAGAAATTCCATATTTTCTGTTGTCGCATTGTGTGCAAGTTTGATGCACTTTTGGAAGCATGGGAGATGCTTGAAGTTGAGTGCATAAATTCTGAGCTGAAGATGCAATTGCAGCTTGTGTTAAGCTTGTGGTTTGAGGGTTTTTTGGTAGACTTGGGCAACGAAGTACGGAGGCGTTTACACACCACCGAAGCGGTCTCTTGAGAGACACAATTTTTTGGAGCACACAGGTGGAGCTTCTTTCACTAGTTTTCACAGGATACTTTGGCAGTGATTTTGTGCTTGGATTCATGGTCTTTGCGGATGGTTTGCATATGGTTATGGCGCATGGTCGATGACCATTATACATGCATTTTGGCGAGCACTTTCAAGTGCCGGTGAGCTCTCTTGAGAGCATTGTTTTCACATTGATCAAGTTTCCGGATTGCAAATCTTTTGGCGCTTGCTTATGCGCGGTCACTCCGTTGATGTACGTTGAGTGCGGATTGCCATTGTATGTGAAAATGTGGAGCCATTTTGGCATTTCTACTCATTGGCATTGAGTAGTGTTATGGTTTATGGTAGAGATTGTACTTGAGTTTTTTGCTCAGTTTTCAGGGGAAATTCTGTCGGATTTTTCCCAGATTCTCGCCATAGTTTGTGATCGAGTGTTTACTCTCACTTTGACAGGTTTTGTCAGTTTGGACACAGTTTTGTGTTTTTGTATCCACTCTCGCAAGAGTGAGGAGTTGTGTATCTTTCTTTGCTTGAGATAGTGGTTTGCTCTCGGGTGGGAGAGTCTTGTGATCTCGAGCATTGTTTGCCATAGTTTTGTAGAGCTTATGCAGGTATGTTGAGTGTAGTTTGATGCGCATTGATTGCTCATTGTATTGAGCTTGCAGGACAATGGTTATTTTGTGTTGATAGCCATTGTGCGTCGAAACTCTGCCAAAATTTTCCCAGGAGTTTTATGCGTGTGATCTAGGTAGAGATTGCAGGTTGCACTCAGCATTTGTGTGCGGTGTTCTCTGCAGGTGGGAGATTTGTGCATATGTATGCATCGATACCGCACAATGTGGGCTTGGTGATTAGCTCACATATTGCAGTGTGATACTAGAGCATTGCGGGAGCTCTATTTTGGAGTGTGTCTCACAGGTTTTACATTGTGTTTCTGGCCATATTTGTAGACAGTTTCCAGGTGTTGTTGGTGAGGTGGTTTTGCTATCTAGCTTGCTATTTGTGCTCATGGCAGAGACAGGTGATCGATCAGATTGTGACCTCTCACAGATGCGCGTGTTTGATGGGTCAGACTTTGCGGCATGGAGAGAGTGTATGCTTGATGCATTGACACAGCGAGGGTTGCATCGACCATTGAGTGGTGATGCAGGTAGACCTTCAAACATGTCTGACGATCAGTGGCAGGATCTAGAGGAGATGGCACTATCTACACTCTCTTTGCACCTTGTGGAATCTGTATATGCTCTTGTTATGTATGAGACTACTTCGAGAGCACTTTGGCGCAGATTACATGATATGTATGATAGATCTGAGTCATCAAGGACTCGTGTGAGACATGTACATTCACGAGCACGCCGACAGGTGACATGTTGGTATTGTGGTCATTCTGGACACGTTAGACGGCGTTGTTTTCGTCGTATGCGACATCGTAGGAGACATGGAAGTCTCAGAGATGTATGTAGTGATGCCATGGACTCAGTTGCTTTGATAGTTGAGGCAGATGTAGTGTCGGAGTATACTAGTGATGGGGATGTCACTTTTACCTCGAGCTATGCACGAGATGCTATACATGTGGATAGTGCACTCCCTTCACAGTGGTTGCTAGACGCAGATGCTATGTTTCATGTCACGCCGCATCGTGAATGGTTTTGTAGCTATTCTAGCGGGATGCTTGGCAGTGTACGTTTGACCGATGGATCGGTGCATGCGATAGCAGGTGTAGGAGATGTGATACTGTCATTACCGAGTGGTGCATCTTACTTGTTACGACATGTGCGCTATGTACCAGATTTGACAGTGAGTTTGATCTCGATTGGTCAGCTTAGAGATTGTGGATTTAAGATTTTGCTACGAGAGAGAGATTTTGTGATGCATTTGGGTTCGCTAGTGATTGCGAGAGATGCCAGAAGTGGTACAGGTTACCCATTGCATGTGGATCACGGGAGAGACGGTGTTGTCTCTGTGATCATGCAGCCAGGTAGAGAGCGAGAGAGCAGGCGAGTCTCTTTTGATTGTGGGTTCCGGGATGCTTTGCATGGAGTGTAGAGCAGTGACCTTGTTGTGCAGGTTGCATCTACGGATGCACAGGTAGAGCGGGACAGCTCTAGTGAGTCACAGCACGATGAGTCATCAGAGGTGATGACAAAGATGACTCACATGGATGCTGAGATGTTGGCTATTGTGGAGTCATTTCTTGATATGCTTATGCCAGAGCTTGATGCAGATTCAGGACAGATGGATACTCTTGGTACACATGTGATATGTGGTGGGCACGAGGAGTCACTCCAAAGCTCGGAGTCAGAGTGCCATGGTCTCTATGATAGGGGACAAGATTGCCATGAGTTGAGTTCTGAGTTGGAGGTGGCAGAGGTTGCCAGGGTTGCATCAATGTTCGGTGTCCTCATGTATGAGATGCTGATCTCGAGGCCCGACATAGCAGCTGCACTGGGAGCATTTGCAACAGGGTTGATTAGTTGTTCGATGACTGATCTCGGCATAGAGCATAGGGGAGGTTTGCAGGTATTGGACGGATACTTGCAGGAGTGCATGAGCTCTTGTAGACTATTTGCAGAGCTTGGAGCTAGCTCTGTGTGGCTTTCGCAGCGGGATGTTTGTCTATCAGTGGAGCCGGATGCACTAGCTCATCGAGAGTCAGTGGGCATAGGTTGAGAGAATATCTCACCTTCTATTAGTTGTACACTAGTAGATCTTGCTTAAAGGCACATTGGCCTTTAAGTGGGAGGTTGTTGTGGTTAAGGCCTATGTGCCTTGACCGGTCGCCCAGGTCATGGGCGCCCGCCCACTGTTACCCTATACTTGCAGTACGTGTGCGGTACGTCTGGTGGTGTATGGACTTACACGGGAGCAGGACATCCGGATGCACACGATCACAGCCAGCCAGTGGGCATCGGTTGAGAGCGGTTTTCTCTCGCCTTTTGTAGTCTTTAGACTGATTCTCTTGCTTAAAGGCACAGTGGCCTTTAAGTGGGAGGTTTTTGGGGTATAGGCGCCTGTGCCTTGCCCGGCCGCCCAGAGTCTGGGCGCCCACTGACTTGTATACCTTATACATAGCATAAGTGTATAGGGGACTGCTCACTCTTTGAGTCTCCCCACCCACATTGTGTGTGTCTCCTTCTCTCTCTCTCTCACTCTCCGTCTGTGGTGCTCCCCGATCCCCTTCATGGCCTTAGGGCCACAGGGTGACACATAAATAAAGTATCATATGGCTTTGAAGCCATATATCTATTTATATGTTGAGACCTCCCAACAATCCTAACCCTATGTCCTTGAGGCCATAAAGAAACATATTTTGGATTATCTTAAAGTCATAGAGATATCTACCAAGAGAACCATATGGCCTGAAGGCCATAAGAAACTTAGTCAAGGAAATCATCCAATGCAAGAAGATCATGGCAATAGAAAATGAGACTTCTGCTCTAGAGCTTAAAGGCATAAATGTTTCTCCAAGTATACTTCTAAGCGCCACCATCATGGACAAAGAACTAATGTAGCTAGATAAAGATTAGGAATCTCTAGACAATAAGGAGCATAAAAATAAATTCATTGTAGATGTGTTGTCGGTTGGTAAATTTTCTATTTGTGATTAGTTTTTTCTAAGAGTGTGACAAAAAAGAGTTATCAAAATGTAGACACTTTGGAATCTAAAATTAGGTGTTCTTTAAACTTGCAGTCCTTCAACAAGATATTGCGGCTGACAAAGTTTTACTCGAGATTGTTGGTATAGAGGATGCTAATGCCATTGACCCTATTGAGAAAGATTCTATCATCTCCATGTCAACCAAAGAGTTTCTGACGAAGATGACAAGAATCTACAAGTCTTTGAAGGTCAACTGCTACAACGAGTGGAGATAAATTTAAAGAGTAATCCAATGGAAGAAGACAGTGAAAGTTCCAGAACATGTGCAAGGGAAGAAGAAGAATCTAATGAAAATATTCTAGTAGCCCAAGAGTTGGGAATTGGATTGCATGACACCACAATGGAAGTAGAAGGTTTTTTCTTTCTTTTTTTTTTCTGAAAATCTCTTTCAATTTCGGAGTATTAACTTACACATTTTGCTAGCATAGAGGACACCCTGTGGCCCTAGGACCATAGGATGCCATCATATCCCATGTACAATTTCTCTTTTACCATAGAGGACATCTTATGGATCTAGGGTCATAAGACACCAACATAGTGCATAAATGGCTTCTTATAAGTATACACGTAAACATAGTTCATAGAGGGAATTTTACTAGCATAAAGACCGCCCTATGGCCTTGGGACCATAGGGTGTCAAGATAGAGCATAGAGGGACACCTTGGGACGCCATAGTGCCATAAAGTCGTTTTTGTATATATAGTAGAGAATTCTCACACACATGATACCTTGGTCACTATCTGACCCTTGGACCATATGATAGTAGCATAGAGGACACCCTATAGCCCTAGGGTTTCCTTCTATCCCTAGGGCCATACACTGCCAACATATAGTATACATGGTTTCTTCATAGAGCAAACCTTTTAGCCCTACGCAATAGAGTGGAAACCTAGACCATATAATGTATCCTACTAGCATAGAAGGCACCCTATGACCCTGAGACCAAAGAGTACCAATTTAGGGCATAAAGGGACTCTTCTTAGGTTGAAGGGCACCTTGTGGCCCTAGGGAGCATCCTATGGCCCTGGGGCCATAGGGTGTCAACATAGTCAAATGGGGTGTAAACTTAGAGCATAGAGGGTTTCTTACTATCATGGAGGACACCCTGTGTCCGTGGTGCCATAGGGTGCAAACATATAGCATGGAGGGTTTCTTGCTAGCATAGAGAGCACCCTATGGCCTTGGGACCATATGATTCCAACAAAGAGCATAAACCGTTTTTTGATAGCATAGAGGATAGCTTATTTCCCTGGGGCCATATGATACAAAAATAAAAGAGCTGTCTTAAGAAGGGCACATAGGCCACTAAATTACCATGGGTCCATAAGGTGGTCTTTGTGGGGAATGGTTCCTTGGCTATCCTATGGCCTTTGGTTACCAACATAGAGTTTAGATGGTTTCTTACTAACATAGAGTTCACCTTGTGGCCTAGGGTCTTTAGATACTAATATAGAGTTTCAATGGTTTCATACTAGGCGTAAGGGGCACCCTATGGCCTTGGGGCCATAGAGTGTCAATGTAGAGCGCAGAGGTTTCCTTTCTAGCATAGAGGGCACCATGTGGCTTAGGAGACATTTGATGCACCCTATGGCCCGAGGGCTGTAGGTTGCCAATGTAGACCGTAAAGGTTTTCTTTCTAGCATAGAGGGAACCTTGTGGCCTAGGGGCTATTTGGTGCTCCCCTAGAGCATACAAGGTTTCTTAGTAGCATTATAAAGGGTACCTTGTGGCCCTCAAGTCTCCATAGGGTGCCAACATAGAGAGTAGAGGGGTTTTCATACTAGCATAGAGGACATCCTATGGCCTTGTACTAGCATAGAGGCTACCTTATGGCCCTAGGTCCATAGGGTGCAAACATAGAGAATAGAGGATTTTTTACTATCATAGAGGGTACCTTGTGGCCCTAGGTCCATAGGGTGCAAACATAGAGCATAGAGGATTTGTTACTAGCACAGAGGGCACCGTATGGCCTAAACGCCATAGAGTGATAACATGTAGCATAAAGGGTTTCTTACTAGCATAAAAGGCAGACCTTGTGGCCCTCGCGTCATAGGGTGCTCCCCGATCCCCTTCATGGTGGTGCTCCCCGATCCCCTTCATGGCCTTAGGGCCATAGGGTGACACATAAATAAAGTACCATATGGCTTTGAAGCCATATATCTATTTATATGTTGAGACCTCCCAACAATCCTAACCCTATGGCCTTGAGGCCATAAAGAGACATATTTTGGATTATCTTAAAGTCATAGAGATATCTACAAAGAGAACCGTATAGCTTGAAGGCCATAAGAAACTTTGTCAAGGAAATCATCCAATGCAAGAAGATCATGGCAATAGAAAATGAGACTTCTGCTCTAGAGCTTAAAGGCATAAATGTTTCTCCAAGTATACTTCTAGGCGCCACCATCATGGACAAAGAACTAATGTAGCTAGATAAAGATTCGGAATCTCTAGACAATAAGGAGCATAAAAATAAATTCATTGTAGATGTGTTGTCGGTTAGTAAATTTGCTATTTGCGATTAGTTTTTTCTAAGAGTGTGACAAAAAAGAGTTATCAAAATGTAGATACTTTGGAATCTAAAATTAGGTGTTCTTTAAACTTGCAGTCCTTCAACAAGATATTGCGGCTAACAAAGTTTTACTCGAGATTGTTGGTATAGAGGATGCTAATGCCATTGACCCTACTGAGAAAGATTCTATCAATCTCCATGTCAACCAAAAATTTTCTGACAAAGATGATAAGAATCTACAAGTCTTTGAAGGTCAACTGCTACAACGACTAGAGATAAATTTAAAGAGTAATCCAATGGAAGAAGACAGTGTGCAAGGGAAGAAGAAGAATCCAATGAAAATATTCTAGTAGCCCAAGAGTTGGGAATTGGATTGCATGACACCACAATGGAAGTAGAAGGAAATGGAAGTTCCAGAACATGTGCAACGCCAGAAGGAGAATCCAACACAAATATTTTAGCACCCCAGGATTTGGAAATCGAAGTGCATGGTGAGTCAGACCTTCCATCCACCAACAAACCAATGCTGACTATAATAGTGAGCTTGTGTGGATTGTTCCTGAGGAGATGCTGGCAAAAGTCCAAGAAAATAAAGAGCTTAAAGTTTGGACATGAGCATATTGTTCTTCATCCAGGATGCATTGAGTTTTTAAAGGCTCTATTTAGCAATTTCAATGTAGGGATATGGTCAGCCGCTAATGACATGCATGTTGTGGACATCATCAAGATTTTAGAAAAGGAAGCTAAAGAAAAATTTCCATTCTTTATGATCTAGGGGCAAAGCCAATGTCAACCATGCGTAGAATTAAGGATCACTCGCTTAGATAATCCAGGAGTAGAAGCACTTTTCAAATCGTTGGCTATTGCATCATCAAAATTTGGGCTTGATGCAAGAAGATTGCTTCTTGTAGATGATGAACCATTTAAGGGATGTGTGAATCCTGCATTGAATTGTATTTTCCACCATCATTTAATGTTGATGATGAGGAGGATAATATCCTCCTTGGGGAGCTGCTACCATATATCAAAGCTCTCAATCATGTTAATGACATTCGCACAGTTATAGGGTCTCATTTATATGGACAAGGACCCATTGCTCAAGGTCATGAGCTTTATAACCGTATACACAAGGTTGTTGCAGAGTGGGAGGAGAGAAATCTAATTTTTCTAGGAAAAACCTACTCCACGGGAAGGCTACCAGAATTTTCTCGTCCTCTTCACGATGAGAAAGTTACAACATCTAGCACTAGTGGAATGTCCACTCGAAGTCAAGACAAGAAACTTTCAGCACGTGATCAAGAAAAAGTAAGGGTCTTAAATAATATCAAATCATTATCAGTCTTGAAAGGTACAGAAGAAATCATGCTTGCCCAAAAATTGGGATACAAGGAGCCTGTGATCAAAGTACATGAAGCCAGGAATTATATAAAGCATCTAAAAATTCAGTATGACCTCAAATAGCCCTATATCAAGAAATGATGGAGCAATGTTTTGTAACATTTTGTCATTTACAAAGATATTTATGTACTCAGAGACTTTGTTAGAGTGCTTAGGGTTTCAAGATATATGAAGATGTAAATGATAAATAGTTTTTTAAATTGTCTTTCAATACTATAAGTAACTTCTGAGTCTTATGTGCCAAATGCTCCTTTTTTTATGCTTTTATAGTTGTTTGCTTTGAAATTTTAGTTCACTGTGCCATCAAGGACAATCTACATGCTCATAAGGTCAAATCTTGCTCTATGGGAATTTCACTTTATGGTCTCAACACCCTATGAATGTAAGGCCATAGGGTCATAGTTTGGCATGTGTTCTTGCATAGGACTTACTAAGTGTAACCACAAATTAGCACCCTATGTCCCTAAGGTCTTCAACACACTTAAGATCTCTATATTAACTTTTTTTTAAAATCATTTCAGGTCTTCTAAGAAAAAATGTTTTGCTATTAGATTATCACCAAATAGAGGAGCTCCCTTTCAAATTACATCAAATATCACATTCAAACCAAGAGCAATGGTTTCATTATCTACCAAAATCTTTCAAACAGGACAAAAGAACACTTATCTTGGATTTAGAGGGTGTGCTTCTTGCAACATTTGAGCTTCAATCAAGGCCAACTTGGACGAAGTACATGTGCATTGTAGAAGATAACAATGAGGTGTATGCGGTGCGTCCAGATGCAGAGTATTTCTTAAGATTTTGCTTTGAGTTCTTTGAGGTTTGGATTTGGAGCTGCCATCGTTTACAAAAAGCTCAACACATAATCAAGACCTGTTTTCCTACACAAAGTCACGAATTCAAGATGATTATGGATAACCGGTGCTGCCAAAATTCAAATTTCATGATCGGTTACAAAAGAGCCTATCACAAAAATCTTTCGACCATATGGAAGCTATTTGATTATTTAGATGGGGGCAAATGATAGTCCATATCGAGTGATGTGGAATATGCAAGGAACTTATATGATTTTTCCAAAGTTTTGGAACCAACCTACTCAATTGCTTCAAAGTTTTTTAAAAGATGAAATTGTTCCATGGTTATGTGGATGGTTGTATGCTAAAGACAAGAGAGACTATACCACAAGAAATTTTGTAATGTTCCATCCTGATCCTGAGACTCACTATGTAATGTAATGTTATATGTCTCAAAGGACTCAAAATCTCAAGAGAAGGAGGCCATTTTAAGTGTACTAGTTAAGTATTTGAAATAGCGTCTACCAAGTATTTGGCAATGTGTACTTTTCAAATTTTAAACTTGATGGAATGTTGTGGGATATCTTGAAACATCTTTAAACTGTTTTTTTAATGAAGTGCATCCTATTGTGAGGAGACTTCTCTCATTCAAGTTCTTGGTTTCATTGTTTGATGCTTCTATGGTATTGTTAACTTTTTCTTCTTATTAATTGTCTTTATTAAGTGATCCAAACAATCAGAATGTTCTTGACATTTGGTAGTGTTACAAAACGGTGTTTTTTGAACACCCTCAATCTTGGAGATATCATACTCTTTCTAGTTAGTACTTTATTGTACATGCGATGAAGACCATCATTTTTATGAAACTGTCAAGTTGGTGGTAATCTTTATGTTTATACTTTATTCTATTTTGACATAATGTATACAATTCGTATTATTCACATCAAATGGTGTTTTTAAACACCTCCTTTTTTTGAGACACCATCTCTAAAACCTTTGAGTGAAGTTTTAAAGCATGTACTTGATGTAAAAAATCTTCATCTTAACATTGATTCTTTGGCACAAACTTATATTAGGAGTTTTTATATTGTAGTTTTATGTTAAGAAATAATTTCAAAGTTAGAATTATGATAGTTTATCTAAGTAAGTGCCTCATCTAACTTTGTATAGTTAAATAAAATACCAAATGGAATTATAGGTGCAATAGATGACATCTTATGGTCTTAGGGCCATAGGATACTCTATAGTATTGTTTAGATTTTTTAATTGTTTGAGAACATAGATCATAGAGGGTTTTTCTCACTACCATAGAGGATATCCTATGGCTTTGGGGCCACATGGTCTCAATATTGAGCGTAGAGGATTTCTTACTAGCATAGAGGGTACCTTGTGGCCCTAGGTCCATAGAGTGCAAACATAGAGTATAGAGGATTTCTTACTAGCACAGAGGGCACCCTATGGTCTAAGGCCATATGGTGACAACATATAGAATAAAGGGTTTCTAACTATCATATGAGGCACACCTTGTGCTCCTGGGGAAATAGAGTGCCAACATAGAGCATAGAAGGGTTTCTTATTGGCATAAACAACATCTTGTGGCCCTAAGACAACCTACAGCCTTAGGGACATAGGGTGGCACATAAATAAAGTCCCACATGGCTTTGAAGGACTCGATCTCTTTATACGTTGGGACCAGCTAACAATCCTAACCCTATGGCCTTGAGGTCATAAAGAGACATATTAAAGTCATAGACATGTCTACAAAGAGCACCATATGGCCTTAAGGCCATAGGTGCAATAGATGGCATCTCATGGTCTTATAGCAATAGGATACTATATAGTATTGTTTTGACTTTTTAAGTGTGAAATATTAGTTTGAATGTTGTTTAAATTATCGTGTATTTAAAACTTGATAGCATGCTACAAAACCATGACCAAGTATTTTGTTATACATGGATTAAGGTCACCAAATTATGACAAGAGTGTTTAAAAGTATTTGCCTTTACATATTATCTTTTTTAATTGCTATAATCAATCTATATGCTACTTTAAAATCATATCAATTGGTTTTTTTGACACCTCATTTTTTGAGAAGCTACTTCTAGAAGCATTTGTTGAATTTTGAAAAGCAATGATGTCATACAAATCCTCTTTCCAAAAACTATATTGGAGGTTTATTCTTAAATTTATAGTAGAGAAATTAAAATAGACTCATACAATCATGATAATTTATCTAAATTAAAGGCAACTAGAGCTTAGAAATCATTAAATAACACAATCCTAGCATGCACATTTAGAATTTGGGAAACGGGATTTTCCCAAATTATTTAAAATGGTGTTAATAGGCTTTAGGCACAATATGAAGGCAACCTTGCTAGGGGCTTGACATGTGTCCTATATGCCTCTTGTGGAAGGGGTGGCTCTTGGTGTGTGTGGGTGAGTGTTCTCTCTCATCCCCTACTTCTTGGGCTCGCCCCCTCTTTTGTAGGCCTTTTGTTGACTTTCAAGCACCTTAGTCATCAAGCACCTCAAGAACCTTAGCCAGCTCAAGCACGATAAGTACCTCAAGCATGCCTAAGGTCTAAAGTACCTAAAGGTCCTAGGTCTAAGGAAATTTAACCCGAACCTTTGGAGGTCTTTAATGAAGCTAACCCTAAGGTCTTTTAAGCTCCATTACCTGCTCATTTCTCTTTGGTAGACCATCTCCCTTTTGGAGCAGGCTTCATGAGATGTAGCCTTCTCTCCCTTTGTTCTCGTCCTGAGATAGGTCTAAAAGCACATACCTATATTCTAGCTCTTGTTCCCATTTATTTTTCCACATTAATGATCAATTTAATATGAGAAAATCATTTGGGATAGCTAGATATTAGATTTTATGACAAAAATGATCAAAGATTTACAAAGACTGTATGGATCACTAATGTGTAATGTTAGAGGAATAAGTTCAAGGACCTAGCACCTATGGACTATAGTGTTGATTGATACTTTGATGATGAGAGAATAATATATCTAGCTGTGCAAAATCCCTATATTTTGATTGATGATGATGATGAGAGAATAATATATCTAGCTGTGCAAAATCCCTATATTTTGGACAAATCGAGAATGACATGCATAAAAGAAAAAATTAAGCCGCCTAAGTTGGGTATTCTAGATGCAAAATTAAGGCAAGTAAATGAGACAACACGAGTCAAAATGGACAACACTCATGTGGGATTGTACAAGTAAGATAATGGTGATCAAATGAATTATTATTACAAGTGCAACAAATCCTACATTGGAGAATTTTCAAAGAAGAAAAAATTGTATGTCTTTACATATGTGGAGGGTAGAGATACCCATATAATCATGCTTGATGAGTCACTCTAAGCACGTTCAGACCTACTATAATGGAGACCAGACCAGAAATGAAAATAATGAGGCCAATGTTACCATATACATGTGGTAGTGATGTGTGTGAACACACTAGGACCGCCGGGGCATTTTTTCCCTCTTTAGGAGGTTTTTTCCCCCGTGCATTGTATATACACCCATCACTCTAGGGCTATCTATCTTTCCATTGCACACTAGGTAACACACTCTCTATTGTGTGCCTTGAAATTCCTTCGTCTTCTTCAAGCTGTGTGTGTTTCTCTGCAACCCTAATTCCAACAATTGGTATCAGAGCAGGTCACGTCCTCTCGGGCTTAGTAGCCATCTGCTCCAGCACACGCCTGCTCACTTTCTTTGATTTCAGTGAGCTTTGGCAAGCGTTCGTAGGTCGACAAATATTTTGGGTAAGCTCGTAGAGATTGGTCTGCTCAGAAGTTTGATTTGGGCTCATTTCGGCCTCCGTTTCCACTACAGGCAGTACTGCACAGGCTATTTCGTCATTTTGTGCAGAATTTCTATCAGTGTCGTTTTCTGTATAACAGGTGCCTTATAGTCTTCTACGGTTTGTGCTATATAGCACAGGTTTTTCCCGCTCCATTTCTCCTATTTTCGGGTAGTTTTCACATCAGGTGTGCAGCATTTACCATGGCTGACAACAACAACACAAATGTGTTCAAGATGTTTGTTGCTGAGGACAGGTTGGATGGGGACAAATACCCTATGTGGGCTTATATGATGCAACATGTTCTTGTGTCAAAGGGTGTCTAGAACATTGTGCAGGGCATTGATGTACGTCCTGGTTCTGAGGATGTAGGCGATGTTGAGGATGTTGCAGGTCTTGCTGCAAGGATTGCAGATGTTAGAGTTGTTTTGCCTATGGCCGAACAAGCTCGTTGGGATGTTAAGGATGCGTAGGCTCATGCATTGATTGCGTTTTCTGTGAAGCGCACCATTGTTCCTCACATCCGTTTAGCAAAATCTGCAAAACAGGCTTGGGATATTCTAGCAGGTCTTTATGCAAGCCACAATGAGACTAAAATTTCTTTGCTGCGTAAAGAGTTGGAGTCGAATATTATGCATGAGGAAGATGATATGGACACTTTCCTTGCTAGTGTCAAGGATATCAATGAGCAACTTATTTCTGCAAGAGAAGTCATTTCAGACAGTTCCCTTGTGCAGACTGTTCTTGATGCCTTACCATATTCTTACCATACTTTTGCTAGTACTTGGAGACTTATGACCCAAGGAAATCCAAAATTTGTCAAGTTTGATGCACTATGCACATTGCTGTTGCAAGAGTCCCTTTCCAGAAAAAACAGGACTAGCCAGCGTGCAATTGAACATGCTTTTATTGCTTCTCAAAGAAAGGGTGGTAACAGTAATGCAGCCACTTCTTATGGTTCTGTTGTGACTGGCAAAAATTATGTTCCTAATGCTTCTACTGGCAGCAATTCGTTTGGAAATTCTGGTGACAAGGGCAAAAAGAAGATGCGTTGCCATTATTGTCAAGCTAATGATCACTTGATCAAGTTGTGTCCTAAGTTGAAGGCCAAAGAGGCTAAGAAGAAAGAGGGTGGTTCCACTGCAAATGTTGGTTCCACTACAAATGTAGCCATTGTTGATTCTTCTATGAAAGCAAACTGTAATGCTGATGTTGATGGAGAATGGGCTTTTAGCGCAGAGTGTACTTACAATCCTGTTGTCCATGATGTATGCTTGTCAGTTGTGCTGCAGATTCACATGTGTGGTATTTCGACAGTGGTGCTACAAAGCACATTACCTCACATCACCTCTCTCGAGTCTGTCCCTCATGGGAATTCAGTCCCTTGTGCCAACAACGCCTCTTATCCAGTTCAGGGAGTTGGAAAGATTGTGCTCACTGCTGCTAATGGCAGTTCATTCACACTTGTTGATGCACTTTATGTACCTGGGATCAAGAAGAATCTCTTGTCTGTATCCGCACTTGCTAGACTTGGACTTGTAGTCAAATTTGTGGATGACAGATGTATAGTTCATGATCTCAGTTTTGGTGATGAAATTGTTCTATCTGGGCTTTTGTGCCGTGGGCTGTATAAGCTCACTTTGTATGACAAGTATGGAAAAAATTTTGCAAATGATGTTGTAGATTCAAGGGCTATTTCAGATGAAAAACTTTGGCATGCACGTTTTGGTCATCTGAATTTTGCCAGTTTGCTATGTTTGCAGAAATCTGATATGGTTGCTTCTTTGTCGTCTCTTGAAGCACCTGTCAAACATGTTTGTGAAGGCTGGTTTTTGGGTAAGATGCAGCGTTCTAAATTTCCAAAGGATGGTTCAGTTCGGGCCACATGCAGGTTGCAGCTTGTGCATAGTGATGTTTGTGGGCCCATGCAAACTCCGTCCTTGGGCAATTACCTGTACTTCGTGACTTTCATTGATGATTACTCCAGGCATGCATGGGTATTTCCGCTTAAAGCGAAGTCCGAAGTTTTTATGTGCATCAAACAATTTATGGCTATGGCTCAAAATGTCTCGAAATGTACTATGGGCACCGTACGTTCCGATCGAGGGGGGGAGTATATGTCTCATGAATTTAATGCATTTCTGGCTAGTCGTGGGATAAAACACCAATGTACAGTGCTTTATACACCTCAGCAAAATGGTGTTGCTGAGAGGAAAAACAGGTCACTGATAGAAATGGCACGATGTATGGTCAAAAGTCAAGCTTTGCCGCATTCTTTTTAGCTTGAGGCCATCATGTGTGCCACTTATGTACTTAACAGGTGTCCTACGAAAGCTTTGCAGTCTATTACTCCATATGAAGCATGGCGTGATAGAAAGCCTTCTATTGAGCACATGCGTGTTTTTGGCTGTTTGGCATATGCTTTGGTGCCACAAGTGCAGCGCAGAAAATTGGATGATAAGGCTGTCAAATGTATTTTTGTTGATTATAGTGCTGAAATCAAAGGTTACAAGTTGTATCATCCGCAAACAAAACGTTTCTGGTTTCATAGGATGTAGTGTTTGTGGAAGATTCTGTTCAGCCCTTGCTGTCATGTACTAGAGACAATAATGTAAGACATTTATGACACTTTGTTGCCTCTTTTCAGTGGTGGAAATACAAATGTAAGTTCCAATGAGGCAAATGTACAGCCTATTCTGAAAATGTTTAAGATCAGCCTATTACTGATGCAGATGTACATGATGTACTTGATGAGGAAAGGGTTGAAAATGAGCAGGCTAGAGGTATGCCAAAATGGCTAGTGCACACTTTGCGTGACAGTAAATTGGATGCACCTTTGTCTAGTCGTACTCGTTCAGGCTCTCGCCATGCATCTTATGCATCGGATTGTTATGCTTTGGCTATGTCTAGCTTACATGATGTTGAGGAGCCTCTGTCTTTTGATGAAGCACAAAATTCAGAAAATTGGATGGATGCCATGCAATCAAAATATGATGCACTTATAGAAAATGACACATGGACTTTATGTGATTTGCCTCCTGGAAAAAAGGCCATTGGTATGAAGTGGGTTTACAAGTTGAAACGCAAGCCGGATGTTGAGATCGATCGCCATAAGGCTCGACTTGTTGCAAAAGGTTATGCACAGCAAAAAGGCATAGATTATGAAGAGACTTTTGCTCCCACTTGTCGTATGACTACTGTACGTTTTCTATGTGCATTGGTAGCTTATTTTGGTTGGGATGTATATCAATCAGACATTGTTACTGCTTTCTTGAATGGTGACATATTTGAGGAAGTTTATGTAACGCAGCCTCGCGGTTTTGTCATAAAAGGACAAGAAGAAAAAGTGTGTAGATGTAAGAAGGCTTTGCATGGGTTGAAGCAATCTCCTCGTGCTTGGTATGAGAAAGCTGACACTCGTAACAGTCCAACAGAAAGCACATTGTATATAAAGCGTGAGGGTGATGTACTTCTCATTGTGGTTCTTTATGTTGATGATTTGTTGATCACTGGACCAAATGAGAGACATATTTCTGAATTTAAGGCTGATTTGAATGCTACTTTCAAGATCAAAGATTTGGGGCTGCTGCATCATTACTTGGGTATACAGTTTAAGCAGTGTGATGGTGGTATTTTCTTGTGTCAGAAAAGTTACATAGAGACATTGCTATGTAAGTTTGGACTTGAGGATTGCAAACCTATTGCCACTCCCATGGAAACATGTTTGAAGTTGAGTCTACATGATGCTGGCGATCCTGCTGATATCACTCTTTACCAAACTGCTATTGGCTGCCCCATTTATGTATGCAACACGAGGCCGGATATTCAGTTTTCAGTCTCACAGGTCATTAGATTTATGCATAGCCCATGGTCTAAGCATTGGCAGGCTGTCAAGAGGATTTTCCGCTACCTTAGTGGCACTTTACATCTTGGCTTGTTTTATCCCAAGGGGGGATCATTGCCGCCAGACTTACATGCCTTTTCGGACTCAGATTGGGCTGGTTGTTTTGACACACGAGTGTCCACAAGTGGTTTTTGTTTCATGCTTGGCAGTTCATGTATATCATGGTTGAGCAAGAAGCAACCTACTGTGGCCACTTCGAGTTGTGAGGCTGAGTACAAGGTAGTCTTCACAACTACGGTTGAGTGTGTATGGCTCAGATGCCTTATAACTGATTTTGGTGTTGGACAGGACACTGCCAACACTATCTACACCGACAGTTAGAGCGCATTGGCAGTTGCGAGGAACCCAATTTTTCATGCTCGCACAAAGTACATTGAGGTGCATTACCACTATGTCAGGGAGAGGCTCTCAGCAGGAGAGATCAGCTTGGCTTATGTGCCAACACAGGACAACCTTGCAGATCGTTTCACAAAGGCATTATCTCGTGAGAAGCTTGAAGCTTTCCGCAAAGCTTTGGACTTACTCCCCTTTGTGGACTGATCCTGTCCTCAGGGCATGGCACTTCCCTTTGCTCATGTGCCAACTCTCGTTCACCGCATCACTCTAGGGGGGATTTGTTACCATATACATGTGGTAGTGATGTGTGTGAACACACTAGGACCGCCGAGGCATTTTTTCGCTCTTTAGGAGGTTTTTTCCCCCGTGCATTGCATATACGCCCATCACTCTAGGGCTATCTATCTTTCCATTGCACACTAACACACTCTCTATTGTGTGCCTTGAGCTTCCTTCGTCTTCTCCAAGCTGTGTGTGTTTCTCTGCAACCCTAATTACAACATCCAAAGAGAACTAGGATTATTAAGCAAACCTCCAAGCAGATTTTACATTGGAAGTAACAACCTTGACGTGGTTCCAACCTTTGAACAGTAGAGATTTTTCAAACATAGAGCAACTCTTGCACTTGGTGATGAATTCTCTAAAATGGGATCACACACAATATTGTGTCCCCAATCTATGCTTTCAAGCAAAAGGAGAACGGGAAAGTGAAGGAAACTTTTCTTTGCTTCAAATTATACACAGAGAGATGTCATGTGAGAGAGCTACCACAAGATGAGAGACTGTCAGTTCTCTTCATAGAGGGCTTGATGAACGAGAGTCTTAAAAAGGACTTGCACTTGAAGGCATGCCCAATGTTTGAGCAAGTCACTAGAGAGGCATTGTATCTAGTTGACAATTGTAAGGCTTACGGAGAGGTAATGGAAGATGCAGACAATGCTACCAGCAGTGCCTCTTCTACAAAGAGTGAATCCACAACAAAACAAAATTCAAACCCCAACCGTGCCAAATGTTGATCAAATAGTCGAAGAAGTGATCAAGAGGATGAACTAAGGCAATAGACCAAATCCAAATGTACGACAACAACAAACAAGAAGATGTGACACATCTGTAGGGAATCATCCCACCCCATGGTGCAACACTCATCCCCGACTGACAACAGCAATTAATGCACAATGTGTCTTGAAGTGGTATGCAATTGAGAAAAAATAGACCAACCATGAAACATTGAGTGTTTTTACAATAGTAATTACATGAGGGAAAGACCATATCAACCTTCGGGGATGCAACCTTTGCCACCACCGCTGAGATACCAAATAGGCTTGAATAATGCAGTGCAAGGGGGAGATAAGCCTCAACCAATTTTGGGCCAAAAAACTCCTTTACCTCAAGAGAACCGAGAAATTGTTAGATACACACACCTTATAGAAACACTTGCAAATGAGAAAATATTGCCACCAACTTTATATTACAAAGAACCATGAGAGACCGGCGAGAGGGAACCCGAGAGTATTGCATATGCCAAAGAAGGTTATACTTCTTAGGTAAGTACAAAAAATGTTGCAAAGCCATCATATGTTGTACAACAGACAAAAATTTCTTACACGATGGATGAGAACACACTCATGTTCATAGAAAATCAGAATTATATACCTAAAGGTTATCCCCCTAGGTCAGGATAGCCAATGAAGGCACCACAAAGCATCCAAACCAAAAAGTCTGTGCTATGAATGCGGAGGTGATCATTGGGCAAGATTGTGTCCACACAAAGGTGAACGCAAGAAAATTTTTGGGTTTTGTGATGGATGTGGAATAGATCATGTTCTTGCAAACTGTCCCAAGAATCCTGACAACAAGGGGAAAGCGACAATGAACATCATTGGAATTTTGCCATGCTCAAGTGGATCAAAAATTGATTCTACAACTCAAGTTGTTGAGGACAAAAACAAATTGCTAATTCAAAGAAATTTGAGAGTTTATCGGTAAGGACTAAAAAAAAATCGTGGAAAGCAAAATGAAACAAAATGAAAGCAAAGAGGCTAAAAGAGAAAATTGCCTTAGAAACATAGCTGCAACAAGACATAGAGTAGCTGAAACATGAAAAAGAGAACAAAATTAAAATGGAAGGAGCCGTGTTATCCAAAGTATCATCGGGAGATTCAATCTTAGTGCACAAAGTCACAGAAGCTTTAGAGGCTCTATTGCAATCTTACAATGCTAGACTAAAAACTAATTAGACATTGGGACACAAATGGTTGACATATCTGCATCTTGAAGTCAAAAAACAGAGACTAGAAATGTACAAAATGCTCATAGAGACAGCTATGGAGCCATAGAAACCAAACATCCCTAAAAAGGAAGTTTTAATCCATAAAAGGGACGGGAAAATTGAGCACAAAGTAATTCAAACAAATGACCAAATGAGACCTAAACCAAAAACACCATTGGACACAAGGGTAGTGGCTAATACCGTAGATGATCGTAAGTCACAAGTGATGGTGCCAATTCCAAAAATGGATGAGCCATGGCCACAAGCCTTATGGGAAATGATACGAAATAGAAAGGATGGTAGTGTAACTTTCAAGTCTGCACCTATCACTACTTCTATTGCTCTCAACCCCCACCTTTGCCCTCAACTATCATTACTGTAGTGAACTACATGGCCTTCTACTCCACTAGTGGCACCTTAGTAGATGCCCTCTCACCTCCTCCTCTTTACTCGATTGTCCTACACTATCAACTCCTCCCGGTTGTCTTGATGTACAACCACCTCATCCACTGATCCTTGCCCCTCTTCTGAACCATTGTAAGTTCTTGAGCAAGGAGAAGGCATGGTGATACTTCAGCATGGCGATACTTCAAGAGGCATGTATACAAAAGGAAAATTCAAGAGAGGGAAGCACAAGAAAGGAGATAGACATTACCAAAAATTTGAACTATGCAAAGGATTCTTGACCCGAGGGCCAAGTAATGTCGTATATGGTATGGTTGTTGGCTGCATTAAATGGAAGTTGGGGAATGAGGATGATTAGATGAAGTGAGGAGTGGGTGAAAGGAGGAGCAGGAGCGATTTTGTGCCATGTGGCATCCCCTTTCCGAAACTCCTTCTGCCATAATAGAATTATATAGATATTGTGTTCGTTATATAAGTTGGTAGATTGATATATTTTATACCAAAGTAAGGTGAGCTCTTAAACAATCCCTAATATTCTATGCTCTCTGATTAGTTATGAGCTCTCTCTCTCATATGTGTGTGTGAGAGATTGAGCTTGGATAGCCACTTATTAGCTCCATACCCTCTACATGATATGTTTCTTTTGGCCTCATAAGTCATATTTGACCTTCAAGAACGATAATGATACACACACACACACACACACACACACACACACACACACACACATTTCGTTATCATCATTGAAAGTAAAAAATATGACTTATGGGGCCAAAAGAAACACGTCATTTAGAGGGTATGGAGCATAAGTGACTATCCGTGCTCAATAATTGTGCAAATGAGTGGTTGCAATATACATGTATACCTCTCTCTCTCTCTCTCTCTCTCTCTCACACACACACACACAATATGTGCAAAAATGCAGATAAGTGTGTGTGTGTGTACATACATACATACATACATACATATATATATATATATATGTATGTATGTATGTATGTATGTACACACACACACACTTTCTCAATATCTGCATTTTTGCACATATTGTGTGTGTGTGAGAGAGAGAGAGAGAGAGAGAGAGAATTAATTATCTTTGCACATGAATTTCACACATATTTAGTTATAGTTTGAGAATTTGTTGGCACATCAAATCTTGAAACCTTTAACTAGCTTGTTATATTTGATATTGTAATTCTCTATTCTTTATATATATATTTCAAACAAGTAATGTAAAAGGAAGGTCTTTCAAATTTGTTAACAACTTTCACAATTGTTGCTTTTCCTTTGCAAGTTTTAGGTAGTTCAAGGAGATACAATACGATCCAGTACCTTTTCACTTTGGTTAGAAAGCTGAAATCACCTATCAGAACCTCTCTTAGAAGAAAAATCAAAAGCACAATGATTTTCACATGTTTGTAGAAATTTCAAATGAAATTTCTCTTTTCCTTTCTTTCTCCTTCTATCGCTCTCAAGAATCGCCTCTCCATCAGATCTACAAAATTTTACGATCTTCCTTTAGGTACAAGGGAGTAACCATTTGGCAAAATATTTTTATGACACGTTGCACATTTGAAAAAAAAAAAAAAGGTATGGACTAACTCTTTTTTCCCCTTGTTTTTGGGTTTTTTTTTTTTTTTTTTTTTTGTTTTGGGGGGGGGGGGGGGGGGGGGGGGGGGGGGGGGGGTTTGTGTGGTTATGAATGATGTCTAAGTTTATTCATGGTATTTATTTTTGGCCATAAAATCACAATACACATGCCATCATGGTGTATAGAACATGAGACTTGGATGGAGGCCACCACAAAGCAAGATCATGGAGTGGCAATAGGGGGCTGATATTGGGCATTTTTCCTATTTGCCTCACAAGTTTTGTGTGTGCAGGTCTCCACTGTTAACCCCTCAAGGTCTGCATTATGCATTATGGAACGCATTAACATCAAGTTTTGAAGGCATATCATAAGGCATCCCTTCTCTTCATTGTCCATGTGATGTTGGGCACAAGATCAATGGTCCAATGCAAAGGTGGCCCCATCGCGAACTGAGGTGTCAAATGGGAAAAATTGATCTCAAGATAAACATTAATCTTGGGATGCTCACCGTCTCGTAAGATTGGAACTCAAACCCTCACCATTGGGGTGAGAGGCCAACACATTAACCAACATGTTTGTGTGTGCATTCTTGGTAAAAAGAGCAGAGGTAAAGCACCCCCCCCTAGGGAGGTGGGATCAATGGCCCATAGTAGGCGTCGTGAGGCGGGTGCAATCCGGGCCGTTCGATCATCATTTGAACTAGGTGTGAACTAAGAGTGAACTCAGAGGTATGTGCACCACACCAAATTTGGTGTGAACTCGGTGTGAACTCAACGTGAACTAGGTGTGAACAAGGGAGGGTATGCACACCACACCATTTGGTGTGAACTCAATGCGAACTCGGTGTGAACTAGGTGTAAACTTGTCCACGACGTCGTGATCTATAAACTTACCACACACACACACTTGTCAACGAGCGCGTGCTAGCCTAGTGATTAGAGTCAATTCCCTGGGGGAGAGGGTAGCGGGTTCAAGTCTCGGATCTGAGAAAGTGGGAATCTTTTGCATTCCATAGGCAATCCAATGGCCACAATCAACCGATGATCGTGAGCCATTGATCCCACCTCCTTAGGGAGGCGTCATTTAGTAACGAGGCCTGCCCACCCAAAAAAAAATGATAAAGATCAAATATGGAGTTCTGATTTGTCGATTAGTCATTGTCAGACTAGTGGCAAAGTTGAATCTACTGTTGTCTTTCTTGGCTGAAGGAAAAAATATGGATTTTGGCTCATGCAAATCCTAGATTAATCCTACAACAGCGGCTCAAAGGTACACCTTCAAAGATGTTATATAACAAAATATATATGAATTCATTTTAAAATTTTAAAAAAATCACCTAAATTTATTCAAATACATAAGATGGAGTATTTATTATATTTTGATAAAAATTGTAGGGTCTTTATTTTGCCCACAAGGGCATTCTGTGATCAGACATCCGTTTTACCAAGAATGATCTAATTATAGGAGGAAAGGTTTTCAACAACCAAGCTACTCTAGTTTGCACACAGATTATCCACTTTTGCTATTTCAAACAAACATGGAAGTCAAGAAAGCTTTGAGTATTCGAGGGAATCCTTGCAATAGTTAACTTTGAAGAGATCATGCAGGAAAGCAGGGAATGAGTTCTCTCTATTGAAAAATACAAAGACTCAGAAGAATGGAAGCTATCACTAATTCTAGACATTAGAGGAAGTGCTAATTGTGGGCTTCCGGTTACCAACCAAATCACAACTTGAATAAGCTCTGTAGTAGTGCCTTAGAAAAGTTCTCTTTTACCACATTTTTTTCATGAGCAACCCTCTTTCATTTCCTCTATCACCAATACATCTCAATGTAGCCCATCTTTTGATCTACGATCATCCTTTTGTGTAAATGATTTACAACATTACATGCTCTAATACATGAATGTGTCACCTATTACGACATTCCTACATTATCTCCCTTCTCTCTCTAATGCAAATTGCTTCAAGAATGGCATGTTTATTTTTAATATGTCAATATTGAGTTAGTGAGGGCACAAGTGCACTAGCATGCATGCTCGTGTGCATGCATGCACACATAGATACACAAAGAATTTGCTTTCCACAACTCTTGATACCAAAAGCCGTATGGCATTTATGTCGGCAGGGGGAGGAGGAGGGATAGATGATCCTCCTTGCATTAGAGCATCTCCAAGTGAAATAAACATAGTCAAGGATCCAAACTAGTAAGCACCCCATTGGACTTGAAATCCCAATTGCCCTTCACACTAAAGGGCATGAAGTAGTTGATGAAGAGGAAGTGGTAGGATCACCAACGGCAAAACTCGACCCAAAAATTGATTGCTTCAGATTTGGTGGATGGGGTTTGGCCAATGTATGAGTTTATAGTGTTTGTCCTAGTTTACTTTTAACTAAGAAGTTCAATTTATAAATTATGTATGGCTAGAAGAGAAGCCTCCCATCATGGGCATGGTGTGCTAAAAATTGCAAGAGGCATTGGAACCACCATTTTTTTCTATTACCTTGACATTTCTTGCGTTGTGATGATGGATTGCCATGTCCACATGTTCATTAAAAGGCCCTTGTCACCTATAGTCATGTGCCACCCAACAACCCACCTCATTCACACACGAATTGCACTTCTTTGAGGCTCTCCAATGTCATTCCATGCTAAACTTGCACAAACCTTTGTCTACTTTTGGTTCTACGCTTCCTATCTGTGGCTAGAGTAGAAGCCTCCCATCATAAGCATAGTTGTCATGCAATGCATATTTACCTGGAATAACCGTGTCTAATGCAAGGTCACATATGCACCATTTAATTGTCTCATATGCAACTATGCAAGTCTTTTTTGTAACTATGCCGATTTTGACATGGCTGTATCAATAACCTAATATTGATAACTAATGAACACGTGACAACATGAAGATGCATAGTCATCGGAAATGAATGTGCTTCATGCATGATAATAAGTGCACCACGTATTTGTCGCGATATATACTACTATGCAGATTTTGGCATAGTTGCACAAATAACTTATTATTGCATACGTGACCACATCCTTAGTCCCTAACTGATAGGACGCGGAAAGCCATGGAGTGGCCCTTCAAGCCAAGACTAAGTGATGACGTCCTTTTAGTCTTGAGTTGAGGTTTAAGAACACGTATGTATGGGGCGATGTCTGTGCACACACAGAAAGAAACAAATAGTCTTTCCACTTTTGCACCACCCAAAGAGTGGTGTCCCGACTCCCTTGCAAGGATGGGCCGCCGTGCACTAGTATAAAAGTAGGTAGTGTAAAAGGACTTAAAGCACAGTGTCTCTCGCTGTATATATTGCGGGTGGCGTCTTGCATGTCGTCTGAAACCATCACTTTGCTTTGTAAAAGTTCTTGCTAACAAGTCCATCAAAGCACAAAGCTCTTGCTTGCTAAGAAGTCCATTACCTGCGACTCTGCAGAGTCCGAAACCTCCCTGCAGGCTTTCCAACCTCCTATAGGTATCACTCACATGCATCTTGTTTCGGGGTGTGTGTGTGTGTGTGTGTGTGTGTGTGTGTGTGTCTATGTCAGAGAGAGAGAGAGAAGAGAGAGAGAGAGAGAGAGAGAGAGAGAGAGATGCACGCAGGTGTTTGTGCTTGCGTGCGCACATAGCATGGCATATGCATGTGATTTCACGCTTATGTATATAGGTGTGTAGTCGTGTAGGTTTAAGCTTTTGCAAAGGGATGCAGGAGACGATGTATATAGTGTGTCGTTTGTGTGTTGTGTGTCTGATGGATGTGTGTGTGTGTGTGTGAGAGAGAGAGAGAGAGAGAGAGAGAGAGAGAGAGAGAGAGAGAGAGAGAGAGAAACGACGGCATACTAGGTCATGTAGTTTGTTGTTTTCACGGACATATCTCTCTCATGGAGACGATTTACGCTATTTGTTTGCGTTGATCTCAAATTTCATGGCATTCTCTGAATGTGGAATGATGATGTGTGTAGGATGACAGGAACACAGCTTGAGGTGCTAACCGCCCTCGACAAGGCGAAGACACAATGGTACCACTTCACAGCCATCATAATAGCAGGCATGGGGTTCTTCACAGATGCATATGACCTCTTCTGCATCTCAACAGTCACAAAATTGCTTGGTAGGCTTTACTACTATGATCCCCTCACAAACAAGCCGGGGATCTTACCAGCCCATGTCTCGGCCGCCGTCAACGGGGTTGCACTTTGCGGTACTTTAGCAGGGCAACTTTTCTTTGGATGGCTCGGCGACAAGCTTGGTCGCAAGAGAGTATATGGCATGACCCTCATGTGCATGGTCATCAGCTCCGTAGCTTGTGGTCTTTCATTCGGTAGCACTGCAAAGTCTGTAATGACGACCCTTTGCTTCTTCCGATTTTGGCTTGGCTTTGGCATAGGGGGCGACTATCCCCTGTCAGCTACGATCATGTCTGAGTATGCCAACAAGCGCACAAGAGGTGCTTTCATCGCTGCCGTGTTTGCAATGCAGGGATTCGGGATATTGGGTGGTGCGGCTGTTGCAATCATTGTCTCTGCAGCTTTCAAGAATGCGTTTCCTGCACCTCCCTTCAACACAGACCCCATAGCTTCGACACCGTCGCAGGCAGATTTTGTATGGAGGATCATCTTTATTATGGGTGCGATTCCTGCAGCTCTCACATATTATTGGCGGATGAAAATGCCTGAGACTGCCCGCTACACAGCGTTGGTGGCAGGGAATGCGAAGCAAGCAGCAGCAGACATGACCAGTGTGCTCGAAGTGCGTTTGGAAGCTGAGCAACATAAAGTGGATCAAATAACCCGTACTGCATCGTATGGGCTGTTTTCTTCACAGTTTTTGAAGAAGCATGGGTCTCATCTTCTCGGCACCACAAGCACATGGTTTCTTCTAGATGTTGCTTTCTATAGTCAGAATCTCTTTCAAAAGGACGTCTTCACGGCAGTAGGCTGGCTTCCGTCAGCAGGAAGCATGGATGCATTAGAAGAAGTTTACAGGATTGCAAAAGCACAAGCATTAATTGCATTGTGCTCCACAGTGCCTGGATATTGGTTCACGGTGTTGCTAATCGATCGCATTGGGCGATTTGCAATTCAGCTTCTCGGCTTCTTCTTTATGACGGCCTTTATGTTTGGGCTCTCTATCCCCTACAACTGGCTGCGTGGCAGGGAATGTGCTTCAGGATTTTGCGATGGCCATCATACACTCTTTATTGCCTTGTATGCTTTCACATTCTTTTTCTCCAATTTTGGTCCCAATAGTACCACATTCATTGTACCTGCAGAAGTATTTCCGGCAAGACTTAGATCGACATGTCATGGAATCTCTGCTGCAGCAGGGAAAGCTGGAGCCATTGTAGGCGCGTTTGGGTTTTTGTATGCAGCCCAAAATCCGACTGAAGGACGTCAAGAACCGGGCTATCCAACGGGGGTCGGTATTCGGATGGCCCTTATTATGTTGGCCTGTTGCAATGCTTTGGGATTTTTCTTCACATTTTTGGTGCCAGAGACAAAGGGAAGGTCTTTGGAGGAGATTTCAGGTGAGGGCGATTCGGAGGAAGCAGTCCAATCCTGACTGATGTTTAGGAAAAATTTGGGGTGGGTATAGTGACACATGAATTTGCAAGTCATCAAATTGGGGGTCAAATAAATATGTGGGTGGGTATAGTCACGCCATGAGTTTCAAAGTAATATTGCTCCTAAGTGAGAAGCACACTAATTTCTTCCTTGGAAGTTGACAAGTTTACTCTGCTACAAAAAGAGTGTTAGATTTCTGTCTTTTGTCTCTTTGATCGGTCTTTGAACTCACAACCTCCTTGATAGGATTTGACGCCCATTGCCCTTTTTTGAGGTAATTTTTCGAGTCGAATGAAGGTCAAAAGTTTTATGAGTTTGTCATTACAAGGACTCTTTTACAGGAATGGGAAATAAAATAGGGTACCCTTCAATTGTCCACAGAAGTGGAGTACGTTAAGATGCCCGTCTAATTTAGAAAACATGCATGCATGGAAATGACCGAGTTTATTTTTTAGTCTTCATGTAATGCCAAACTCTAGTGGCTTTGACTACACAAAGGGGTTGGCGAGGAATGCATCCACAAAATTTGACTTCTAAGTTTTGTAATTTGTATCCTTGGGGCAGGCAAAATGAAAATATGCCCTTAACATGCTTTCATCTCTTCACAATCACATTGTGTCGACACAGCTTGTGCTACTGGCTTTGACTTGTAGGTGAAAGTAAGCAATTGGCCTTTACGCAAGAGTCTCTTTCCCTTCCAACTATGCACAATATACTCACTACCAAGTTCCAAGAGCCAGAGCACCACACTCAACTTTTGCCAACATCCATGATGTGAACCTCCGTACTACTATCCCAGACACAATGTGGGCTCTCTATTGTGATTCTAATCACCACAATCCTTGACCATCGACCATGATCGTGGACCTACGTGCTTTCCTATCCTAGCAAGTGTGAATTCTTCATTGTGATTCTCATCACCACAATCCTTTAGCATCGAGAATCCAAAGGCTATATTAATGATAACAAATCTCTCCACCAGACCTTTCAACAAGGAATTTTAGACAGAGATATGTGAAGGTTTGTAGCTTGTTGTCGTTTTGTGTCCATTTCATGTCTCTCCAACTATAGGGTAAAGAAGACTGACTAAGTCAAGGGTAAAGAAAACTGGCTAAGCCCTCGGGAAGCATATGGGAATCCTATGTAGGATTCCAGAAGTATGTGGCTTAAGCTTACAATCTATACCAAATTCATGGTGTCGTGATTTTGAAAAACTTATTGCGTCTCTCTCTCTCTCTCTCTCTCTCTCCGTGGTAGATTGGTTACCTTTTGAATAACAATTCTTGAGCTCAATTTGATGAAGAATCTCAGAGGATCCATCTCAGATCCAACCTACAACTAGACAAGAGAAACTAGTGGAATGGAACTGTGAAGATAGTCAGGCGAAATATCTTCCAATTCAGACGATAGCTCTGGTAATGCATACAATGAGATATATGTCAAGGGATACAGAAGTTAATGGTTGAACTCGATGTCATCACGCAAACATTACCAAGACATTACCAGCAGTTGCAAAATTCATTAGACAGAAGAGAAAAGCCGAGGTTGAAGCCAGAGAGTAGTGGACTTGGCAGCTACACTGCTCTTGGCAGCTATCTGAGACGACGAGGTTCAAGTTATCCACGTGGACTACAAGCTGAGAAATCAATGGTTCCATTGCTAGGAGTCATATTGGATGGTGGGGTTGGTGTGAATATTCTGGGGAACATCTCAAGCAAAAGTTGGGGCTCACATACTTAAAACCGGTACTATTCAAAGTAAGGATGGTTGACCACACAGTGGTTCAAGCTACTGGGCTAGTTGAAAATATGCAAATCAGAGTGGGCAAGGAGAAATTTAAGACCAGCTGCTTGGATAGATCTTGGCTCAGAATTGTTGGTGCTATATATGATTATGCCAACCAGACATTGACTATTCAAGGAGCCATTAGAAGGATTCAGATAAAGACTGATAACACCAAAAGCTGAAAGAAGGCTTTGAGGCCTGAAGAATTATGCAAGAAGTATAGAACAAAGAAGATAGAAAAGATGTTTTCCTCCATGAACATCTTTCCCCTTACAAAGATCAATCTGAGTGTTGTCCTTATGGATAAGAAACAGGTTGAGAGAGAAAGAAAACAATACCCAGAGCAATTTGCTGAACTGAACACTGGAGAAAGAGTAGTTCAGATAGATGGTTGATCACTAGAGCAGCCAGCACTTGACAAATTTAATTTCAGACCAGTTGGAAAAATCAATTCAATAGATTTTGAAGAAGGGAATCCAACAGGTGAAGAATCAAAGATTTAGAATGGTCTTCTGAAATTAAGTAATCCTTTCAAGGATTATGTTGCTGGTATTCAAATTGAGAAAGAAGCGAAATCAATGGCCAGCACAAGGGAGGAGGGTCAAATTGGCTACTTCCAGATGATCAAGAGTTTGAGGAGTGGAATCTCGGCTCAGAGGAAAACCCAAGAATGATCAAGATCAACAAGCATCTAAAACTAAAATCAGAGATCAAGATGAAGACGAGGGTACTATTCCATAAATATAAGGATGTATTTGCATGGCAACATACGGATCTGAAAGGAGTAGATCCAGACTGCTAGCATCGAATTCCACTCAAACCAGATGCTAGACCAGTTAGAGTCAGATTACAGAGGTACATGATGAACCCCAATCATGCAAAGAAAGTCAAGGAGAAGATAGATAATCTTCTCAAAGTAGGGTTCATTACTGAAATAGCAAGGAGTGACGTTGTTTTCGATAGTTGTAGTCTCCCAAAAGGATTGAAAACTCAGATTATATGTGGACTATAGGAAGTTGAATGCTCAAACAATTAAGGATCCTTTTTCATTACCATTTACAGACATGATGTCAGATGAGATTGCATGCCATGAAATGTACATCTTCATGGATGGATACAGTAGCTGCAATCAACTGAAGATTGTACCTAAAGATCGGGCCAAGACGACATTTATCATTGAATGGGGAGCATTTATGTATCTGGTAATGCCATTTGGATTGTGTAATGCTCTTGCGACCTTTCAAAGATGTATGATGAAAATTTTTAGTGAGTTTCTGCATAAATATTTGTAGATGACTTTATTATCTTCCCCACTGAAGAGATGCATTTGTTATTTCTATAGATGGCCTTTGAGAGGTGGAGAGAGAAGGGAATCTATCTAAATCCCTTCAAATCAGTGTTTATGGTGTGGAAGGGACAACTTCTAGGACATTGTGTCTACAAATGGGATTGAAATGGCTGACAAAGTCAAGTGTGTTCAGCAGGTCAGTGCTTCAACAACAGTATCAGAGTTACGGTCCTTTCTGGGATATATCAATTTTAACAGGACATTTGTTCATATGTTTACAACTAAGGCATTGTCTCTATGTGAACCAACCAATAAAGAAAACAAGTTTATTTGGACTGAAGAATGTGAGCAGAGTTTCCAGTGCATAAACGATGCAATCAACAAAAAGTCACAAAGATGTGGAATGCACTAACGCCATATGAAGCTGAAATGAAGACAATAAAAAAAGAACAACTGGAGCAAGAGGCATTGTACCGCCTGATTCAAAAGGATAAAATGAGTCCTGGTCCATGCGTTTCAGAACCATACAAGGTGTTGTATAAACCTCCAAAGAAGAAGGCCCCGTACAAGAAGAAGCGTGTTCGATGGATTGACACTGGTTGACTGCTTATTGGCAAATTTTGGTATACACCAAAATCTAAGAAAGGGGAGAAGGAATGTAAATGGTGGCAATGGCTGCCAGATTGGGGCACCTAGGCTGGTAATTACCATAATCAATTATTGGGGTAACTGGCACTAGGAGCAACCAGTAGAGAGCTATAAATAGGGTCCATTACTTCATTTGTGAGGACGGAGTACCGAATCCCTGCTTCCTAATCCTAAGCCTAGTGTTACTGCACACTCTTAGCCAAGAGCTATTCATACTTTATAATTCTCATTAACCTGAAGGCTTACTTATGTCACTGACTACATTTGTATACAATCATCTGATCTGAATAATACAACTCTAGTTTCAGTTCTCAATTTCAACGTCAATCTCTTTTCAATTCAGTCTTATCTTTCAGTTATTATCTAGTCTGATCGAAATTCTTATGTCAAGTTTAAACTAACTCTAACCACTAACTTGGAATAGCTATCTAAAAGTGTCCAGTGCATTCCAATGAATTTCTTCATTAGTGAGCAAGTATGTGAGTAAAGTTCCAAGATGGCTCTTCCCAAACCAATTGGCCAAATGATAGACTGACCAAGAGGATGCCCAATATTGAACAATAACAATTGTAGTAAATGAGTTTATTAGGAAAGATAGAGTGAATCAAAGAGACTCACATGGAAAAACCAACCATCCTTTGTGTGTGCACGTGCATACAAACACATAGGCACACACACCCGGAGAGAGAGAGAGAGAGAGGTAGAGAATTGTTGCTTTGCATTCTAATTCAATCAAGTCTACTACATAATCAATCACTAAGTATGTGATTCAATCAAGTCTAGAGCATAATCAATCACTATGTATGTAATTCAATCAAGTCTAGTACAAAATCAATCACTCAGTATGTGAATTAAAGGAAAGTTGGATAAGTTGGATGCTAGATGCCACTTATTCATAACTAACCTTAGTTACACAAGGAGAGAGCAATAAGAGGTCACATGTTACACTACCATTGGATGGGATGGGTTACTCTCTAGGACATATGCATCATGCCCTTTAGGACATATGCATCATGAGTTCCTTGTATCCAAAGAGTCTTTATTCATAATCTTTGTCCAAACATTATGAGAAGATGAGAGTTCCTAGAGAAAAATCTCAAAAAAAGTGTACACAACTCGACATGTAGGTAATGTACTTTCGAAGGATTGGTACTTTAAATCAAGGACAAAAGGTTTATCTATGCAAATGCCACCACCAATGAGGTGCATGTTATCATTGATCTTTCTCCAAAGTTCTCAAGAATTTCTTTCAATATCAGAAGACAACAAGCCTTTAATTGCGGCGACCAATATGATATATGTTCTTTACATTCTTGGATATGTTTTCATCTTTTGGCCTACCAAAGGAAGGGCCATGTGGATGGGTGAATTTTTTTTCGGATAAGTCGTTAATGATGACTGTAAGGTGCTCACTCAACTCAAGGGAGGGAGGGTGGCAGAGAGGGAGAGAGAACAACACTATCTCCCTTGATTTTGCATTTCTCACTTTTTATACTTTATATTCTATTATTGTTTTCTTGTTTTAAGGTAATAGACAAAACCAATTTAATTTTGAATTAACTTATTATTCTTTGTTTTAGGAATAAGGAGGAATGAATTAAGAATAAATATAAGTTACAAAAGCCTCCGTAGAACGAAAAGAAGTGACCCATCTATCAATAGCTTAACCTCTAGAATAGGGGTGAAGACTAAGGTTAAGATACAAAAAACCAGAGGCACATAGGGTAGATTAGGCTAAAATATAGTTGAGAGTGTTGATCTCTAACCAACCAACAAAAATAATTTGGAGTAAGTTTGTCGATCCTACTTTAATTTGGAGTGAGCTTGTTTATCCTACTTTAATATCCAAATCCATTCTTGAGGGAGTAACTCTATAAAAATAATCCTAAGAATACTTTCAAAAAATGAAAAAAATGAATGTGTATAACTTTTTTGTAATGATACAACGTCCGTGAATGCTCACAGGGTTGCTTGGTCGCACTTGAACCCATGACACGAGTCACGGCCAACCAACCAAGCTAGCTCCTTTGGGGACATTTGATAAAAATGAATGTGTAACTTACAACAAAATTGGGTATCGATTTTGAAAACCTTGCATAGAATAGATCTCTTCATAAGTTATCCTCCCTTGTACAAGCCTCTAAGAACAGAGCTCTTCATAAGTTATCCTCCCTTGTACAAGCCTCTAAGAACAGAGCTCTTCATAAGTCTATATTGAACAAAGTAGCACGTTTGGTATGGAACAAAAGAGCTATGCTAAATTGAAAGAATGCCTTAGCATGATGACAATAGGAACTCTCAAGAGTGTTGATTCTCTTCATAATGAAAGCATGGACTTTGAGGTCTCATTTATGGACTTTTGGAGTCTTTAATGGTCTCTACATCATACATGCCATCGTTTTCCAACCCTCTTTTCTTGAACTTGAAGCTTTAGAAAAGAATGGATGGGAATGTTTAGACTTTAGAGATGTATTTGCATCCACTCTCCTTTCATCATTCACTTGCCACACATTGAATATGCAAAAAGACTCTTGTGAATCAAAATATGGTGGGAAGAGTGAGTCCTTTGCTTTAAAGGGAATTTCATAAACAGTAGTCACTCTCAATTGAGGTTCCTTTTGTTCTTTCAACTTTAACCTTCGTATGTACATTCTTCCAAATTGTTCCACTTGCCATAAAGGTAAAATCTCTCTCTCTCTCTCTCTCTCTCTCTCTCTCTCTCACACACACACACACACACACACACACACACAAGTACCCATACTTGTGTGGGCAAACACATGCACCAAGCATCTCTCTCTCTCTCTCTCTCTCTCTCTCTCTCTCTCTCTCTCTTCCAAAGGACACGTCAATATTTCTCATGGTCCTAATTTTGACCTCTATTCACTTCAATGAATTCTCTAGAATGTTAAAATTATGAACTTTCTTTTAGATGTTTCCCCTTGTTTTGCAAAGCAAAAGAGAGTACATTTGCTATCTTGTTTTGGCCAAAACAGAAAGAGTACACTTTCATACCTTTGGCATTCTAAAACAAGCATGAGAGAAGAAGGGAGTTAGCATACATTTGAGTTTTGAATATTAAGTATTCAATGATTGAAATCCTCTTTGGTATTTGTAGTGTTAGTTTGCAAACCGATCTTCCAAGCGAGAGAGAGAGAGAGAGAGAGAGAGAGAGAGAGAGAGAGGGGAGAGAGAGAGTGTCTCTCTGTCTTTTTGGGATCTCAAAAAGACAGAGAGACACTTGGACATCTAGGCTTTTTCTTTTGAACACAAATAAGACATCTTTCAAGATTCTCAGTAGAAAAAATGGGTTCAAAATTATCGACATATACAGATTTGGTCCTTTCATTTCAGAGCCTTTTATATATATATATTTATACTAATTAGAAATTTTCATTTGGGCTAGATTTGAATTATTTCAAAATATGACATGCAAATCCCTGACATATCCTTTGCACCACAGGGGCTTCTAGCATAAACAAAAAAGTCCATTCCATGGGTGCAAAGCCCCCCGAGGGATTTGAGACCATTGACCTTAAACGAACCCTTACAATATATTACAAATTTTTAAAATATCCGTTACGGATTCCTCCTACTCTTTCTTGCAAAGTTTTCACTGTTGATTTCTTCAGCTAAGGATTTGCCACCAGCAAGTTTCCAGAACCAGTTCTTTGTCCACCAAAGGATCACACTTCTTTTGAAAGAGAATCGCATTTCTAAATTGCCATATTGTTCTTAATACCGTAGCTCTTACTATACAAATGCCAGTCAGAAGATCCTCATTAATCGATGTGCCTAGAGCCGATAGCAAGTTTGCGTCAAAAGAAGGGAGTGTCCAAATGCATGTATACCCACCTACAAACTAAGCCCATGAAGCCTCTGGTTGTCGAACATCCCTAGAACAAGTGTGTGAGGGTCGCACTCCATCTGACACAGGTGCCTTCACCTAAGCCTCCCGCTTTGGCCTTTTCCCATGTTGGAAAGAATCCAAACAACACTTTTCAAAGGAAAACTTTGTCCCTCTCATCGCAATTGGCCTTCCAAATTCTTATAACTACCTGGCTCCATTTGCTTGTTGTCCACTTTTTGGCACATGTTTTGTTGAGGTGTGTCACCCAATCATCTATATTGCATATCTTATCATGAATAGTTTTAGTCTTGGATTAATTAAAAATCCTTTCTCCATGCTACTTCCAAGATTTTCAATCCACAGGTATGGACCAAGGAGGAAGGGGTATGCTTGATACTTTTTCCAGCACTCTTCGGATAAGGATCTCCTCTTGAAGCGAGAGCTTGCAGCTCAACTTTAGATACTTCAGCGATTGCCAGCACCCTTTCATGATACTCCCAAAAGGCTTCCACAGTACTAAGGATGTAACATTTAATGGCCTAAAAACTTGTGTGTAGCGGAAATTAGCATGAACATAGTGGGCATTTCATTAGAATAGATTCCAAATGAGAATTACAAGAGTGCTTGGGTGGAGAGAGCAACAAAAAGCATAACACCTAGTTAGATAGCATGAACAATACTTTCAAAACAGAGAGAAATTAAGCTATTGATAACAATTGAGGACAGGATTTGCATGGAGCCGGTCCCCCCTCCAAAAGGCTTTGTATTATGGTTTCTCCCATCAAGAGAGACATTGTACAATACAATTCTTTGTGTTCCTTCAAGACTAGCTAGTGCAATGAAGATGAAAGCTTCATGCACTAAGCAAAACACTTAGCAAACACAACATCAGTTATCCTCGGTCTCAGACCCAAGACCTCACACACCTTCGAAGATGGTGAGAGCTAGCAGGGTATGAGAGTAGATTGAGAGGAAGAAGGAGTATCTTACGAGAAAGATGTACATCTCCTCACATAATCACTCATATTAGCATAGCTTAGCTTAGTAATTAGCATGGTAGAGGAGATGAGCATGCATTGAAGCTTGGCTCTTGGTTGGATTTGCATCACAAAGCCAAGAGTTGTTGGTGTAGGCCTCCCTTCTCACAAGCTTGGAGTAGGTGGTAAGCTTTCCATTAAAGCTTGAGAAGGAGAGAGAGTCCTCTTTACTTCACACATGAGATTGTGTGAGTGTGTGTGTGATAATGCCTTGCAAAAATCAGCCCCCTCTCTCTCTTGGGCGAGCCCCCTTGCTATTTGATCTTGTTGTCCTCCCATTGGACCTCCCTAGAGCTAGCCAATGACAATTAAGCAGCATAAGTGATAGCCTTCTGACATGCATCCCCCTTTCCCCTTTTGTGAGAGCTTAAGGTAATTTAATAATTCATCTAAACTCTCATTGGACCCCTTTGCCTCCTGGCCAATAGGAATCAGGCATGCCATTGGGCTGCTGAATGCTCATTGGACCACTTGGGAGACTGTCCAATAGTCTTCTAGAGGACTTAATTCTCATTGGTTCTTTTATTAAGTGTTTTTAAATTAATTAAACTAGATTTACTCTAGCCTAATTCTCATTGGTCCACCTCCAAGGCCATCCAATAGGAATTGGGTACACCTTGTGGGCATTTGGCCTAGGGAGCTGACATGTGTCCCTCATTCCCTTTGTGTAAAGGGAGCTTGTGTGTGTGTGTGTGTGTGTGTGTGTGGCTTTCTCTCTCATCCCCTACATGGAAGGCTCTCCCCTCCTATGTAGGGATGTGCAAAGACTTTTTTGGACACACACAAAGCATCCAATTCCCCTAGGGTTGACCTTTGGACACAACCTTTGAATTTTGGAGCATTAGCATTTTGGAAGTCTTAATGGGCTGAACCTTAGGGTCTTTTTAGCCCATTGTTGCACATGGCTCTTTTGCAAATGGCCCCCCCTTTGGATCCCTATTTTCCCTCCTTTTGATCCCTACTGTGGTTGGCCGGTTTGCTAGCTTAACCAATATTCTAGCTTTTTCTCCCCTAGCACTTCCCCACATTAAATGATCAGTTTAATATGAGAAAATCATTTAGGAGAATTAGATATTGATTTTTATGACATTACCTCTCTCTTGAAATCATAGTTGTCCTCGACTATGGTGTAGAGAAGATAAAGCATATTCATGAGTCCTTTTCTTAGCGGGTAGAGGATCCCTATGTTACTCTACGACATCATTCCACAATGGATGACTAGTCCATTTGGCGCTTGAGAGCCTGAGGTTGCCGCAAGCATGTCTGCACATTAGTCCTATCAATCTTCCATAGTAGAGTGACAAGCTCTACTTGGTGTTTGGGAGACGTCGTCTCCGCAAACTTGATCTAAGCATGCATACTACTTCATTTTTGTGCACAATAAAGAAAAAGAAAGTCTTATAAGACAAAAAAAACTTTGTTCATTTTTAATATTTTTTACATTTGCTTACTCTTGGGAAGCATTGTAAGCATTGACAAGGTTTAGGTTATCCTTTAATTGTATGCCTTGCATCCATCTAGCATCTTCAAAAGGATAATTCTTAAACTTAATAAGATATCGTCGGATAGTCTTACTGCCTCTTAGTACCTTGTCTTCATGTCGAAGAATGGACTCGGGCTGCAGCACCTCCTCTTGGTCCTCGATCTCCGGTGGGTCTTCAATAGTTGGTTCTTGAGGTGGCTCTCCTTTGTAAGGCTTTAATAGGCTCACATGGAAAGCATTGTGTATGAGCTAATGATTGGGCAACTTGAGTTGATAGGCCATCTCATTGATTGGCCTAAGAATCTGGAAGGGACCACATTACCATTTTGCTATCTTAGCATAGTACTTTTGGTGTCCCGTAGGATTCTTGCCCGTCGTGTGCCTTAATCGAGCCTTGGGAAACTTTAATAAGACCCAATCATTTTCTTTAAAGGCTTGGGCTCCTCTATGCTTGTCAGCAGCAACCTTTTGCCTTTGCTGTGAGATAGAGATAGCATCCTTAATCTTTTGAAAAGATTCTTGTAGGTCTCGGCTATACTCATCTGCAACGAAGATCTTCCCATGTACCTTAAGTAGCAAGGGACTTTTTGATCTCCTCTCAATTACCTCGAAAGGTGCTTTTCCCATGGAAGTATGTACAATGTTATTGTAAGCATACTCCACTAAGGGTAAGTACTTCTCCCATTGGGATCTTTGATCTACCTCCGTTACATAGGCTTTTAGTAGATCGAGAATGGTTAGGTTAGCTATTTCACTTTGGCCATCCGTTTGTGGATGATAGGCCGAAGAGAAGTTTAGCCTTGTCCCTAAATTCTCAAAGAGACCCTTCCAGAAATTAATGGTCATTCTAGGATCTCTATCCGACACGATGGACATTGGCAAGCCATGGTACTTGAAAATTTATGAAATGAAGAGGGTTGCCATTTGATGGGCTTTGATAGTCTTTTTGACAGGTATAAAAAGAGCTTGTTTACTGAACCTGTCTACTATCGTCCATATTCCCGTATTCCCATGGATAGACTTAGGCAATCCAAAGATAAAATCCATGGATATGCTCTCCCATGGTGAATTAGGGATTGGAAAGGGTTGAAGCAATCCAAGTTGCTTCCCTCTATCAAATTTTGTCTTTTGGCATACCACACATTTAGAAACATACTCTTGTATGTTCACTTTCATGGTAGGCCAATAGAAATATGTTTCAATTCCCTTTAAGGTAGACTGAATCCCTCTATGCCCCGCATAAGGTGGAGCATGAGATTCATACATTACTTTCTCACGTAGTGAGTTAGTAACACATAGTCTATTGCCGTAGAGACGATAACCATCTTGTAAAGTAAATGGTTCTTCTTTCTTCCCTAATGCAAGGGATGAAATCACATCTCTAAAATCGGGATCAATAGCGTACTCATCTATCATTGAAGATAGATCATTATGAGTGGCTAAGGAAACCGCATTCACTCTCGGTCGTCTTGAGAGTGCATCAGCTACTTGAGTATGCAAGCCAGCAATGTGAGCAATATGAAAATGAAATTGCGAAAGAAAATTTGCCCACTTCATTTGTTTGTCGGAGAGCTTGGTCTGCATCATGAAGTACTTAAGACTTTGGTGATCCGTTTGCATAATAAAAGGAGTCCCCAATAAATAGTGCTTCCATGAGTCTAAGGCATGTAGAACTGCAAGGAGTTCCTTTTCATATATGCCTAAAGCTTGCTCAACAGGGTTGAGCCTTCGACTCTCATAGCCTATGGCGTGCCCTTCTTGGAGCAAAATAGCTCCAAGGAAATCACCACAAGCATCACATTGGACCTCAAATGGTTTTGAGAGATCCGGTAGTGTAAGCATAGGTTGAGAGATAATCTTTTCTTTAAGCTTTTCGAAAGCATTGTTCTCCCTAGCAGACCATGTATACCTAACGCTTTTCTTTGTTAGGTCATGTAATGGTCCCGCAATTTGTGAGAACTTTTCTATGAAGTGTCTATATTATGCACACATACCTATAAAGCTTCTTAGTTCATGAAGATTCCTTGGTTTAGGCCATTCTTTTATTACCTCTAACTTGGATGGATCCATTTGGATGCCATCTTGAGAGATAATGTGACCTAAATACTGAATCTCTTGCAAGAAAAATTCACTTTCTTTCGATTAACATAAAGTTTATAATCTCTCTTAAAACTTGAAATATTACCTAGAGGTGTTGCTTGTACTCGTCTAATGAATTAGAGTAGATGATACTATCATCAAAGAACACTCCAGTGAAGGTTCGATGAGGCCTGAGCAACTTCTCCATCAAGCGGTTGAATGTGGCTGGTGCATTGGTCAAGCCAAAAGGCATGACAATGTATTCATAAATACCAAATGTGGTGCGAAATGCGGTCTTTACAATATCTTGATCAACTATCTTTATTTGATGATAGCCACTTTTTAGGTCAATCCTACTGAAGTAGGTTGATCCTTGTAGCTTATCAAATAGTTCTACCACCCGTGGAACGGGAAACCTATTCTTGATAGTGATCCTATTTAGTACTCTATAGTTGACACACATACGATATGTGCCGTCTTTCTTTTGCACTAATAGCACATGTGAGCAAAATGGAGATGAGCTAGGCCTAACCATGCCCTTCTAAACTAACTCATGCACTTGCCGCATAATCTCCTCTTGATGTCGTCAATAAAAACATCTTGAAATCCCTTGAGAAAATTGGATAACTCTAATTCCATTTGGTTGCTTTTATTTTCTTTTGCTAAAGCATTAGGTTCATTTTGAGAATCTTTGACAAAAATCATGTACACAAAAATAGAGATCTTTATTGACTTGTTGAAAGCTGGTGTATGTACAATGGAGAGTGTTACCCATTTTCTTAGCATCTATATACATGTTTTTTTCCCTGAACTTAAAGGAGATTCTCCTTTCAGGAAATTTAACATTGGCAGCCAGGCAGTCAAACCATGGTGCCCCTAGGATTACATCCTCATGCTTGAGAGGAGAGATAAAGAAGTCCTCTTTGTCCACATAGCCTTGGACATGAAGCCTCAATTTCCCGATTAAGGGAGTGACTGAAGCTTCTTGCCCCTTGAAAGCACTGTCTGGGGCGGGTAGGACATCTCCCATCTCGTAAGCTTGTATGCCTAGCTTGGTGGCCAACTCTATAGATATAAAATTGTGGGTAGAACCAGGGTCAAAGAGAATAAAAGCATCATGTTCTCTTACCTCTCCCCAAGCATGGCATAGAGGAGATCCTTTGTGGTGAGTTTGGTGAGTCTCCTCCTCTTGGATTTCTACCAAGGAAGCTCTAGGAGGATCTTGGCGGTTTTTCTTTTGGGGACAAGCGCGGTACGCATGCCCTTGTTTGCCGCACTTGAAGCACCGGTTATCCTTGCGATAAGGCTCAAGCTCTTCAAGAGAGAGTTTGTTTTTACCTTTGTAAACTCCCTTCTCTTTAGCTTTGTTGGAGTTGCCCTTAGGAGACTTTTGGACATTGTCCTTCCCCTTAGGCTCGTTGGAACCCTTGTTTTCCGTGGGCTTATTATTTCTTTTAGCCCTCGTTTGGAAATTGATTCGAGAGGCCACCATAGTATGGTGTATTACCGCCGATATGGTACGTGGCATTTGGGAGTTGACATACTCCGCCATTTCTTCGGTTAAGCCCGCACAAAATTATTGCTTTTGCTCTCCAAAATCCAACTTTTTGAAGACAGTGGCTTTGAGTTGTAGGTCCCAAAACTTTTCTACATATTTGTGGATGGATTCATAGGGAGAGAGCTTTAAGCTTCGCCATTCGGTGAGTACTTTGTCTTTGGCATCAGTGGCCAAAAATTGCTTCATAATGGAAGCTCTTAAATCTTTCCATGTTCGTGGAGCTTCACCGTTGGCTCATAGACTAGACCACCATTGTCTGGCAGACTTTTGAAAGTGCATAGCTACATGGCATAGCTTAGAGGACTCCGTGAAGCCCTCATCTCCAAACGCCACATCAAACTGTTGGATAAAGGCCAAGACTTTGTTTGTGGCACCAAAGGTGCCATCATAGGTAAGGAAAGAGATGCTCTTCCCTCCCTCTTTGAAATTCTTCAGCTTGGATGACCTCTTCCATGCGGCATAGGATTTCCTATGGCCTCTTCTTTTTGATGGTTCAAAGGTTGCACCATCACTTTCTTCAGAAGGTGAAGAATTTGAAGAAGGTGGAGAAGAGGGTGAACTCTTTCTCGCCTTTTTCTTGTCTTGATCTTCGTCGTCTTCACGATCACTTTCATAAGAGGAAGATGATGAAGAAGATGGAGAAGAGGGCGTCCTCTTTCTCGCCTTTTTCTTCTCTTGATTTTTATCATCCCTCTTTGAATTATGGTGTGGAGAAGAGTGTGATGGTCTTCTCTGCTTTGGTGGTGATGGAGAGCGTTTAGTCCGCCGTCTTCGTGGAGCCATCTCCGCCAAGGTGGCGGGAGACTCACTTCTTTCTCGTTCCTTCGGTGGAGGCTCTCGGAGTTCTCCTTTGGGAAGGAGATGCATCATCAAGAAGTAAATTCTTGAGCCCTTCGTATGGATTATCTTCTTCTTCCCGAATCGGAGAGAGACCTCTTTTGGAAGTCTCACAAGGAGGCTTCCTAGGTGTTCTCTCGTCATGGTGATGAGCTTGGAGAATCCCGTGAGCATGGAGCTGCCGTTGCACTTCACTTTGGAGAGATGGATTGCCCATGGCTTGTTGAAGCCTAGAAACAAGATAGTTAACAAGCATTGGAGCATCATTAGTAGCTTGCTCATTAGCAAAATCAAAGTTATCAACATTAATTTCACTCTCTTTACTATTGTAAGCCATTCTAACAACTTTTAGATGTAAACTTTTTAGGTGTACTTTGGCACTTCAAGCCCTAGTTGCTACTCCTCTTTACCCCTTTAGAAAAAGCACTCAAGCTACTGTACCCGTGGCTCGAATACCATTAATTGCAAGGAATAGAAGAGAGGGTCTTTCAACACCAAAACAACACCGGCTCTTGTCAAGCTTCTAATAGCTCAATAGTGGTTAAGCCGTAGGCAAGCCCCGTAGGACTCCACTATTAAGAACATAGCTCTCGACAGTGATGCCCCGTTAACTGCACGAAGGCAAGCGCACTACAAGGCTGAAAAATCCCTATTCTACTTACTCACAGGCAATTAATAATACCAACCATTTATAGCTAGCTTGATGAACTCCCTTCTTGAGCAAGAAAAGAGAAACCTTGTGCTCTGATACCAATGTAACATTTAATGGCCTAAAAACTTGTGTGTAACGGAAATTAGCATGAACATAGTGGGCATTTCATTAGAATAGATTCCTAATGAGAATTACAAGAGTGCTTGGGTGGAGAGAGCAACAAAAAGCATAACACCTAGTCAGATAGCATGAAAAATACTTTAAAAAAGAGAGAGAAATTAAGCTATTGACAACAGTTGAGGACCGGATTTGCATGGAGCCGGTCCCCCCTCCAAAAGGCTTTGTATTATGGTTTCTCCCATCAAGAGAGACATTGTACAATACAATTTTTTGTGTTCCTTCAAGACTAGCTAGTGCAATCAAGATGAAAGCTTCATGCACTAAGCAAAACACTTAGCAAACACAACATCAATTATCCCCGGTCTTAGACCCAAGACCTCACACACCTTCGAAGATGGTGAGAGCTAGCAGGGTATGAGAGTAGATTTATGAGAAAGATGTACATATCCTCACATAATCACTCATATTAGCATAGCTTAGCTTAGTAATTAGCATGGTAGAGGAGATGAGCATGCATTGAATCTTGGCTCTTGGTTGGATTTGCATCACAAAGCCAAGTGTTGTTGGTGTAGGCCTCCCTTCTCACAAGCTTGGAGTAGGTGGTAAGCTTTCCATTAAAGCTTGAGAAGGAGAGAGAGTATTCTTTACTTCACACATGAGATTGTGTGAGTGTGTGTGTGATAATGCCTTGCAAAAATCAGCCCCCTCTCTCTCTTGGGCAAGCCCCCTTGCTATTTGCTCTTGCTGTCCTCCCATTGGACCTCCCTAGAGCTAGCCAATGACAATTAAGCAGCATAAGTGATAGCCTTCTGACATGCGTCCCCCTTTCCCCTTTTGTGAGAGCTTAAGGTAATTTAATAATTCATCTAAACTCTCATTGGATCCCTTTGCCTCCTGGCCAATAGGAATCAGGCAAGCCATTGGGCTGCTGAATGCTCATTGGACCACTTGGGAGACTGTCCAAGAGGCTTCTAGAGGACTTAATTCTCATTGGTTCTTTTATTAAGTGTTTTTAAATTAATTAAACTAGATTTACTCTAGAATAATTCTCATTGGTCCACCTCCAAGGCCATCCAATAGGAATTGGGTACACCTTGTGGGCATTTGGCCTAGGGAGCTGACATGTGTCCCTCATTCCCTTTGTGTAAAGGGAGCTTGTGTGTGTGTGTGTGTGTGTGGCTTTCTCTCTCATCCCCTACATGCAAGGCTCTCCCCTCCTATGTAGGGATGTGCAAAGACTTTTTTGGACACACACAAAGCATCCAATTCCCCTAGGGTTGACCTTTGGACACAACCTTTGACTTTTGGAGCATTATCATTTTGGAAGTCTTAATGGGCTGAACCTTAGGGTCTTTTTATCCCATTGTTGCACATGGATCTTTTGCAGATGTCCCCCCCTTTGGATCCCTATTTTCCCTCCTTTGGATCCCTAATGTGGCTGGTCTGCTCGCTTAACCAATATTCTAGCTTTTTCTCCCCTGGCACTTCCCCACATTAAATGATCAGTTTAATATGAGAAAATCATTTAGGAGAATTAGATATTGATTATTATGACAAAGGCCCTTGTTTTTGAGATTCCTAGCTATTTCAATCCAATGCTTATCAAGGCCCAAGACCTCCACAATGGGTCCCCAAGGAGACCAATGCCTAGTCATTCCCCTCCAGTACCTGGTCTCTTCCTTCCACATGAGTGAAGCTGCAACTTTACAACATGTATCAAATAAATTTTCTTCTAAATCCACCTTATTTATCCCTTACACCGATGGGGGGTAGAAGCCTATTTGTATGCTAAGGTTGAGCCAAGGCCCGCCTTTAGACTCCATGCGGGTTTCGATAACCATTTCCCTTGCCATACACGCCCATCTCTCTTCCGCGTTAGCTAGGGTGCAGAATTTGTTTTTACATAGTGTCAGACCATGAGTAATAGGGTTTAGAATGCCAAGACCACCCTAAGCCTTAGATTTAGAAACATCAAACCATTTACCCCATTGCCTTGACGCTTAGTGTCATATTGGTTTCAAAAAGACGTTCCAAATTTTCCAAGATAGTTGCAAGAATGGTGATGCGAAGGTAGTGTAAAGGATCAAGAAGGTGTTATATAATCATAGCCTTGTAGTGGAAAGTAATGAAGGTGTAACGCCTACTGGCTCTACCCTACTTATTAGATGGAATCTAGTAAGATACTGTCCTCATCCCAATTTTTGCAAGAGAAAAAGTCTGCCCCATTCCTGTCGATGCCACAGCTTGAGAGAGAGATCACGCAGGTCTGCGCAGCCTGCTCTACTCTATTGTCCCTCCATTCCTTCTCCTGATGATGTACGCTACGCCCAAGAGGCATCGAAGATCTATTGGGAGAGAGAGAGAGAGAGAGAGAGAGAGAGAGAGAGAGAGAGAGAGAGAGAGAGAGAGAGAGAGAGAGAAATGGTCTTTGTTGTCCCTCCATCCCCTCTTATGTCTGCACACTTTCGCTCCAACCAGCACGGTCGAGGACTCGTCTCCGTCTGCATCTCCCTGCTCCTTTGCCGCACCACGCCCATCTGTGCCCTCGTTGATGCCGATTTGCAGCAGTCCCTCCCCTGCCGGCCGCGAGGAGAGATGCATCACGTATAAGGGAGCGCATGAGGTGCAGGCACATCAGCGAATGCGGATGAAGGGAGCACTGATGTGGTGAAGCCCCCAAAGCACATGGGCAAAGGTGGCCGCTTAGCACAGGTGGCTGCCCTTCCATCATCTGTGGTTGCGTGCTCTGTCACAGTCTGTCAGTATGCAGTCATGATGCGCGGATGCAGTTCAGCTCACCAAGCACATGACGAGACAGGCAGAGGGCAACAAGACGAACACAACCTTATCATAGAACTGACAAAAATAGCAGTTGATCGCCTCCATCTACCTTGGCTCGGCTATGAGGAAGACAGACTATCTGCCGCATGTGAGAGAGCAAGATCATTTGCAGCACAAATCAATAGAAGGACACGAAGAGAGAGAGAGAGAGAGAGAGAGAGAGAGAGAGAGAGAGAGAGAGAGAGAGAGAGAGAGAGAGAGAGAGAGAGAGAGAGAGAGAGAGAGAGAGAGAGAGATTCAAGTCTCTGTACTGCGATGCTGCCCTTGCCCCTCTTGCTCGTGGCGGCTATCTTGGATTGAGAGCCAGAGAATATCTACATGTGCGCAAGCTGCAGCTTGTAGCCTGTCGACCATCATCAGGCCCTGCAGGCACTGAGAGTTGGAGAAGAGAGAGAGAGAGAGAGACACCGAGAGAAATATATATCTGTGCCGGGAGGGAGTGACCTTGAGAGAGAGAGAGAGAGAGAGAGAGAGAGAGAGAGAGATTTTACCACCGCAGACATCTTTCTTTTCTCCTACTCCACCTGTGCCACCTGTCAATCTCTTTCTTTTGCTTCTAAAACCCAATTGAAGGATCTTGGGTGATTCCCTTTAATCAAACATGCATGTAACCCTATTAGGCTTTTTTTTAAAAATTTCTTTCTTGAACCCAATGAAAAGCTTGTTTGTGAGTATTTTCTTCCTTCTGAGCCTAATATGTTTTAGAATGCCAACTTCATTCTTCACCTGGTTCAATCTTTCTCTTCAAATGCTTAAATGTTACTCAAAGGGTAGTGACTGCCCTTTCGTTGGAACTCGTTTTGACTATTTGGTTTAGGGAGTTAGAACTATAACCTTCACACAAATGGATCTTTTGTTTTAAGAGCCTCATGAGTTTTTAATGGCCTGTTATATTTAAAAAGAGTATCTACTCTAAAAAGAAAACAAAATAGTGAAGGCAAAATAACGAAAAAAAAAAACACAAATGTACCAATGTGCACTCCACCACCTCTTCCATACTCTTTACGATGGAGCGTAAAATTTTCAAAGAAAGAGAGACCCTCCACATATCACACTCTACTTAGTTTCAAAGAGAACCTTCTAAAAAATTTAATTTGAAATCCAAAAGTGAAGGGTAGGTACTAAGATGGTAGAAAATGAAAACGCAAGTGAAAGGTAAGTACTAAGATGGTAGAAAATGAAAACGCTTCTCATTCCTCTTCCGTTGTAAAGTCAAATCATATTTATGGGAAGGCCATGGAGTTCTACTCCAGCCATCAAATTTCAACACTGACCACTCATACTTACTTCTATACTATATATGAAGCAACGCAAATGTTTCAAGGAAGGAGACCCTCCATGTGTCATTCCTGCTTCATTTCAAAGAAAACCTTAAAGAACACTTAATTTAAAATGCAAAAGTGAAAGGTCACTAATGACACTGCAAAAAAATAGAAACAAAAAGACTCGTGAGTTTGGCAATGTAAAGTCAAAAAGTACTCCAACTTTTAAATGAAATTCGAAGAGTGACCACTCACTATTTTGTTTTTAAAAGCCATTTGAAGGGTGGCTTTACTTTGTATTTTGAAGGCCATAAATAATAGCCCTCTATGTATCGCCCAATGAACCTCCCTTTGTAAGCCTCGTGATTATTTGACACCCCCTCTGTCAGGTGGGATCAATCGTCTCTACTATAAACTGGGGGTGGGTTTTGTGTCGTCCATTGATGGTTGATTAATCCCTAGGTGATCAACATGTAATCACAATTAAAGTGAACCCCAAGTAAACTCGATGTGAACATCAAGTGACTGCTAAGTGATCTCCATGTGATACCAATTAAGATATGATCACCTTATGAACCCATCTATTTCAAAATGATGACTATGTGACTCTAATCATCCCAAAGTGATCTCTAAGTGAACACCATGTGATCCTCACCCCCGTCATTTTTGCTATATCATTTTAAATTCTCACCTCCATTTGAAGTGACACCGGATAGCTTAGTGGGAGAGTCATAGACTCCGATGTGGTAGGAGGTAGTTCAACTTGCGGGGGCTAAACCTGGTCAGAATCTTTTGGTTCTTGAGAATAAACGAACGGTCCACATCTTCCCAAGATTGTGGACCACCGATTCTAGCGATTTATCACGGATGTCATGCACGTATTGTGTGTGTGTGTGTGTGTGTTTATGTGTGTGCGAGAGAGAGATATGTTGTTGCTTGCAAGCTTTTATGTGAGTGAGAGTGCTGAGAAATAGAAAATGGTCCATGCGATTCATCCTCTATGTGCGTGTGTGCATGCGTGTGTGTGTGTGTGTGTCTGAGAGAGAGAGAGAGAGAGAGAGAGAGAGAGAGAGAGAGAGAGAGAGAGAGAGAGAGAGAGAGAGAGAGAGAGAGAACGCATGTGTAATTGAGTAAGTGAGTGAGAGAGCGCCATTCGCTACAATCTATGTGAGTGAGTGTGTGTATGTGCCTGAGAGAGAGAGAGAGAGAGAGAGAGAGAGAGAGAGAGAGGGGGGGGGGGGGGGGGGGGGTCTGAGAGGGTGAGAGGGCTTGGAGAATAAGCATTGATATTAAAAGCAAAAATCAACTAAGTGACGATCGACAAAAGCCTCAATCAAGAATCAAGAATCGACAATTGACATCGACATCTACGAAGTTGAGAATCGATGGAATCGGGAATCAATGGAATTGGAAAAGTTCGATCCGACAAATCCAAGGCAAGTTATGCAAGCCCAAGGTAGGAAGGGACCTCAATAGATAGCAAAGGCAGATGATAAAGGCAACTTCGACAACTCTTGGGTGTTTTTGAAGGTGTAGAAACTAGATTTCTATAAGCTTTGTGAGTGCTCTCGCCTTTGGATTATCTTGGAATTTAAAAGTGAATCTCAAAATTCATAGTGGTATTGCAGTTAAGTTAGGTTTTTCTGAGCGCATAAAGGAAAATTAGAATTTTTGTGACAATTCTCAAAATTTTGTAAGGGGGGTTATACTAAATTTAGTTGAGGGAGAGTACTCCTTTCTCCCAAAAACTTAGAAATTTTTGTAAGAGAACTTTTAAGGGCAACTTTATTAAATTTGAATGCGTTTACACTCAATTTGTCTATACTATGTAGGTTTCCTCACCTTCAAATTTGGAATTTAGACATAAATTTCAAAATATGGAGGAGGGATTATACTAAACTCATGATTTTTTTAGCATTCGACTATATTACGATTTTTTGCAAAAATTTTAGAGGCAAATTCACTATATTTGAGGTTTTTGCACTAAACTTCTTTACACTCTGTAGATTCTCTAGATTTTATCTTTGAACTTTGTCGTTTCTTTGAATTTTAGAGGTATTCTCACCTTCCCCTAAGTGTCTTGAGATGTTATTGGTAATTGTTTGTAGAGATGTATTAATTCTTGTGATTTCCTTTCCGGATACTCGAAAATGAGAAGCTTTCCAGGCTAAGTTTCTACAAATAAGAGTGGGACAATTATAGCTTTTATCTAAACCAACAATGAACCACTTCTTCGATAATTTTTGGAACTCATAAGCGAGTTGTGGTGTTAGTAGGAGTTATCTGTAGATAACCCTTTCCTAGAGATTTTTTTTGGAAAAAACATTCTTCCACTACTTTGGTTAAGTCCGGTAGGACTGTCTTCTCCAGTCAGAGAGAACTGATAAGGTCAGTTAAGCAACTAAGTAAAGATGATAGAGCGGGATATGGGTTTTTAGGAAGGTTAGGTATGTGATTAAGCCCATTAGCCAAGATTTTTCGGACTTTGATATTTTCAACGATGGTAAGATCACAAGTACAAACATGCATACCATATGTATCAAAGTCTTTGTAAAATGTGATAAACTGATTGCAGATGCAGTCAGGGACTGAGTTATGTCGAAGAAAATTATTATTGTAGACCAAGTTTTTAATGGGTTTCCGATATTTCCAGCCGATAAGTACATTGTCTAGTAGTTTGTGATTGCCAAAAAGTAGGTCAAAGCACTCACAAAAAAGTGTTTAAAGATGTAGCCAGTCAAGAGGCGCATTCTGAAAGAGACAGTGTATGTAAATAAAGTCCTGGCTTGGAACTTTTTTGTTGAGAAACTTCCTTCCACATGGGCTCACAGCAACCTACAATTTCATCAATGATTACATTTCAAGAAGGTTCCTGATTGGGGTGTTTTTGCCTCTTCCTCTAGTGTAGCTATAAGATTTTCCTTGATTAGAAGAAGAGCTAGGTGTCAGAAAAGAAGTAAAAGAGTTGGGGGTAGCAAGAGAATTGGGTCTTTTTAGAGAGGGGAGTCATCTTCATCAATACAAGGTTTGAGTAAGCTAGTGATAGTCTTTACTCCCTTGTAATTGGAATAAGTGGTTAGATAGATACCAGGTTCATCAGACTTTAGTTCCTTCAAAATATCCAGCATTAGCCCATGAAAGATGTTAAAAGAAATATGAGCAATTACTGTGTGTTTTGCATGGCCACCTGACCAAGAGCAAATGAGGGAGAGATGAAAGTCCACGGGTTTTTCCGGGAAGAGTAGGTCTAGATGGTTGAGAATAAACCATTTGGCATGATCAAACCACATGATGCTGGAGTTGCATGAAGCTTTAGGGTCAAGTAATTTGCAGGCACATTTTAACATAGGGCCAAAAAACATTCCAAATAGATTCTGTGTAGAAGTCAGGGTTGCTTTTGGAAAACCCCATGTTTCCCTTTGTACGGATGTAGAGGCCTGTATTGGAAGGGAATCTGGAATGATCAATGAGGTTGAGGTTGAAGGGGGCTTGTATGAGTTCCCCTTTATCAAGGAACTGTCCACCTTTTAGTATTTTGAGTATGCAATCTTCAATAGTAGATGCAGGGAGGTTAGCAAGGTAAACCCAAGTTTCACTTAGAATAGATGCTAAAAAGTATTTGTTAGGTAAGACCCAGAGGTGATGGTCTACCCCAAAAGATTCAATTTCAATATGCCTAACTGGTAGGAAAGGAAAGAATTTGGAGATTTTTGGTACCATTTCTAAGAGGTTAGAGTCATTGAAGGAGCAGAGATTGCTCTGAAATTCTTTGACGGCTTCCAAAGTAGCACTATCCCTACAAAAGATGCCACTTGTTTAAAGGGTAGTCAGGGTACTTCTAAAGGCAAGATTGAGGCAGCATAATTTTTTCAAAAAGTTGGACAGATCAGCCCCAGAAGACGAGAATGAGGCAAGCTCTTGCTGATATTGTACAGAGAGTATAGGAAGCTAGGCTGTGTATTGGGAAATCAAACTAACACCATCTTTTGAATCCTTGCCCAAGGTAGCCAAAATTTTGGCCCAATCATTAAAAGATAACATGTGTAAGATAGACATCTTTTTTTCTGAGGCAAGAGCCGAGTCATCAATTAGTTGAGAAGCATCCAAGCTGCTAATACATCTAAGGACAAGAGATGTAGCCATACAGAGGGGTTCAGAGGATAATTCCAAACCTTGCGAGAGAGCAAGGGTCTGCAATATACAAAAACGTTAATGAGGCTATGACTACTTATTGTAGTAAGTAATACAATATTTGGCCTTTTTTGCCAAAAAAGGTCGGGTTCTAACTGCTAAGTCATTTTTTGGAGTATGGTCTTTTAAGTAAAACTTAATCTACTCTAGAATCCTTCTGTGATTCTCAGGGTTGTTGTGCGCTCCTTGCCGCACTGTCGAAGCAAGGGACTTGCCAATACACCGTGTGCGAGCCACAAACGGCTCCAAGCACACAACAAGCCTAAACTAGCAAGCTCAAGAGAACAAAGGGTGTGTCACTCACCGCGCTACGCTCGCCTTCGTGGTGGATTCCTCACCGCGATGAAGAAGAAGCTGCAGTCATGCCGCGCTCAACCGCTTCGCCGCCGTCGTGCCTTCGTAATGCTCGATCGCACACACACTCTCCCTCTCTCTCTCTCTCTCACACACACACACACGAGGAGGTGAAGAAGAAGAAGATGGAGATGGAGCAAGAGCACTCTTCTATTGCACAAATGAGAGAATGAGTAAAAATTAGGTTTAGTTGGCTTTTATAGGAGCTCACCCCATTCACACTTGGGCGCCCATGCTTAACCAACTAATCCCTTGAATGTCCAAGTTAAAGTGCGCCTCTCATCGGCGATCACTCTACCTTTCCCTATTGGTCCGACAAGCCCGGTACCTGACTCTAAATAATACAACGTTTATAGATCATAGGGTGTCCGTGTGCCGTGAGGGTTAACATGCCCCCCTTCCTGATGTAGATTCTGTCCTCGAAAGCTATTGAGTTGAATCTGGTTCGTCGAGGTGGAAGAGCATTTGAGATGAATGTCCTTAGCCTTCTTCAGTCACTGCAAAATCAAACAACATTGGCACAGTAATGGCATTCTCTTAAAAAGCATATGCAGTTTTAGGTAGAAAAATTGATTGGTCAAAGAATTTCAAACAATTTGGTAGCAATGAACATTAAATTGCAATGTAATCAAATGCATAAACAGATGTAAAGGTAGAAAATTAAACAAGTCTGGGGTCGCTAATTTGACGGTCGAAAGGCACTAGAGATCGAATATTACTACCATGGGTAAGCTTCTTAATTTTCAGTGGTCAATTAAGTTGTTTAATTGCGAGAGCCAAGTATTCATGTTCGAGGGCTGACTAGAGGCTATATCTAGAAAACTTTGTAGTTAAGCTACCATAAAAGGAATTTCTCATGAAATCATCGCCTGACTGATTACTTTTTCTTTGACCCCCCAAAGTCTTTTCACATTGATTCAATTATGAAGTGGGTGCTTATTTTGTATGCCTTGGGTTTTTTGCTTTTCAAGGAAAAGCGCCCACGCTGGGAACCTCTAGGGCTCTAGTACCATAGGCAATACATGTGAGTGAAGTACCAAATCAAGCTGAGATTTCTCTTCCAGCTTAAAATTTTACATTGTGGCACTTTGATTTTTTGTTTGTTCATTTTCAGCATTTTAATTTTGTAACTTTGGGGGGTCATATAACATTGTTACCCTCCCCAGGCTCATCACATTAGTAAACTCTCTTTATAATACTTAAGCTAAAGTCACTAGGGTTAAGCCCACTAGAAAGCCCTAGTACATTTCACACAATGCTGCCTAAATCGGATTAAGAACCTAAGTAACCATTGCTTATTAGGAAGGCATTCCCCATGGTATTAAGAGAAGATCTCTAACACCTAACTTGGTCAAACTAGCTTAGTCGGACTGCTTGATTTTTAAACCTAGACAAGTGATTATGACAAAACATTACATTGAATTAAATGTTTGATACTAAGCAAATGCATTGAATATTATGCTACCAATCACAATCAAAGCAGACAATCATAGATGCAAAAAGATAACGGCAATGCTAATGGACAAGAAACACCTGTTTGTGTTGATGGTCGTGCTTGATTTGAAGTATGAACGAGAGAAAGATTCCATGAACGTCCAAATCCTATCAATAGCAACACGCTCCTGTACACACTAGGAAACAAAAGAAATACCTCAAGGAGGCACATTAGTAGGAAAAGAGAACTTTGAGAATCACTCAACTCTAAAACAGAAACACTCCTATCGTACTAATCTTACCTACCCTCCATCATTCAAGTGATGAGGATCAAAGGTGTTTTATGGCATAGGTTTCTGTTTCACTGTACCAGATGTGACATGTGTAGGTCTGAGTCAATGTTTTGACTTTAATGTGCATACTCATTTGCTAATTGCTCTTGCTTTTTTTTTTTTTTGTGAGTATAAAGCTTTATATGTACATTCCCTAAGATTGGAGATTAAGAGGTCAGGGAAAAAGGTTGAGAGGGAAACAAATGAATGATGGATGTCCACAAACACTCCCCCCTTCCTTGGGTAGATCATACCGTTTGAAATGAGCTTGTCACCCTTTGAAACCAATTGTTCCAGTTGGTAATAGGTGAGGATTTTAACCAATAGTTTTTGACCGCCCTATGAGTTTCATCTAGTTGCAAGGGTGGTAAGGTACTCTCCCAGGATCGAACTTGAAGTGGTTCATCAGGTGATTCTTGAACATTGGGAGGTGTGGATTCTTTTGTAGCTTCATGGAGGTCAACTATTATAGATGGAGACTGTGTAGAAGCTTTTACCTCTATGGATGTATTACATGATGAGCTAGAATCTTCATGGGACTCCCCCCTTCCTGAGCTAGGTGGAACAAATCGTTCTTTCTTTGGTACCCAAACTAGATCGGGAGCGGGTGTGTAGCATTCTGTGATTTTTTTCTTTCCACGATCATTGATTCGTTTTGGAGCTACGGGATTGGGCTCACTTGGGTCAGGTGATAGGTAAGAGCACAATCTACGTTTTGGCACCCAGATTTGATCATTTCCTTGATAGTAGCCTTGGGCTTCCAATAGTCGTTTAGGGATCCATCGCAACATTTTCTTACTTTTCTTGGAGCAAGTGGTACGTTTCTTACAAGGTTTCTGTCTTTTAGCACTAGCTATGGTCACTAAAGAAGCTTTAGGGACCCACTTGTATGTTTTCTTCGTTACATTAGGATGAGTCTTGTCGGAAGCGATATGCATTGCTTGTAGCATATTTAAGGGTATAGGCATTTCATCCCCCTCAGGTGTTACCCAGGTCGTCCCCCTATTTCCCCAAGTGTCTATGGTTGCTGCTAGGTGGACCCAGTCTACATTGTCCGACTCAGTCATCCCAGGTAGGATATCCATATAAGGAGAATCTTGGCCAATGTCTGTATCCTTCTTACAAGTGTAACAATATTGTAGTGGGGCTGAGTGAACTGTGGTGTCAGAACGATGATCAATAATGGTTTTACTCCCTAAGGGGTGTACCTTACCAGTCACCAAATCCACTCTAAGGACAGAGTCTTGGAATTGCAAATAGGCATGATTTTTAGACCAATCATGAACCATTTGTGCTTCCCTCATGAATGGTCGTCCTAAAATCATTTCATATGACATAAGGTGTTTAGAGAAATCCATTCAATGAACGTATGTCGTACCTTGTGTCCTAGAACTTTGATCTTAAGATCCTTGAGCATCCCCATAGGTTTGGCTATGGTACCGTTTGCCATCTTTACCACAATGTTAGTAACACTGAGGCGGGGTTTTCCCATGGATTCCCAACAATCTTTTGTAACGATGCTAACTCCCGCACCACCATCAAGAATTCCCTTTATAGTTAATCCCTTGGTAGTGATGGGTAGGGTCGCATTAGACTCGTCGCCTTCAAAATACTGCCCTAATTCGTTAATGGGTACCTCGATCACAGACTCATGTCCATCTAAGTCAAGTGATTGCACATGATTTTCCTCATCAATCATAATCGAGTCAGGCCTATTTGGTTGCGCAAACTGCGGTAATCCCGTTCGTAGCTCTCCGTTAAGGAATGCTCGAAGTGCAAGGAATAACTCAGGATCTCCATACAGCTTTGCTATGATCGTGGTTCGGACCTCAGAAGACATGAAGTCCACTAGTTTGGCAACATTCATTGGCGTTTTGCAGGGTGTAGGTCCTTGACTAGGAACTGGTGAGGATGGAATCTCATATTCCTCAATGGGATCAGGTATTCCTTCGTTAAACATCCTTTCCAACAAGAAGGGTGTATGCTCACTTTCTGATGTCCCGTCCTCACTCCCTTCTTGGATGATACTAGATATGGCTAACGGTCTATGGTTCATGTGGGGTGGATGAACTTGCGTGGGAAACACTGTGTCATGAATTTTGACCTGCATGGGTTCTGGTTCTAGTTTCCTTTGAGTCTCCTCCACTAAACCTCTTAGATGTTTCACCTGCTTAATCTCGTCTACAGGGTTTGGGTACGTCCCAATCTTCTTTTTACGATTCTTCCCTTTTTGCCCCTGCGGTTTATCTTGGGGGTCTTGGATTGGATTTGGAAACACTTGTGGTGTTTTCAGATGCTCTTTATGGTTTTCTCTTATTCGGTTTTCATTTGGTTCCATGTTACGGTTTTCTTTGTCGGTTTTTCTCTTTGTGGTATTGGTTCTAGTCTCCATTGTCTCGACTGAATCTGAATCATCCTCGAGGTCATTCATATACACGGGGTCATCTCCTGTTCCTATGTTTGTTTTGGAACTTGGCTTTGAATTTTCCGTATTCTGCGACTTCTTCCTTCGTGTCTTCTTTTTCTTTGCTTGGATAACTGACGCGGTATCTCTCTCTTCGAGGATATGGCCTGGCCCTTGAAGCATGGACCATGTAATCGCATAAGCGGGTGCGACGGGTGGCATTGGCGATGTCACACTAGCAATTTCGACCAAATTCAGGGGTGTGATTTTAGGCGCATTTGGGTTATAGGGGCATTGGGCAATCAAGTGATCTATGCCACAACGATTACATGTGAGTATTGGCATTGCAGACGTGCTCCCTTGATTCATTTGCATCTGTGCAGCATTCTTTTGCAGCCTAATAGGGCACTCCGCTACTCGATGTGGTCCACCACACTCGTAGCATTGAAGAGGTGGCCTCCTAGCCTGGGTGTTGATATTTTGACCTCTGGATGCGAGAGCAGCAGCTCGATAAACCGGCTTGACTTGCCCCCAACAATCTTCCATGTAGTATATAGGACACTCTTCCAATGTATCAAGTCCGTAGGAAATACTAGTGTCTATTTCCTCCTCACAGCCATCTGCATAAGCATTTGATGGCTCGCAACCCACTTGGTTCATAGGGGCGACTCTTGGATGCGGGGGCTGTGGTCCTAGCACAGGAGGTGGTAGCGGTGTAGCTTGTACAACATTTTGAGATCTAGGGACCATGTGTTGCGGTAGTTGCTCAACAGGTGGAGCAGGCATCAATACAGGAGCTCGAGGCGCATTCGTCCAGGCTACAGGTGGTCTATTTGCCATCATACGTTTGATCATTAAACAATCCTTAGCTTGGTGACCATACCTACCACATGCGTTGCAAGTTCCATTAAATTTTACTCTAAACGTAGGGCACTCACTAGTGCTATGTGGGCCTAAGCAAATGGAACACCATTGTTGCTCCCTTCTTGGATACATGTGACTATTTTGAGGGGGTCGATTATCCTTAAGAGACTCTTGGATTGCCTTGGTGAGGTCTGTCAAGAATGTCTCAAATACCTTTGGCTCATTGGCAATGGGCTTTGCAGTCATGGGTTCATACTCAATGGCTTGTGAGCTAGTGGATCTCGTGTCAGTAGACACCCTCATGCCTGCTATCATCAAGTTGTCCTCTAATTGGATTGCATTGGCAGTGACATCTTCCCAGGTTGTGATACCTCTAATCACTAGTCCATTATAGATTCCTTCATTCCTCAACCCTCGAATGAATCGATCAAGCAGTTGGTTATTGTTGAAGCGCTCATTTACAGGGCAGCAAGAGTTTAAGTGCTTTAGACGACTAATGAAGTCCCTTACTGACTCTCCTTCCTTACGTTCGGCCTTCTGTAGCTGAGATGCTACACCCCAAAGCACACCTTCTCGTATGTACTCCTTTAGAAACAACCTTCGAAGGGTAGGGTAGATTGTTTTCTCGTCCACCCTTAGGGTCCTATACCAATCTCCAGCCTTCCCACTTAATGTCAAGCTTAAGGCATTGCACTTATGTAGTTCGTTGCGTTCCCCTAAGGAATCACATACTTGTTCAAACACTTCAATGTGTTTCCTAGCATCTTCGTCCCCATTGAATTTTTGCGTGAGTTTGGCAATTTGTAATGCCTTACTTCTAGGCTCTCTATCAGATGCATGACGCATATTTTCCGTGATAGATCGACCTATGGTTTGAGCAAACGCTGCCAAGTCACCTATGTGAGGAGGTAGGGCCGGTGGAGGTACTCTTGGAATCATATGTGGGAGAGGGATGGGTGCCGGTCTTGGCATATGTGTGGATGATGCAGGATATGGAACATAACCGGGCATAGGTCCACTCGGATAAGAGCTAGGGAGCGGCACTCGAGGAGCATAAGTAAGTGGTACAATTGGAGGTGTGGGGGCCATGTGTGCATAAGGGGCTAGAGGCACATACGGTCGAGGCCCCATATTAGGTACTACGACACTGGGTAGTGGCACTGCGCTAACCGTAGATGTCATCGGTACATTCTCTGTCAGGCTTTTCCCTGGAGTGAGCACTGTGTTTTCCTTGATAGAGGGTTGAGCCAAGTTAGGGAAGCTAAAGTTGTCGCTCGGAGGCTCAGATTGCATAGAGACCCCAGGTGAAATGACGTAAGATGGGTCCATGGGGCTCATTAGAGGAGTCTCCATTTGTGATAGAGTAGGCTTTTGAGCCTTGCTCGTATCCAGAAATCTCATGGGGCCAGTTGAGAGTATATTTACCCCTCGGTTTTGCCTTTCTGATTGAATAATGCCATGGATAACATTACAGATCATTTTCTGTTGATCTTCGATGCTCGTGGCACTAGAGGTGGATTGTACAATCTCTATCCATCCTACATGGTAGGCGTGGCCAGAGTGTAGATCCGTCAACACCTCAGTGTGGAGGTCGTATGTCCAATGATCATTAATGAACAATCCTTCTAGAGTCGATGTGTTAACGGTTTCTTGTGAGGTAGAAGCAATGTTGCTCCCCGTGGTTTTACTTGTCACCAACGGTACTCTAGAGGGAACTTCTGAAGGAGGCAGCTTAACAGGGCCTTCTTGGTAAGAAGTTGGCAGGATATCCACATGGACACTCTTTGGGGGTGTGGGGTCCACGTGCGATGTGAAAGGAGAGTCCACTTCCCCACCCCCTTCGTGTGCTTCATTTGCATCAGGTTCCGAGCGAGTAGCTCTACCTAATGTTTCCATGAAACGGATAAACATACTAGTACTAGGCTGTGGAGCTTCGGGAGGTGCATGGCCTTCTCTCTCAGTGTTTTGGGTAGGGTATGCTTCCATGATTTCTGAGTCGGAGGAGGAATCACTAGCGGCTATTTTAAGGTCTTGGGTGGTGCTACCTTGTGTCCCCGCTGAGGGTCTAGAGCTTATCGTGGATGGGTAATGGGTGTCCGTATGAACAGAGGCACCCTCAATATGCTCGTGTTCTAGCTCCTGCCCAGAGCGTAAGTGCATGTGCTTTTGATACCCTAAGGTGTCAAAAAGCTGCTCTAGGAGGCCTTGTGACTAGTTTTTAGCGTGTTTTTTGTTTGTTTTTTTGCTAGATTTTTTAGAGCGTGTCGTGGAATGGGCCGTGTGATAGCTCGAAACGAGCGTATCGGTCAGAGGGTCGTGCCGTGCTTTACAGCCCTCCGTTTGGTCACTCTATGCCCTCGGAATCCCTAAAACTGTCAATTTCCAGTAGGGAACTAGGCCCAAACTAGAAAGTTAAAGGGTGCAAGTGGGAAGAGAAAGGAGGAGAGTGGAGGACTTGTCCCACATGCTCTCATTCTCTCTTGAGGGAGTAAGGTATATATATATAAGAGTGAGTCTAGTATATATCATAGGACTAAGGCCTGGGCCTGGGCCTGGGCTTGGGCTTGGGGAAATGATCCCGATCCCGATCTATCTTTTATACAACCCAACCCGTCCGTTTTAAGAGTCAAAAAACGCAAAAAAATTGAAAAAACGCAAAAAAGCAGAAAATTGCAGAAATTGAAAACGCTGAAATTGAAAATGCAGAAAATTGAAAAAACGCAAAATTGCAAAAATTGAAAACGCTGAAATTGAAAATGCAGAAATGCAGAAAATTGAAAAAACGCAAAAATGCAGAAAATTGCGGAAATTGAAAACGCCGAACTTGAAAATGCAGAAATTGCAGAAATTGAAAAAACGCAGACAACAGCAGAAATTGAAACTTGACAGCAAATGCAGAAAACGCAAAAAACAGAAATCTCCACACACTCCTTCCCTGCCTTTCCTATGATAGAAATTGCACCACAAGGAAGCGTAAAGTGCTAATCGAGCTTAGTGTAGGGCATATCCCCGGCAACGGCGCCAAAAATGTACGCTCCTTGCCGCACTGTCGAAGCAAGGCACTTGCCAATACACCGTGTGCGAGCCACAAATGGCTCCAAGCACACAACAAGCCTAAACTAGCAAGCTCAAGAGAACAAAGGGTGTGTCACTCACCGCTCTACGCTCGCCTTCGTGGTGGATTCCTCGCCGCGATGAAGAAGAAGCTGCAGTCGTGCCGCGCTCAACCGCTTCGCCGCCGTCGTGCCTTCGTAATGCTCGATCGCACACACACTCTCCCTCTCTCTCTCTCTCACACACACACACACGAGGAGGTGAAGAAGAAGAAGATGGAGATGGAGCAAGAGCACTCTTCTATTGCACAAATGAGAGAATGAGTAAAAATTAGGTTTAGTTGGCTTTTATAGGAGCTCACCCCATTCACACTTGGGCGCCCATGCTTAACCAACTAATCCCTTGAATGTCCAAGTTAAAGTGCGCCTCTCATCGGCGATCACTCTACCTTTCCCTATTGGTCCGACAAGCCCGGTACCTGACTCTAAATAATACAACGTTTATAGATCATAGGGTGTCCGTGTGCCGTGAGGGTTAACAGTTGTGTTTTATTTTCATGCGGGCTGTCATTCTAAAGGGTTTGCGATCCTGAAAGAAAATATATAGACATAGAATTAGTCTTGTAGATTGGGCCTGCAATCCTTAAACCGGCAAAGTCAGAGACTATGATAGCTATGAGCAGGAGACCTGAAACATAGTCTATGAAGGGCCACCTAACACCAGTCAACCGGTCAAGGGTTTACAAACTGTGGGTCCAACTTAGAACTAGGTTCCAAAATTAGTTTCTAAAGCCAGCGTTTTGGTTTCCCCATAGAATTGGAAAAACCATAAATAATAAAACATAATTGAACTTTTACATTCAAAAGATAGCTGGTTCCAGAGAGAAGGAATGATAATTACAAAAATAACCCAGTCTTAGGATCATATTTGTACAATGTTTATGTGAATGAAGCCTCATTCCAATATACACATATCAAAACCCTTGCCATAGGTGCATGTGTAATCATGTAAGGACAACTGCTTAAAGCCAAAAAAACCTCCCAAGATAAGATAGAGTCCTTACCTGCAGTCATCCAAACCATACAACAGATACGTTAGACTTGAATGTGTTTTACAAGGATCAAATGGACTATTACAATTGTTACCCATGTCCATTTTAAAAAGTTCTTTTAGAAACTTTCAAGCATAGTCCAAAGTATTTATATTCCAAATAAAAATTTCCACCCAAAGTTTAAGGTTTTTATTAAGTTTTTAGAAGGCCATACCACCTTTGAAACCAAGTGAACCAACCTTATTCATGAAGCTCCATTCTCACTTTGCCATAAACCAAAAGGAGCCTAAAATTCCCTTCAACAGTATTAAACAAGTTTTTGATTATTTATGACAGATAAAGTTTACCCCTAATTAAAGTTTATGGCATTCTCCTTCCTCAAATTTTGTATGTTACTTACCTTCATTCTTTGATGAATAAGCCAATTAGTAAAGATCTTTAGATATAAACACGGTATCGAGCCAGACCAGATGCACGAAAGAAGTAAGTGTGTGTTTTTTAATGCGCTTTTTTCAAGCCCATTCAAAGGAATGATGGAACAATATAGCATTACCCCCAAAAACAACCAGTAAACCACCAAGTCTAGTGGTAGTATGCAGCCGGTGGGGACCCCACCCAAAATAATCCACCGAACAATTTTTATTCAGAAAGTCTGTATGCAACCAGGAAACAACCCCAGTTTCTTACAGTAATTCATGCGATAAGTGAAAGAAAACAACTAATACCTTTATTAATTCAAAAGAGACCAGTAAACAATAAGGTACAACTAGTATTCCACAAGCCAATCGGCTAACCCCCCAACCAATGTTCAATGCAGAGCCACCGTAAGCAGTAGCAGGATCATATATCAACTCATGTTAGCTAGCCCATTTAGCCATTACAATATAAACCTAGCCAACCCACCTAGTGGGTTTTACCCGGCTAAGCAATAAGGAACAACAATCCTCAAAAGTGCCATAATTTGTTTAAGCAAGGCCAACCACACGGTGGTTTCTTATACCAGGCTAAGCGGCTGATTATGCCGCCCAATAATTTTTTTCAAGTTTTGGTTATGTACCGTCATCATCAGTAAATACAAAATAGTGAATATCGGGCAACAAAACCCCTTTATCCCCCAAAAAATTTTGAGCATTATGTATCTGCAATTTGTTATGAATCATATGATGCCAGTCATAGCTGACCACTATAGTGGACCTTACCAGGCTAAGGAACGAGGAACAACACCCCAGTAATGCTTGTTATTGTCAAACAAAGCCAACCATATAGTGGTCCAACAATCCACATTATATCATGTACTACTAAGTATAGCCAACCCGAACATTAAGTATAGCATTGCTAAGTACACGCTTTTTTATGTGACAGTGCTTACCATTTAAATAAAAAAAATGAAAGAAACGAGATCGTTGATGCTAAGCTTAGTACCAGCCTAAGTTGGTTGTGTTGTAAGCTCCATGTTTGGTGCAACAAAGGTAAAAAACACGCAGTCCTCACACTTAATGCAAGTAAAACACACGCAAAGCTAAGTGAGGGAAAAAATGCACCTTCACCTCTTTCAATAGAAGAAGGAAGGCCTCCATCACTCATGGCAAGTTGTTTGCAGAGTGTACTGAGTAGATCGAGCTCCCCCTGGTAACTTGCGGATGAGTAGCCGCATGCGATACATTCCGGCACAATAGGGCTACCATAGTGCCTCACGGCATAGTAAATGAGGACAGTAAGTAGTAATTTAGCCACGCCTTGTAACTAACATAACATTTTTAGGGTCTTATCCCATATCTAGCAAAAAGGTGTGGGTCTTTTCAAACCCAGAGTGTCGACAATCCATGGAATAAAACAACCTAATTTGATGCTTTGAAAAAACTACAAGAAAGTAGTGAAGTGTGTGTGTGTGTGTGTGTGTGTGTGTGTATGTGTGTGTGTGTTTGTGTGTGTGTGTGTGTGTGTGTGTGTGTATGTGTGTGTGTTTGTGTGTGTGTGTGTGTGTGTGTGTGTGTGTGTGTGTGTGAGAGAGAGAGAGAGAGAGAGAGAGAGAGAGAGCACATGTGTGAGTAAGAGAGAGCTCCATTCGCTACAACCTATGTGAGTGAGTGCGTGTGTGTATGTGTGTGTGTGTGTGTGTGTGTGTGTGTGTGTGAGAGAGAGAGAGAGAGAGAGAGAGAGAGAGAGAGAGAGATACAGTTGACATGCTTTTCTTGGCCACAACATCATGCGGGTCACATACTAGTTATATTTATATGGACACAAAAAATCTTTTACTTTCCACCTTCATGTGTCTTTTCATTTCCTTTTTGTTTTTTAGTAGAACCCACAATATGTGGGTGGATATATAGTATTAACCAAAAAAAAAAGATTACATGCCAGTCCGGGCTCACAACGAGCCACGGATACCCAAAACTACATCAAACCCCAACAATAAAACATCAAAACTGCCATCAAGAGGTTCCCACTGATCCTGCATGAGCTGCCACCCCATATACCAATCACCCTCTAGAGGACACAACACAGACATCTGGACCATTACATCAGCTATTATGGGAGCCACCCACCAAAAACTAGAGACCATAAACCTCACCGGATTACCTACAAAGCTTTCCACCTTCATGTGTCTTTTCATTTCCTAAACTAAGCCTTCACTTATGCACTTAAAATGTTTTGCAAGGATTTTTATATTTTTGAGATTGGGAGGCTCTAATCATTTTTATCTTTTTAGAATGCTAAATTAAAGCTTCACCTTGTTCAATCTTTCTCTTCAAATGTAGCACCCATTGCAATGTTCTCAATTTTTAAATGGTTTCTAAAAGAAGCCTTAAAGAAAAAGAGAGGCACACAAACATTTGAAATTTTAATATATTTTACATTAATCAGACCTACTTTTTCGTGTGAACGATTGAAATCTTGTTGTGTTTTTAGTTTGTCAAAAGGATCCCTTCATTTCAGAGCTTGACTTTCCTTCCATTCATTGCTTTAGAATGGCAAAGTGAATCTTCTTCACCTTGTTTAATATTTTGTCTTTTTTTTTTTTTTTCAAAACTCACAATTGTGGATGAATTATATTGAGCAGCCCAAAAAAATTACAAGGTCATGCTCTTGTTGAGCCATGACATCATCCAGAGACTATAATTACATTAGGGCAGCCACCTCCACCAACCCGCCGCCTCTTCTTCGACACACATGGTCCAAAAAATTGTCCTTTTGAGATCTTTACGCCGTCCTAGGCATTCCATCTGCTGACAACAATGCACAAGTAGTCCTAGACCAATCCTCCGAGTGTTGCATGCGCCCGAGCGTCCATATTAGCACTTTTCTTTCTTGAGTAATTTCTGCGAAGCTTGCCACCTCAAAACCTCCTTCAAACAAACGGCGGTTCCTTGTCTTCCATACATTATGTAAAAAGAAATATCTGACGATTTGAGTGTTGACGAGGAGGGCAAGACTTCCTCGGTTCTTGCCTCCAAGGAATAGGCCAGTCTGGAAGAACCTAATTTTCCATGTTCTTTGGACCCACTTGCATATTTTCCCTGCGAGGCCTTTAATAGTTGGGCAATCCATGAATAGGTGGGCCAGATCTTCTCTAGCCATCCTGCATCCCAAGCATCAATCTGACCCAATCCCTCTCTCCTAAATCTTCACCCACATGGGTAGAGCACCCCAAATTACCTTCCATAGAAAGACCTTCATGTGCTGCGGAACCTTTGGCTTCCATATGTACTCCAATACTTGCTCCCACCTTTCCTTCAGCCATTGCTTTTTCCATAGCTTGTTTAGGGGGCTAGACCAATTCTTCTTATGCATCATTGTCTGATAAATGCTTTTAGGATGGGGTTTCCCTAATAGACTGCTTCCGGGCCATTTCCAAGCATTCCAGTCAAACACCGAATCACAGATTGACATCACTAAATTGTCAAGCTCCTTCATCACTTTGTGGACCAGCAAGACCTCCAAGCTATTGAGTTGGTATTGGGTAACCAGAAGGTCAATGGTTTTCCAACTCTTGTTGCCACTGTCCCAGAAGTGTCCAAGCCGCTTCAGACCCTTATTATTCAGAAAAAAAATTAATACTCAGTTCCTTTTTGGCGTTATGTTCTTTTGCATAGGCTTGGCAATCAAGGAGTGTGCTATGGTAGGGTTCTTTCTTTGGTGGCAACCCCAAGCCCGTCTTTGTTTCCCTTTGTTGTGAATGATGTACGGGTAAGGGTGGCATCATTTATCACTTCATGTATCTGGCTTTTTGTGACTAGGTTCTTGGTTGATTCCAAGGCTCAAATGGAGCATGGGTATCATTGTAACTATTTTGGTTTCATAATCTTTATATCCACTCACTATTGTGAGTTTGGCAAAAAAAATTCCTATAATATCTTTGTTTTTCATACTCACAATAGGTCCCCCAATAAAAAATTCTTTCCAAACATATTAAGTGCATAAGTTCTTGGCCGTCTCAATCCAATAGGGAGTTTGTGGTAGATCTACAACTTTGGACAGCCTGGGGGACCAATGCAAAATGCAGTTCTTGAAGTATCTGACTTATTACCCCCACTTTAACACTCTTGCTGCTCTCTTGCATTTTCTTACCAATTCTCGTGATCTGCCTCCCAGTCTTAAGGTAGACCACTCCGGGGCTAACAGTTTGTCATGAACCTCCATCCCTCTCCACTTTCCACCATCCGAGCCAAGTTTAGATGTTTCTATCATATCTCTGACCATGACAGCCCAAACTTGATCCTGTTTAGCCAAGGAGACAACAAACTTGGCGTAACAAGATTCTGCATGGGCCACAGGGTTGAGAATTCCGAGGCCTCCTTGAGTCACTGGTCGAGCAACTAATTCCCACCGGGCCCATTGCCATGGCCTTGAGGATTTCGTGTTGTTTTTCCATAAAAACCTTTTTACTGGTTTTAAGAACTCTTTCTAGTGACACTTAGCCATCTTGAGAAGCGGGCTAGTGAAGGCAATGTAAGGAATCATAAAGGAATTCATCACTTTTATCCGACTCGGGAATGGGAGAAGAGCATACTCCCACCTACTCATTTTTGTTTTTATTTTCTCAAGCACACACACAAGTCTTTGCTTGTGAGTCACGTCCACCCCCAAGAGGGCTCCCAGATGCCTGAATATATTCCCTTTTGTGACAATCTCCCCCGAACAGACAGAAGGGTCAAATGAGTCATTTTTCGATAGGGAGATCATCCTTGACTTCTCTATATTACACTGGGACCCCGAAGCTTTTGAGAATATTTGCACAATCTCCAGAGCTTTTCTGATGACCTAGGGGCATGCCTTCAAGAAGAGGAGAGAATCGTCTGCAAAAAGTTTTGCTAGGAGTTGGCTATTTCGTGGCACAGCGAGGCCTTGCAACTCCCCTTGTTCCGCCCTAGCTTCGAGCATCGTGATTAAAGGATGTGATCGTATGGCAAAAAGTAGGCGGGCCAGAGGGCATCCGTGCTTAATAGACCTTTTGACATCGGCTTCTAGCCCCTTGTACGCGTACCAACCGACATAGGCAAGGCCCAAAGCCCAGAGCTTCCACGAGGGCTTCTATATATGTCCATGTTATTTTGTCATAAGCCTTGTCTAGGTCCAACTGTAGCAGAATGCACTCCTGCTTTGTGATAGTTGCGTATTCAATGCCCACCATTGCTGCCAAGATGTTATCGTGAATGGACCTTCCTTTTATGAACCCATGTTGATGGGAAGAGATGATCTTGGTTAGTAAGGGGGATAGTCTGAGGACTACTGCTTTAGCTATAATTTTGTAGGCCACCGACATCATTGTTATAGGGCGCCAATGTTTCAGTTGAGAACATCAGATCTGTTTTGGGATGGGTTTGATAAGCCCTCTCTTTGCACTTACCTCCAATGACCCTTCGACCATGGCTTTATTGGCCAATCTTGTGATTGGGGCCTTGAGATCATCCCAAAATTCTCCATAGAATTCCACCATCATCCCATCCCAACCAGAGGACTTTTCCTTGCCAAGGGCTTGCAATGCTAGTGAACACTCGTCTTCGGAGAATGCCCGTTCCAAGCAATTAGCTTCTGAGTGGGGAATTTTCTTCTTGACACTCTGTAGTAAGGTCCCTCTGGTGTCTTCCACTTCTTGGGACTGGATCTCTCACCGTCCAATGATTTGACTAAGATAGCTCAACATCAGACCAGCCATCTCATCCTGGTTATGAATTGCTGTCCCTTTCTCATCATAGAGCGAGCGGACGTGGCCTCGGCTCTTCTTGATTTTTAAAGCCCTAAAAGACTAAGTTTGATTAGAGGCTTCAGGTTGAAGGACATTCTCCCTTAGAGAAGCCTTTCCTTTCTGATATCTTCTAACTGCTCATTAGCAAGGTTAGATTTGGCTTTGAGCCATCGTTTGTGCTCCTCCTCAGTAGCATGCCCATTGGCTTTTATGGAGGCAAGCACCTGGACCTCCGCTGTAAGATGCAGAAGGTGTACCTCCCTAGCTTTCTTGAAACGGGGGCCCGATATTTTGATTGCTTTCTGGATGCTCCGAGCAAAGAGGTCCCACGCATTGTGTTTGTTGAGATCGACATCTTTTTTGAGCTTACCCAGTGCTTTCTTGGTTAGATTCCTGAAGAGAGGGTCTTTGAATAGGTGTGCCCCTGTTACTAACAGTTGTTTCCCACCTCTTGGGGTCTCCTCCACCCCTTTATTCTTCATAAAATGTATGCGCGGAGGAATGTGATCTGAAAGAATTTTTGTTGGGACTACCTTCATCTCCATCAACGACGGTATCTAGTCAGCTTGTTGTGAGCAATAGCATTTGTCCATCCATGAGGCAGTGCGGGCATACTGGAGGCTTGTGTAGGTGAAACCAGGCATCCTGTTCCATGGGCCGACTTCCAGTGCGGGCATACTGGAGGCTTGTGTAGGTGAAACCAGGCGTCCTGCTCCATTGGCCGACTTCCCATAAGTCAATCATCGCCCACTTTTTGCACAAACTTTTCCATTTAGAGATTTTCGAGCCAGCCAACATACTGGAGGATCCTGTTCTATCCCTGCTCTTTTATACCATATTGAAGTCGCCAACCAACAACCACTCACCTTCAATAGGATTATCTCTAAGATGCATCCACAATTTAGCTCTTTCTTTTGCATTGCAAGGGCCATACACATTCACAACTGTGAAGGGATGCCCTTCCCATCTGATTCTAATCCCCAAGATTTTGTCGGATGGGTGGTTAAGAACCACCTTTGGATCCAATTCTCTATCCATAATGCTGAGGACACCACTGAAACTGTTACTTCCTTCTCCATAGAATACCAGTTTCTTTCCTAGCACCTGTTTTCTCTTGCTATGGGCATCTAAGTGGTGTTCTTGGATGGCCCAGCAGTTGACTGTCTTTTCCTTTTTTACTTCCTCCTAGAACGGGGTACTTTTCTTTCGGGTTTTCAACCCCTTTACGTTCCAAGATTGGATAGTGAGAGACTCCATCATTATTGGGATAGAGGAACAAATTCTTCAGCATCCGAATCACTCCTCCCCCCCCTCCCCTTGGTCATAGGAGAATCCGGGGGTTCCAAGTCAGAGGATTTCTTTTCTTACAGTGCTGCAAATGGATTGTGTAGTGGGACAGTGAACCCCCCTCCTTTCGACGGGGTGGAGGATGAATTAGACCCTTTCACCTCAAGTGTTCTCACAACTTGAAGCACTTTGGAATCTCTTGGCACTACCTTCACTCTTCTGGCTCTTGTTTAATCCAGGGACTTGGACAGCCGTCACCGTTGTCATTGTCATAAATGTTGGGATTAAAGCCCAAGTGGCCTCTTATGCGGATATGGATGGCCGTCCGCCTAACTCACTTTCCTCTAACTCTTTGTATATACTAACTTATACTTTGTGAATACTAAGGTATTGGGAGATAACCCTTCTAACAGTTCTCTGCGTATTGTACTGTGTAAGCTCACTGTGTGTGTGTGTGTGTGTGAGAGAGTCGACCCACGCTCTGCTCCGCGACTTCAATTGGTATCAGAGCCTTGGTTCAGTGCGGATTTGCGCAATCACGCGCGCGCGCACTTTTCCGGCAGATTCTGGATCCGGAGTTCGAAAATTCACACTCGGCGTTTCGGGAGCGTTTCCATCAGGCGACCTGCGGTTTTACCCCCTTTCGAAGCCGTTTATGCCCTCAGAATTTCGTTCTGAGCACTACAGCAGAAGATAGATTTCAGCCGCAAAGAAATCCGTCTTGTGTAGATTGGCAAGCAGGAGGTGGTCGACATCAATATCGGCATCGACATACATCACCTATTAGTCTTCAGAGCATCATCTATAGACTAGGTACACATATATATCATCAGATATATATATTGCAGTCTGCATTGTTACTTCTTGTGCTTGCCAGGTTCCAGGGGAGGTGTGGCCATACGACGGCTTGACACCACTGGCATGTATTGCAGATTGATGTACTGTGATTGTGGGTCTGCTAGTAGTTGTGAGTCATGCTAGCAGACAGACCGCCGCAGTGGTCATAGGACAGTGATGGGTCTATTATAGGATGTATGCTAGTTCTGGGCAGTTTGCTGAGCCATCTGAGAGGGTCGTGTGTGAGGTTTTTTGAAGCCAAGCACTGGGGGCTGGGTTACCCAGTGTGAGGTGGATTAGGTTGCTGGAGTTCCCCTCTACACGCATCCTCTTCGGCGACTTTTATCCCTTAGGATATATGACTTTGTGTAGACACTGGATTGCATCTTATGCGTCAGGCCGTTGAGGCATTGTTCAGGGTTCAGTCTTGAGACAGATACAGGTTCTGTCATCGCCCAGAGAGGAGACAGTGTATGCTTACAGGATTTGTCACTGGTCAGCTATTTATGATTGTTTTTTGAGCTATCTTTTGGTTCCCAGAGCTCAGTTTACAGGGGAGACTCTGTCAAAAATTTTCAAAATACTGACAGTTCCTGAGGAGAGGTGTTCAGCTTGTTGATTACAGCTTGTTTACTGTGTACAGAGGCCAGTTTACAAGGGAAACTCTGCCGGATTTTTCTCAGGAGTAAACAGTTTGGCAGATATGGCATCTTCTCAAAGTGAGACTCTTTACAACATAAAGAAGCTGGATGGCACAAACTTTCCATTCTGGAAGAAGCAGATTTGGCAGGTTTTGGTGCAGAAAAAACAAGTGAAGCCACTGAAGCTCAAAGGGGAGAGACCATAATTTATGGCTGAAGATGAGTGGGAAGAGCTTGACGAGTTAGCTTGTTCCACAATCATGCTGACACTGGCAGAAAATGTTTACTTCAACGTAGCAGAAGAGACTACAGCGTATGGCGTATGGCAAAAGCTATGTGGTATGTACGAGAAACAAAGTGCTGCTTCTCAGATTTACTGGCTCAAGAAATTGGTGGATTTGAAGATGAAGGAAGGGACAGCCATGTCAAATCATCTGAATGAATTTCACACAATTTTCAGCCAGTTAACAACACAGGAGATAGTCTTTCCAGATTCAGTGAAGGCTATGTTTCTCTTAATCACTTTCCCAGACAGTTGGGATACTTTTCGTACAGCGTTAAGTAATTCTGTCGCGCCAGAAGGTCTTACAAGTGCCAATGTAGAAGGCATCTTGCTCACAGAGGAAGTGAACAGGAAGAACATTGACAAAGGCAAAGGCAATAGTGCTTTGGTCGTTCGAGGGAGACAACAGTTTAAAGAGAAGAAGGGTAAGAAGGCACAAAACCGAAGTAAGTCTCGTGATTCGAAGTCAAAGGATGACATAGAATGCTACCATTGTGGCAAGAAGGGTCACATGAAGCGAGACTGTACGAAGTGGAAACAAGAAAAAGGAAAAACAAAGAGTTCTGAGCAAGATGAAAAGAAGAGTTCAGTGAAGATTGAAGAGGTGAATGTCACAGGATCTGGTTCAGACAGTGATTCTGGTATAGCAGCTGGTGACATCTTCCTTACAAGCAATCTTGATTCTGTTTTCTTGACTGCAGAGGATGGACATGCTATGAGTGATTGGATTATCGACTCAGGGGCATCTTTACATGTTTCTCCGCACAAAGAGTGGTTTACATCATATGTGGCTACTAAAGATTATGTCAGACTTGGCAATGAGCAGGTTTGTGACATACTTGGAGTGGGAGATGTGCAGTTGAAGTTTCAAAATGGCTCTTCTTTATGGCTCAAGAATGTCAGACATGTTCCAGCAATCCGAAAGATCTTGATTAGTACAGGGAAGTTGGATGATGCGGGTTATGTGACAGTTTTTGGGAACAGTGCTTGGAAGATCTCCAAAGGTTCGATGACTGTAGCACATGGCAGCAAGTCAGGAACTCTGTACACTTTACATGTTTCAGAGGTTAAAAACCATGTAATTAATGTGATTGAGCAGCCAAGTGTGTCAGTGTGGCATCGTAGGTTGGGACATATGTCAAAAAGAGGAATGGAAATACTTTCTCATTATGGTTATTTGCCTGGCTTTTCATTTCAAGATTTTGAGTTTTGTGAGCATTGTGTTTATGGTAAGCAAACACAGGAACCGCACAGATCAAAGAGGAATCGTAGGGACGAACGGTTAGCTCTTATACACAGTGATCTATGTGGACCAATGCCTAGTTTGTCACTAGGGGGAGCAGCGTACTTTTGTACATTCATAGATGACTATTCTCGCAAAGTATGGGTTTACTTCTTGAAGCACAAGGATGAGGTGCTCAAGGTCTTTAAGACATTCTTGCAGCTGGTGGAGAATCAGAGTGGTCAGAAGCTGAAGTGCTTGAGAACTGACAATGGTGGAGAGTACGTTTCCAAAGCTTTTCAAGACTTTTGTGAAACAAAAGGGATTAAGCGGGAACTTACTGCACCATATAATCCTTCACAAAATTGGGTTGCAGAACGTATGAATAGGACCATACAAGAGAAGGTCAGAAGCATGTTGTCAAATGCTGACTTGCCTGATGGATTTTGGGCGGAAGCAGTGGCTACAACAGTCCATTTGATCAACAGGTCTCCTAGTAGGGTTCTGGATAAGAGTGCAGTGGCCGAGATGCTATGGAAAGGAAAGGCACCTTCGTATAAGCATCTCAGAGTCTTTGGTTGTGAAGCTTATAGCCATATTCCTAAGGAGTTTAGAAATAAGTTAGAACCAAAGAGCAAGAAGTGTATATTTCTTGGCTACAGAGAATCGGGCGAGATGGGTTACCGGCTTTGGGATCCTGAGTCCAGAAAGCTTATTCATAGCAATGATGTGCATTTCAATGAAGCCAAGTTTCACGCTAAGCCAGAGAAGACAGAGGAGATCAGAAGAGTTGTCTTCAGGGAAGATGGACCTAGTGCTAGCACATCAAGACAGCATGGTCAGGCTCAGGAACAACCTATATTGGCTAGAGAGGCAGAATCAGTTGTGGTGAGACGTTCTAAGCGTGTCTCCAAACCACCTGATCGTTATGTGCCATCTCTAAATTATGTCATGCTCACAGATTGCGGAGAACCATCTTGTTACAAGGAAGCATTACAAGTGGTTGACTCGAAAAAATGGCAGTTGGCCATGCAGTCAGAGATGACAGCTCTGCATAAAAACCAGACATGGAAGTTGGTTAAATTACCACATGGCAAAAAGGCTCTACCTTGTAAATGGGTTTACAGGTATAAGATCACCGCTCATGATAGTCATCCAAAGTACAAAGCAAGGCTTGTTGCCAAGGGCTTTAAGCAAGAACAAGGCATTGACTTTGATGAAGTCTTCTCTCCAGTGGTCAAGATGACTACATTGAGATGCTTTCTAGTGAAGCGGTCCGGGGCGCGGGCAACAAGAAGAGTGGCCTCTAGACACCCTTCAAGGCTCCCGTGCTGCTCAATGGGGCTGGGGCACAACACAACACAAACCAAAACAACAAACCCACCGCCAAATCCCAACTACACAAGGGGCACCACCTAGTTTAAGAGCGAACTAGGACGCAAAAGAGGAGAATCGTTAGAGCAACCCACAAACAAGCAAGGAATTTACACTAACCCTAACACCAATGGAATACTCTCACACACTAAAACACGAGAGAGAGAGAGAAAGAGAGAGAGAGAGAGAGAGAGAGAGAGAGAGAGAGAGAGAGAGAGAGAGAGAGAGAGAGAGAGAGAGAGATAGTGCCCGGGCTGCTTTGAAATGTATCGGCGATGATCAAGCAAACACAACTATATATTTAAGAAAGAGAGAGAAAGGGGGAGGGGGTGGTTGTTGCATTAATACCTTCTTACAAATCTGTCATGACAAATCAAAGTGAGATTAGTACTTGTTCAACATAGCTTGCGTAAATTTCACCACAACACATCACTAGAAAAGCCACCCCAATCACTCTCTTAAGGCCAGGGGAGTCCTCTCCACCCTGTCGCCCTCTTACAGTATGTGGGATTTATGGCTAGATTGATGACGACACCAGAGACAAGCTATCAAGAACTTAAAAAAAAAACACCAAGACACTTACGCATCATTGTTGTCCATTACTTCACGTTGGAAGGGAGACAAAATATCCAAGATTAGTCCAAATCCACCCTCCTTGATTCAGCGAATGTTGGGCTTACACTAGTAGGAGAAATGATAGATTTCCTACTCTCAATTGAATGATCACTCTCTCTCTTACAATGGCATAGATTTCCCTTGCTAATCCCCTATTACAACACATGCACATGCATAAGACAATGAGCTTCCACTCAAGAGCTCCTTCTAGAGAGGTTGAGCTTGGCTTCTCAAGCTATAGCATAGTGCTCTTGCTTATGGCTTCCCCTTTTATGCTAGCTACACCCTCCTTTTATAGCAATTTTGAAGGCTAGGGTTACTTCTCTAACCATGGTTGGGTTAGATTTTCAGCAATTTATCTAATTTCTTTTGCTTGGAATTATCAAGAAGTTGGTGGGGAAAGAGAGAGGAGAGAAATAGAGGTGATAGGACTTTTCATAGTGGGTTAGTGTTAGTAGAGTTAGTATTAATTTACAAATGGAATTGAATATTTACAATGGGAGTATCCATGTAGGATACAAATAAGGAAGAAAAACTCTTAAGAGGTAAGAAAAGGTGGATTTCTTACAAGGTTGATGCTCCAAGTGTCTTGAGTAGGGCCAATTTTGACGCTTGTTGACGGTCCACTAGCTTTGACGGTACATTTTTTCTCCACTCTTGACCTTCCTTGAGAGACAAGGTAATTGAAGCTGAGTAATCAACCACCATGATGCTGTCTTTTAAGAGAAGAGGCTGAATTTTGTGGTTTTTTGATAGATATGGGTAATTTGGAGGAGGAAAAATGAGACTAGGTGGTCAATTTTGGAATGGAATTGTGTGTGGGAGGTATGAGTTCACCATGGTTTCTCTTATTCTTCAAGGTTGAGGAGAAGGTGAGTAGTGTGCAGAGAGGAGTGGTGAGAGAGATGGGGATGATGAGTGGAGAAGTGTGTGTGAAAGAGGAAAATGATAAAGTGGAAGAGAGAGTGTGGCTGCATAGCATGGGAAAACTGGGGTCCACTAAAAAAATCATAGCTCACAGCTGGTAGCTCCAAAAATCATGAAAAAATTTGGGGTGATTATTCAGAGCGTGGGCTACATTTTCTCTTTTGACCACCGCTCCAGATTCGGAGTGGAGATAGGTGCCAAAATTCTCACCAAAAAGCCTGTTTTTTAGGCCTGCAAAAGTCTTTTAGTGGTCCCCTCCTTTGTTGAATTTGTACAATGCATCCAAGAGTGAGCCCCTCCTTTGTCATATTATAATACAAAGCATTCAAGTTGCCCTTGACCCATGCATGGAGGAGGATTATTGGTGAAATAAGAAATATATACATGGTGGGACTAGTGTATGGACTATTCATGGACTTTAGCTCAATGAGCACATGGTGTTAGAATAATGAGTAAAAATAATAATAAAAATATGGAGGAGTTATGGATATGGAAAGATATTGGAATCATATGATATGGTCCCTCCTTGAATTATTTTGGGTGAAAGAGGAAAATGTATGCAAGTAAATAATATAATAAAAGTAACCAATGAGTAGAAATCAATTTTTTGTTTTCACGAGGGTGAGGGTGAAAATGTGGGAGTGATTTGTATAAAGGAAAAATATGAGGTTAGAGTATGTACATATTGGCAAAAAAATAAAATTATGGTGTAAGAGGATGAAAGAAGGTGTACATAGGTTTAATAAAACACACACCTAAGTAGAAATATTTAAATAAAATACCAAAATAATTATAAAAAATCCCTATATTTAGGCCATATATACAATGAAATATTTACACACAAAGAGGCCATAATATACTTTTATTTTTTTTTATTTTTTATTTTGGCTCACCTAGCCCAGTGACTAGCTAGCTGAGGGTTTTTAAGAAGATAAGGGAAAAGTCCCGTGACTCACGCACGCCTATGTCTAGTGAAATGGTAGGGATAGCCACAGTGTTTGGGTGATTTTGGTAGGGTGAGGTAACTCACTGTGGCAATTACAGATAGCCGAAAAAACGGCTATCATTAGCCCTCCCCCTGGATGATGGTATATTCATGTACCATCATAGAGCATCTTTTCGAAAGAGAGTGCTTCAGAGTCCTTGACGAGATCTTCATTGTTTAGCCCCTCAGAATTTTGGCTGGAGTTACACTCATGCTTCATGTAACAATACTGACATGAGACAGCGGCCTTTGGACAGATCTTTGGTAGATCCTTTGGTAGAAGGCGACTCAAATAGGGCTTCAAGCGATACCCGTTTACTTTCCTGGAGTGCTCTTTACCATTCAAGTCCATAAGCTGATAGTAACTTGAATTGAAAGCCTTCTTGACTATGTATGGCCCTTGCCATCTTGTTTCAAACTTGGCATCAAAACGATTGTCAAGTCGATTGTCATACCTTAGCACAAGCTCTCCTTCCTTGATGCCTTTGTCCTTCAGTTTCTTGTCGTGCGTTTCTTTCGCTTGTGTGGCTTTCCTCTTGTAGCACTCGTATGCTGCTTCTCTTTTCCACTCAAGCTCCACTAACGTAAGAAGTCGATCCATCCATACCTCTTGATCATCTTGTGCTCCTTTTCCATGAAGTCGCATTGTTGGAATGTTGAGCTCGATAGGCTGCAAAGCCTCTTGACCATAGACCAAGTGAAATGGTGTGAACTCCGTGGCTTCCCTATATGTGGTTCGATATGCCCACAAGGCACCATCCAAGAAGTCATCCCATAATTTTGTCTTGTTTTGCACCATCTTTCTAATGATTCCTGCAATGACACCATTAGCCTTTTCCACCAAACCATTTGACTGTGGGTAGTATGGTGTGCTATGACGATGTAGAATGTGAAGCTCTTCACAAACTTCTGTGAGCAATCCTTTTCTAAACCCTGGACCATTATCAGAAACAATCTCCAAAGGTGTGCCAAATCTACAACAAATGTGAGTGTAGACGAATTTGCTCACTGTCTTCTCATTTACCTTTGCCACACTTTGTGCTTCCACCCACCTAGTCATATAGTCTACAGCCACTAGAATGTAGAGTTTACCATTTTTTGTCCTAGGCAGAGGACCCATAGCATCAATGCCCCACTTTTCAAAGGGTCCATTTGCAAGCACTATTTGCCTCGGGCCATGCACCAACCTTCTATTTCCATTTATCTGACAAGTGTGACAGCTTTTACACCAATGTTGAACATCCACATGCAAACTTGGCCAAACATACCCCGAAAGCAAAATCTTCTTCACAGTTAATTCTTGGGCAAAATGACCACCACATGCCTCTTCATGCAAACCTTTTAGAATGGCTGGAATTTCCTTGATAGTTGGTACTCGTCTGCACACTTGATCCTTCCCTCTTTGATAGAGGGAGCCTTCTAGGAAGAGATATACGCTTGCCTTCTTCATGAGTCTCCTCTTCTGAGCTTTTGTGAAGTCTGGTGGAAACTCACCCTCCAAAATGTAGCCAATGATGGGAGCCAATGACTCCAATCCCTGGTACCTCGGTTGCTTCACAGCAGCCGCCACCATGATGACCTGCACTTCTTTCTTTACACATGCAACGGCTTGTTGTGCAAGTAAATCAGCATCTTCATTCTGTTTCCTAGGAATATGATATAGTTGCACTTCTTCAAATTGATTAAACAATCTACGAATGGCATGAACTTTTGTCCGTAAGCTCTCATTCTTGCATGCCCAAATGCCTAAAATCTGTTTAACAATGAGAAGTGCATCTCCCTTTACCATGAGGCGTTGTATCCCTTGGCCAATGCACATCTTCAAACCATGAAGTAGAGTGTCATATTCTGCTTCATTGTTGCTAGCTGAACTTGGTAGATTGAACTTCTCTTTCATGACCACCTCTCCACTTGGGTTGAGCAACACTAGCCCTCCCCCTGCTTTTCCTGTGGCTCGACGAAAAGCTCCATCAAAGAACAAAGTAAAAGCATTAGGAATACTTTTTGGTGGTGGCAATGGTAGGGTCTTTACTTCAGGCACCTTAATCTCCTTTTCGTGCACCCTATAAGTGAGAATCCCTGCCAATTGTGCACGCACACTATCTTCTACCTTGAAAGAGTATTGAAACTCTTGCAACTCCATAATCCACTTTGAGATCCTAGTACTAAGATTCATTTGAGATGACACCCAAGGGAACAAATTTTCTGCAGTGAGAATTACAAAAGGTTTTGGTAGCAGGTAGGATCTAAACTTTCTCACCGCAAACATGAGAGAAAGCATCATGAGTTCTGCTTCTGTGTAGTCTCTCTCCAAAGCATTCATGACCCTACTAGCAAAGTAGATGGGTCGCATCCTTGTACTGTGGGGATCTTGTTGTAGCAACACAGCACCAATTGTTTCTTTCCCAGCACTAGAGCTAACAAAGAATGTGTACTCCCAACAAGGAGGCATGAGTGTTGGTAGCTCTGACAAAATGACTTTAATGTTACAAAAGTACTCTTCAAGCTCATCAGACCATGCAAATTCTACTTGTTGTGTCAACTTTTGCAAAGGGTGAAGTAACTCCGAGGCTAAGTGAATGAAGCGTGACATATACTTCACCTTTTGAATGAATGAGATGACCTCCTTAAGACTCTTGGGTGATGGTAGCTCAATAAGAGCCTTTGCCTTCGAAGGATCCACTTCAATGCCTTTGTAAGAAACTTTATGACCAAGCAAGATTACTTCATCCTCACCTATATGGCACTTGTCGGGGTTGAGTTGACCTCCCATGTCGTAGAGCTTCTTTAAACCTTCTTCTACCCTTTGTAGATGCAATGATTTTGAGCTATAAATACAGAAATCATCAATGAACACCCTAATTGACTTTCCAAAGAATGCTTGAAACACCATATTCATGAAACGTTGGAATGTTGCAGGAGCATTTGTCAGACCAAATGGCATGACTCTAAAAGCATAACAACCCCAAGGAGTGATAAAGGTTGTTTTCAATTGATCCTCCAGTGCAATCCCTATTTGAAAGTAACCTGAGTAACCATCGCACACAGTGTACTTCTCATGACCAGCTACCTCATTTAGTATCTCATCCTGGAATGGGAGGGGAAAGTGATCTCTCTTTGTTGCCTCATTGAGGGGACGGTAATCCACACACACCCTCCACTTTCCGTTCTTCTTAGGAGTGACAACAACAGGAGAGACCCACTCTGAATTCTCCACTGGATAAATGAACCTGCTGCTAGAAGCTTTCTTACCTCCTTGAGTAGAGCCTGCTCTTTAATGACTCCTAGCCTTCGTAGCTTTTGAGCCTTAGGTGTGGCCTCTGGCTTCAACTCAATCTTGTGTTGAACAACATCTACTCCACGCACGTCGGTGTAGTCTTTAGCAAAAAGCCTAGGAAACTTCCTTAGCACACATTTGAACTCCTCTCTTTCATCCTTTGTAAGTGTTGTTGATAGCATACCTTCCAACATCCCTTCATCTTGATCACCTTCGTTCTCTTGAGGACCTACCTCCTCCAAGCCTTGACAAGAGGTCTCTTGGTTGCTTGGCTTAAACCTTACCCCCATGACTTCGATGGAAGACTCCTCTTCAGTAATGCTGCCGCTACTTTCTTCTTCTGAAGTGCTATCGGTCCAACCTTCTTCCGTCTCACTTTGAGATGATTCTTCATGGAGATCCTCTTGGCGTTGCTCCTTCATGTCAAAGACAACCTTCTTGTGATTGTCATTCCTGCAAATTAGCTTTCCACTCTCCCAATCCTGCAAAGCTCGCATTTTCATTAGCCATGGTCTTCCTAGGATAAATGGGTAACCATTTCCCTTGGTAGACATGACATAGAAATCCACTGCCTTCTTAATGCCAAAGGCCTCCACAAAAACATTTTTACAAATGCCTACGCACCTAGCCTTGCTATTGTTTGCCATCTTGACCCTAATTTCAGGTGTCTCATGGATGTGCATGCCTAGTTTTTGCATGAGTCCCTCTGTCATGATGCAAATTTGTGCACCCCCATCCACTAGACCTTTCCTAACCAATCTCCCTTTGATGTAACAGTCTAGCACCGGTGTAATGTCCTCATTCATTTCAGCTTGTGCAATTTTTACAACAGGCACACTCTCTTTTACCTTTCTCCTAGTGCTAACTGCCCTTGTTAAATCCCTCCTAACTTGTGGACATAATGCAAGAAATTGAGGCCATGAAATATCAGGACCCTTACCTCTCATGTCTTCCAACAAGTTGTACGGAGCCATACCATTTCCAAGAGGGAAGTCTTGGAGGTTGATACGACGTCGATTCCTCTTGGTTTCCTTGGTTCCCTTTGCCTTCTTGCCTTGTCCATGGTCACTCTGTGATGTGACTCCTTCTTTCTCTTTACCTTTTCCTCGGCCACGCTTAATTCCATTTGCTTCCATGTCAACCTCATTTGAATTTGTCACCTCTACCACATGCACATTTGGATCTGGCAAAGGTGGAACTCCTTCTACCCCTTGTGGAGGTGGTCTTGGTCCATTTGGCCTTTGTAGAAGCCTTGGTTGTTGACCAGTTCCTTCACCTGCATTCATCACTGGGTAATTCAAGTTAGGCCTCCCTGGCTCCCCACGGGGCCAAGGACAATTATACATCCCATGTCCAGACTCTCCGCAATTCCAACATTGCAAGACTCTCCTAGGTCGTGGATCTCGCTCTTCAGACTTCTTTGCTTGTCCCTTTGGACCTACAGCTTGTGCAAGGTGAATTGACAGGCTGCTTAAAGATTCGTTTAACTTCTCAATTACTTCCGCCGTTACCTCAGGAAGCTCCCTCGATGTTGATGCTTGTGACTTACCTTTGGGTCTAAGACCTTCTATTGGAACCTCTCCCCTTAAGCACTTGAGTTTCCTATACTTCTCAGCAGCCCTAGTTTCCGCTGCATCAAAAGTAGCAGGTGCACCCGCCTCAACTTTTACCTTAAGGTCAGGAAAGAGTCCGGCTATGAACCTCTCCTTCTTTAAAAATTCTGCACCATCACCAGGGTTAGCAACATTTCGTATCCATAGAGCCCAAAGACGTAGAAACTCTTGCTTGTACAAGTAGTAGTCATCTAAGTCTTTTTGCTTATGAGAAACAATGTTTTGCCATAGTTTTTGAGTGTTTTGGGGATCAAAGAAGTATCTCTTAAAACGATTCAAAACTTCTGTGTAATTCCCCTTAACTTCCTCAGGCAAAGAGTCAAACCAAGTACTAGCATCTTTCCTAAGGACCACCTCAAACATTTCTACACGTTCTTGATCGGTTACTATCCTCTTGATACGGCAAGACATCTTGAAATTTGCTAAAAATAATTCTGCATCCTCTCCAGGCTCTCCAAAGAAAAGAGGATATCCAGACATTTGGCGTTGGCTCTCCATTATTATGAAAGATTACAACACGAGTTACAATAAGGGATACAATAGAGATCTAGAACCACTCGCCTGCAAATGAAGAAGTGAGAAAATACCACTCTAGGTTTTCTTCTTCAGCTATCCAAGCTTCAATAAGGTCTCGATTTGTTTGATCAAAACAAAAGGGTAGACTATTGATGAGCTCTAAGAAGGGTTGAAATTCTTCAAAGCTAAGGCGATAAACAGAAATCTCTAGAACTTCATTTTCTGGATCCAAAAGAGCAACCACGTCCCAAGTGATAAATTGCACTTGCTCTACAATTCCCAATGCACAAGCGGTTTGTATAAAAACTAGATCTTCATGCTCGTCGAAGGCCGTGAGAAAGTAGCAATTGACTAGGAGCTCCTTTCCTTCGAGTTCCACACAGTCGGAGTGAGGCAACCTTCTCACAATTTCATAAAGAACATCCTCATCAAGTCCAATCAAGTTTGCAAGATTTAAAGACTCCACTTGTGCTACAAAATTCCTGGACAAAAACTCCTTAGGATTATGGTTAAATCATTCAAAAGCATAAAGAGATTTACAATGTCTCTATGAACAAAGTGTCATAGAAAGTAGAGAAGGATGAGAATTTATACAAATTTGCAATCTTCTCTATGCTCTCTTTATTAAGACAAGCTCTGAATAGCTCCCTATCTCCTTTGTTGAAAGCGAAAGGAAGACTATTAATAAGACGCAAATGAGGGAAAAATTCACCAAATGTGAGTCTATGAAGCATGAACTCTGGCCGCAAGTTTCCTGAAGAGTCTTCCTCAATGGTGAAATGCACTCGCCAAACGCCAAATTTCACTCTATTTACCAATCTTAGGGCACACACTAGTTGGATGAATGCGCGGTCTTCCTTAGTGCCCAACAACAAGAGGAAAATGGAATCCACGCGTAGGACCTTCCGTCTTAACTTCACCACCCTCTTGTTATGAGGGAGACGCCTTACTACTTGCTCCTGCAACTCAATTGGTAATAGAGCTAGATCTCTAAGGATTGAACTTTCACTGCACACACATTCCCAGTTAGAACAAATGATCGTTTTTTTGTTTCTTGTAACAACTTGGACAAGAAAAAAAAACATACACACTACTTTGCCGGGCTGCACTTCATTTTAAAATAAAATGAACACATGTACATCAAAAGAAGTGTGGTAGTTGATGAGAGGTAGAATGACAGGGTTTGGTGATGCAAGAATTTCTCCTGCTCTTTGGGCACCAAACATGAACACCATTCGTTGTTGAAAATGGATCTTTCTACTAATTGCAACGTTTATTCTAATGTGTGGAGTAAAATGAAAGGGAAAAACCTCTATTCCTGGGCCATTATCCATGGCCTATGCATGTCCTAATGCTTAAAACAAAACAAAAATATAGACGTCCAAACTAAGGTCGTACCTAATGAGAGGCAAAATAAAAGGATTTACTGAAGCGTTTATCTCGGCCAACCTAAGAGGACCTAAAATTCTACGAATGACACGTTGAAATTGCAACTTAGTACTAACAATTATGTGTACCTTTTGCCTTGCAATGGGAATGAAGGGATCATACAAAGCTTCTTGATTCATGCAAACTACTTGACTATGCTAAAGGTTGATTCTACACAAAAATACACAAGCCGTTCCTCAGTGGGGGCACCAATTTGAAGCGGTCCGGGGCGGGCAACAAGAAGAGTGGCCTCTAGACACCCTTCAAGGCTCCCGTGCTGCTCAATGGGGCTGGGGCACAACACAACACAAACCAAAGCAACAAACCCACCGCCAAATCCCAACTACACAAGGGGCACCACCTAGTTTAAGAGCGAACTAGGACGCAAAAGAGGAGAATCGTTAGAGCAACCCACAAACAAGCAAGGAATTTACACTAACCCTAACACCAATGGAATACTCTCACACACTAAAACACGAGAGAGAGAGAGAGAGAGAGAGAGAGAGTGCCCGGGCTGCTTTGAAATGTATCGGCGATGATCAAGCAAACACAACTATATATTTAAGAAAGAGAGAGAAAGGGGGAGGGGGTGCTTGTTGCATTAATACCTTCTTACAAATCTGTCATGACAAATCAAAGTGAGATTAGTACTTGTTCAACATAGCTTGCGTAAATTTCACCACAACACATCACTAGAAAAGCCACCCCAATCACTCTCTTAAGGCCAGGGGAGTCCTCTCCACCCTGTCGCCCTCTTACAGTATGTGGGATTTATGGCTAGATTGATGACGACACCAGAGACAAGCTATCAAGAACTTAAAAAAAAAACACCAAGACACTTACGCATCATTGTTGTCCATTACTTCACGTTGGAAGGGAGACAAAATATCCAAGATTAGTCCAAATCCACCCTCCTTGATTCAGCGAATGTTGGGCTTACACTAGTAGGAGAAATGATAGATTTCCTACTCTCAATTGAATGATCACTCTCTCTCTTACAATGGCATAGATTTCCCTTGCTAATCCCCTACTACAACACATGCACATGCATAAGACAATGAGCTTCCACTCAAGAGCTCCTTCTAGAGAGGTTGAGCTTGGCTTCTCAAGCTATAGCATAGTGCTCTTGCTTATGGCTTCCCCCTTTTATGCTAGCTACACCCTCCTTTTATAGCAATTTTGAAGGCTAGGGTTACTTCTCTAACCATGGTTGGGTTAGATTTTCAGCAATTTATCTAATTTCTTTTGCTTGGAATTATCAAGAAGTTGGTGGGGAAAGAGAGAGGAGAGAAATAGAGGTGATAGGACTTTTCATAGTGGGTTAGTGTTAGTAGAGTTAGTATTAATTTACAAATGGAATTGAATATTTACAATGGGAGTATCCATGTAGGATACAAATAAGGAAGAAAAACTCTTAAGAGGTAAGAAAAGGTGGATTTCTTACAAGGTTGATGCTCCAAGTGTCTTGAGTAGGGCCAATTTTGACGCTTGTTGACGGTCCACTAGCTTTGACGGTACATTTTTTCTCCACTCTTGACCTTCCTTGAGAGACAAGGTAATTGAAGCTGAGTAATCAACCACCATGATGCTGTCTTTTAAGAGAAGAGGCTGAATTTTGTGGTTTTTTGATAGATATGGGTAATTTGGAGGAGGAAAAATGAGACTAGGTGGTCAATTTTGGAATGGAATTGTGTGTGGGAGGTATGAGTTCACCATGGTTTCTCTTATTCTTCAAGGTTGAGGAGAAGGTGAGTAGTGTGCAGAGAGGAGTGGTGAGAGAGATGGGGATGATGAGTGGAGAAGTGTGTGTGAAAGAGGAAAATGATAAAGTGGAAGAGAGAGTGTGGCTGCATAGCATGGGAAAACTGGGGTCCACTAAAAAAATCATAGCTCACAGCTGGTAGCTCCAAAAATCATGAAAAAATTTGGGGTGATTATTCAGAGCGTGGGCTACATTTTCTCTTTTGACCACCGCTCCAGATTCGGAGTGGAGATAGGTGCCAAAATTCTCACCAAAAAGCCTGTTTTTTAGGCCTGCAAAAGTCTTTTAGTGGTCCCCTCCTTTGTTGAATTTGTACAATGCATCCAACAGTGAGCCCCTCCTTTGTCATATTATAATACAAAGCATTCAAGTTGCCCTTGACCCATGCATGGAGGAGGATTATTGGTGAAATAAGAAATATATACATGGTGGGACTAGTGTATGGACTATTCATGGACTTTAGCTCAATGAGCACATGGTGTTAGAATAATGAGTAAAAATAATAATAAAAATATGGAGGAGTTATGGATATGGAAAGATATTGGAATCATATGATATGGTCCCTCCTTGAATTATTTTGGGTGAAAGAGGAAAATGTATGCAAGTAAATAATATAATAAAAGTAACCAATGAGTAGAAATCATTTTTTTGTTTTCACGAGGGTGAGGGTGAAAATGTGGGAGTGATTTGTATAAAGGAAAAATATGAGGTTAGAGTATGTACATATTGGCAAAAAAATAAAATTATGGTGTAAGAGGATGAAAGAAGGTGTACATAGGTTTAATAAAACACACACCTAAGTAGAAATATTTAAATAAAATACCAAAATAATTATAAAAAATCCCTATATTTAGGCCATATATACAATGAAATATTTACACACAAAGAGGCCATAATATACTTTTATTTTTATTTTATTTTTTTATTTTTTTTTGGCTCACCTAGCCCAGTGACTAGCTAGCTGAGGGTTTTTAAGAAGATAAGGGAAAAGTCCCGTGACTCACGCACGCCTATGTCTAGTGAAATGGTAGGGATAGCCACAGTGTTTGGGTGATTTTGGTAGGGTGAGGTAACTCACTGTGGCAATTACAAATAGCCGAAAAAACGGCTATCACTAGCATTGGTTGCTATATTGGATTTGGTGTTGCACCAAATGGATGTCAAGACAGCGTTCTTGCATGGTGATTTAGATGTGGAAATTTACATGCAGCAGCCAGAAGGGTTTGTTGAGAAAGGCATGGAACATTTGGTATGCCAGTTGTTAAAGAGTCTTTATGGCTTAAAACAATCACCGAGGGCATGGTACCATAAGTTCCACCAGTTTATGCTTTCTCAAGGCTACAAATGTAGTGAGTTCGATCACTGTCTATATACAAAGAAGGCTAAGGATGGCAGTTGGCTGATCCTTATTTTGTATGTGGATGACATGTTGATTGCTGGAAAACACTTGGAAGAAATTTCAGCTTTGAAGTCAAAGATGGCAAAATCGTTTGACATGAAAGACATGGGTGAGGCAAGTCATATACTTGGTATGCGCATTGAGAGAGACAGATCAAAGAAGTTGATTTGGTTATCTCAAACAGAGTATATTGACAAGGTTTTGCAACGTTTCAATATGGAGAAGGGAAAGGCATTGAGTGTTCCATTGCCACCATATGTGAAACTTAGCAAACAAGATTGTCCTGTGTCTGAGGAAGAAAAGGCTGAAATGGATAAGATTCCATATGCGTCTGCAGTGGGTAGTTTGATGTATGCAATGATTGCTACACGTCCGGATATTGCATTTGCAGTGGGAGTGGTTAGCAGATATATGTCAAATCCCGGCAAGAAACATTGGGAGGCAGTGAAAGGTATCATGAGATACTTAAAACATACAAAGAGTATGCGCATATGCTATGGTAGTCAGGATTTGAGTGTCAGAGGATACACTGACTCAGATTATGCAGGAGACTTGGATAAAAGGAGATCTACATCAGGCTATGTCTTTACATTGGCTGGAGGTGCCATATCATGGCGATCTCGATTACAAGATTGTGTTACGCAGTCTACTACAGAAGCTGAGTATGTTGCAGCAAATGAGGCATGCAAAGAAGCTATTTGGCTTGGTAGATTGGTTGCAGACTTGGGAATCAATGCAGATATGCCAGAGTTATATTGTGATAGTCAAAGTGCTATACAATTGGCAAAGAATCCAGTGTTCCATTCGAAGACTAAGCATATTGATGTGAAATATCACTTCATTAGGGAAGTACTTGAAGACAAGCAGATACAACTGCTGAAGATCCACACCAAGGACAATCCTGCTGAGCTACTCACAAAGGGACTTCCAGGAGAGGGCTTTGTGCATTGTCGTGAGTTATTGGGCATTGGATAGATGGCAGCCATGTAAATCTTTGTACATTTATGTTCATAGATTTACAGTTACTTAAAGTGCCACATTGGACTTTAAGTGGGAGGTTGTTGGGATTAAAGCCCAAGTGGCCTCTTATGCGGATATGGCTGGCCGTCCGCCTAACTCACTTTCCTCTAACTCTTTGTATATACTAACTTATACTTTGTGAATACTAAGGTATTGGGAGATAACCCTTCTAACAGTTCTCTGCGTACTGTACTGTGTAAGCTCACTGTGTGTGTGTGTGTGTGAGAGAGTCGACCCACGCTCCGCTCCGCGACTTCAATAAATTTGGGGGTAGCAACGGAAGTACTGCTCCTATTATTATTTCTTGCACCTTTAGAAGTTCGCTGTATGGGAATCAATTCCTCCACAACCTTGTCCTATATCTTGATATCCATTTTGTCACAAATCATACCTCCTTTATCCTTCTCTGTATTTACCCCTTCCTTACTGCCTCCTTGCTTCTCCAGCCCTTTCACCAAGGAATCCATTTTACTGGGGGTTTGTGCTGCCGGAGTTGCAGTAACATTATACTTCAAGGGGCAATCCTTGGCGAAGTGTCCAAAGTTGTTGCATTCAAAACATGCCCCAAAGTATGTTCCAAAGTTTAGCGGAATAGTAACTAACCCTGCTCCAACATTGATAACCATTCTCTTAGGTGGCGTTTTAGACACATCCCAACCAAGACAAACCCTGTTTAAGGTTCTGCCAAACCCTCTCTTGCTAGGTATAAATAAGGGAGTGCCCAATTGGCTAGCAAGCATCCTGAGATTTTCCCACAACCAGCTAGGCAGACCCCCAAGCTCAACCTAGACCGGATGAAACCCTTGTAAAGATTCAGCTGAGTCGAACACTGGCTCCCAAGGCACCACACAAACTGTAGTCCTATTAAAGACTAGGGGCCCTTTGTCAAGGATCTTTTCCACGTCTGAGGTCTCTTTGAATCTCACTGAACAGAATCCTTTAGCTAGGTAGAAAGTACTTTCAATTGCTCCTCCATGGCCAAGAATTTGAGGGCCTTGAAGCCATTGAATCATCTCAAACCTATTCACGATTCTTCCACTGAACCCAAATACAAGTGTTAGCTCAGCTTGCCTGGCTAACTGTTTTTGATAGATGCTGGTGGTATTGCTACAATAATAGCCTCGGCAACCTCCACCTGCTGGGGAAAAGAATTTTTTAAAGCGGAAAAGACTCGATCTGCCAACCCGTCTTCCACCAGCCCACTGCAATCTGCTTGGGAACTAGTTCTTTTGTTGTTGTTAGGGCCGGATTCAATCATTTTGTTGACTTCTTTAAGCTCTTGCTAAAGTCTAGCTCTTGTATTCTGCAGTGTTTTGAAATCTCCTTCACTCGACAACCCTTCTGTTGAGCTGTTTCCACAATCCTTAGAGTTAGGCCCCTTGAGTATGCTAGCAAATGAGATGCCTAGCTTGCAAACTACAGATGCACTTGACGCCTTATTAACGTTCGTACAGATGGGACCCTGAGGAGCCTCGTCTTTGAGGATTTTAACCTCAAATTTGAACCCTTGAGTTGAGCCCATTTTCTCTCTTGGTTCTTCAGAAGGCACCTTTCCAATTGGTACAATTTTGTCCACTTTCATGGTTAAAGCCTTCGGCGAATCGGGGCTCATCGGGGCTCAATATTTTCGCGTCATGTATCGGTTTCAAAACCGAGCCGTCACCTTCATCCATCGGCCTGCAAACTCCATTTCGAATAATTTACTCGCTGCTAACATCTGTTAAAATTTTACAATATCTTCGCGTATTACTAACGTGTCGGGTTCCATTATCAAGTGGCGCGGTGAACGACCTCACCGACACCCCCCCCTCTATTGCAAGCTTAGCCCAAATTACCAAAAAGTAGGTTGCTCACACAGGCAGCACGTTTGCTTTGCCAAAAAGTAGATAAAATGGAAGCAAGGCTGATAATACGATTATTTTCTTTATAAGGGCACCAGCATCCAAACAATTATTTACTTAAGCTTTTGCAACTAAAGCGATTATCTATACTAATAGATAAAAGGGGAGGGGATTCCCCCCCCCCCCCCCCTGCCATGTGGCGACTCTAGGAGACTCAGGGACCTTCAGGCGGGCATTTTAAAGAAAAACAATCATCGCCAGCCGCCTACTCAAGTTGGCGCGCCCGGCGATGCGAGGTGTTCAATGCGGGCGAGAGAGAGAGAGAGAGAGAGAGAGAGAGAGAGAGAGAGAGAGAGAGGAGGTCCTGCTCCTGCTCCTGCTCCTGCTTTCCTCACGTCAAGAGAGAGAGAGAGGTCCTCATAGAGAGGTCTGCCGCTGCTCCAGAGAGAGGCCTGCTTTCTTCACGTCAAGAGAAAGAGAGAGGTCCTCATAGAGAGGTATGGAGGGCTACATTGGCAGAGAGAGAGAGAGAGGGGCTGCTGCCAATACACTGCTCTCTGAGTCACCATCATTCCGTCTCGCCATCAACCCGGCTGCATTACTAGAAAGAGTGTTTCCATCAGCCCATCTGCATTAGTGTTTGCTAACAAGGGAGCGAGAGAAGAGGCTCAGGGCTCTGGCACAGAGAGAGAGAGAGAGAGAGAGAGAGAGAGAGAGAGAGAGAGAGAGAGAGAGCCACGACCTCCTGTCAGCCAGTCTGTGCGAGCTCCTGCGGGGCAGAGAGAGAGAGAGGGGCTGCTGCCAATACATTGCTCCTGAGAGGGTCACGCCATCGCCATCACAAGAGCTACTACGACGGCTGCTACTGCTCCCGGCCTGCTTTTCCTCTCACGGGCTGCGGCTCCAAGCGACTACTGCACCACCGGCGGCCTGCAGGTAGTAGCTCTCTCTCTCTCTCTCTCTCTCTCTCTCTCTCTCTCTCTCTCTCTCTCTCTCTCTCTCTCTCTCTCTCTCTCTCTCTCTCTCTCTCCTCTCTCTCTCTCTCTCATTCCTTGCGCCTTGTGCCGCCGTGGGCATGAACTGCCCCCGTGGTCACCTTGCATGAAACGCCCCCCCCCCCCCCCCCCCCCCCGCCTCCCTTTTACGACCTACGCTTGAGAATGATAGGCTTCATTATTTTACGTGATTCCAGAGATGCTTTTTAGAGATAAATTGTTTCATTATTTTACAACATCCTGCCTTTTTTTTAATAGATAAAATTGTGACAAATTACTTTAAGAGTATGTAGGCTATGTAGGCTTTGGAGATGAATTGCTTCATTAATTTACGTGATTCCAGAGATGCAAAAAAATATTTGTATAGATACAATATGCTAAAACTAGAATTTGTGTTGGTTATGTAGGATTTGGAGATGAATTGCTTCATTATTTTACGTGATTCCAGAGATGCAAAAAAATATTTGTATAGATACAATATGCTAAAACTAGAATTTGTGTTGGTTAT